>NC_090845.1:50019312-50344838 GCF_028021215.1 Eschrichtius robustus | reverse complement strand
CCAATATCACTGATGAACATAGATGTAAAAATCCTCAACAAAATACTAGCAGTGTGAATCCAACAATACATTAAAAGGATCAGACAACATGATCAAGTGGGATTTATCCCAGGATGCAAGGATTTTTCAATATCCACAAATCAATCTGTGTGATACACCACATCAACCAATTGAATAAAAACCATATGATCATCTCAGTAGATACAGAAAATACTTTTGACAAAATTCACCACCATTTATGATAAAAAAAAACTCTCCAGAAAGTGGACATAGAGGGAACAATCCTCACCAAAATAAGGGCAATATGTGACAAAGCTACCGCTAACATCACACTCAAGGTTGAAAAGCTGAAAGCATTCCCTCTAAGATCAGGAACAAGACAAAGATGCCCACTCTCACCACTTTTATTCAACATCGTTTTGGAAGTCCTAGCCATGACAATCAGAGAAGAAAAAGAAATAAGAGGAATCCAAATAGGAAAAGAAATTAAGCTATCACTGTTTGCAGATGACATGATGCTACACAGAAAATCCTAAAGACCTTACCAGAAAACTACTAGAGCTCATCGATGAATTCAATAAAGTTGCAGGTTACAAAATTAATATACAGAAACCTTTGCATTTCTATAGACTAACAATGAAAGATCAGAAAGAGAAATTAAAGAAACAATCACATTTACCATTGCATCAAAAAGAATAAAATACCTAGGAATAAACTTAACTAAGGAGACAAAAGACCTGTACTCCTAAAACTATAAGATGTTCATGAAAGAAATCAAACTTGACACAAACAGATGGAAAGACATACCTTGCTCTTAGATTGGAAGAATCAATATTGTGAAAATGACTCTACTACACAAGGCAATCTACAGATTCAGTGCAATCGCTAGCAAATTACCAATGGCATCTTTCACAGAATTAGAACAAAAATATCTTAAAATTTGTATGGAGACACAAAAGACCCCGAATAGCCAAAGCAATCTTGACAAAGAAAAGTGGAGCTGGAGGAATCAGGCTCCCTGACTTCAGACATTACTACAGAGCTACTGTCATCAAAACAGTATGGGACTGGCACAAAATCATAAATATAGATAAATGGAACAGGATAGAAAGCCCAGAAATAAACCCATGCAGATACAGTTGATCTATGACAAAGGAGGCAAGACTGTACAATCGAGAAAAGGAAGTCTCTTCAGTAAATGGTGCTGGGAAAACTGGACAGCTACATATAAAAAACTGAAATTAGAACATTCTTTAACACCATACTGAAAAATAAATCCAAAATGGATGAAAGATCTAAATGTAAGACTGGATACTATAAAACTCTTGGAGGAAAACATAGGCAGAACACACTTTCACATAAGTTGTAGCAAGACCTTTTTTTCATCCACCTCCTAGATTAAAAACAAAAATAAACAAGTGGGACCTAATTAAACTTGAAAGCTTTTGCACAGCAAAGGATATCATACACAAGATGAAAAAACAACCCTCATAATGGGAGAAAATATTTGCAAACGAAGCAACTGACAAAGGATTAATCTACAAAATATACAAACAGCTCATGAAGCTCAATATCAAAAATCAAACAACCCAATCAAAAAAATGGGCAGAAGACCTAAATAGACATTTCTCCAAAGAAGACATACAGATGGGAAACAAACACGTGAAAAGATGCTCAGTGTCAGTAATTATTAGAGAAATGCAAATCAAAACTACAATGGAGTATCACCTCACACCAGTCAGAATGACCATCATCAAAAATTCTACAAACAATAAATGCTGGAGAGGTTGTGGAGAAAAGGGAACCCTCTTGCACTGTTGGTGGTAATGGATTGGGATGGAGGTTCCTTAAAAAACTAAAAATAGAGTTACCATATGATCCAGCAATCCCACTCCTGTGCATATATTTGGGGAAACCTCTAATTCAAAAAGATACATGCACCCCAATGTTCATAGCAGCACTATTTAAAGTAGCGAGGATATGGAATCAACCTAAATGTCCATCAACAGAGGAATAGGTAAAGAAGATGTGGTACATATATATATGATGGAATATTACTCAACCATAAAAAGGAACGAAATTGGGTCATTTGTAGAGATGTGCATGGACCTAGAGACTGTAATACAGAGTGAAGTAAGTCAGAAAGAGAAAAACAAATATTGTGTATTAATGCATATATGTGGAATCTAGAAAAATGGTACAGATGATCTTATTTGTAAAGCAGAAATAGAGACACGGACGTAGAGAACAAACATGGATACCAAGGGGAACAGGGGGTGGGATGAATTGGGAGATTGGGATTGACATATATACACTTTTGATACTATGTATAAAATAGATAACTAATGAGAACCTACTGTATAGCGCAGGGAACTCTACTCAATTCTCAGTGGTGACCTAAATGGGAAGGAAATCCAGAAAAGAGGGGATATATGTATATGTATAGCTTATTCACTTTGCTATATAGTAGAAACTAACACAACATTGTAAAGCAACTATACTCCAAGAAGATTTTTTTTAAAAAGAAGAGGTAATGTAATATTTCATTCAGATGTCTATTCTGGGAATCAGGATATGAGTTCTGGGGTGTCAGAGATGAACCAGATCTGCATGATGGGGCCCCAAGGAGCTCACAATCTAGCATGTAGGAAAGAGAGTAAACAGTAAGCCAGTAAACAGAGAGCTCTCACCCAGTTTGTTAAGTGCTCTGACAGAGCCATGCAAAAGAGCATGGAGGAAGGAAAGACTAACTAAGCTTGGGGTGATCTAAGATGGTTTCTTGGGAAAAGCAGCATTTGTACCAGTCTTTATAAGAAGGCAGGCCTTTTATTGGCAGGCATGGGGTGTGGGAGAGGGGAACAAAGACATTCCAGGTAGAGGAAGAGTTTGAACAAAGGTATGGCATTGGCAGGAGGCAGAACATGAGTCATCCACTGTGACTGAGGCCTGTGAGGCTGTCAGGGGCTGACTGTGGAGGGCCTTGAATGATAGGCTAAGGAGCTTGGATTTAAACCTGCAGGCCAAGGGAACCCTTGGTGGCTATAGATATGGTCAGCTTTGCATTTGAAACATGGTTCTGAGGGCCTCTGTGCAAGTGGAGCAGGTGGGAAGCAGGTGCATTAGAGCAGAGACCCCTCTGCCACCGTCCCATGTGCCCCTATGCTCAGCAGAGGCTCCTCAGAGCCTGCAGTCCTACAAGAACTACTCCTTCTTCCCTTCTCTTCTGCCAATGTTCTACTCCTCCCACAGGACACACCCAGCTCAAATACACCCTATCTGGAAACTTTCACTGCCTTCTAGAAGGTGATTTCCTCTGTGAGGCCCCTCAGTACCCTGCTCTGGGATTCTTCAGTGACATGTTGTATTCTTATGCATCCCAGCCAGATGGAGAAATCTTCAAGGACACGTTGTGAATCTCATCCAGTTTTGCATCTCCAGTGCATACATAGTATGGGTTTTGGCACATGGAAAACCACTGGGGAACTCTTCACCAGTGAATTAGAGAAAGAGAAAGTACATGAAGAGAAAGAAGAAATGGGAGAAGGGGAGGAGAATACTTGGAGAGAGGGAAGGAAGGGGGCAGAGAGATAGGGTGTTGGTATGGTCAAGGGAAATAAGAGGAAGAGCGTGGAGGAGAGTACAGGGCCAATGTGGGTTCTTTCTTCTTCCCATCAGTAGCACCAAGTATCAGACCTGCCACAGTGAGTGTCAGGCTTTGGAATCAACCAGATGTGGCTTCATATTCTGGTTCCATCACTTAGTGACCATGTGCCTTTAGACAAGACACGTCACCTCTTGGGCATTAATTTCATCAACTGTGGAATGATGATAATACTAGTCCTTCCTACATGGGTGTTTTAGAACTTAAGAATAGAGTCTGTCATACAGAGTGAAGTAAGTCAGAAAGAGAAAAACAAATACCGTATGCTAACACATATATATGGAATCTAAAAAACAAACAAAAAAAGGTTCTGAAGAACCTAGGGGCAGGACAGGAATAAAGACGCAGACGTATAGAATGGACTTGAGGACACGGGGAGGGGGAAGGGTAAGCTGGGACGAAGTGAGAGAGTGGCATTGACATATATACACTACCAAATATAAAATAGATAGCTAGTGGGAAGCCGCCGCATAGCACAGGGGGATCAGCTCTGTGCTTTGTGACCACCTAGAGGGGTGGCATAGGGAGGGTGGGAAGGAGATGCAAGAGGGAGGGGATATGGGGATATATGTATACTTATAGCTGATTCACTTTGTTTTACAGCAGAAACTAACACAACATTGTAAAGCAATTATACTCCAATAAAGTTAAAAAAAAAATAGATGTGAGTTCTTTGAGGGCAGGGATCCAACATCCAACAAGGGCCTTGGCACAACTGTGTGCTCAACAAATAATTACTGACTGAGTGAGTAAGTTGATTGCCCAAGAAGAACTGTTTTCCACACTGCGGAGCAGTGCTCCATTCCACAAGAGAGAGAGGCTAAGCACCTGTGTACCAGTGTACCAGTAAAGGAGGAACACAGTCCCAGTAAAAATTTTCAGCTAAGTTGATATACGTTAAAAGCATCAATATAGTCATTGGGGGATAAATAAGAACTTTTGGTAGACTTTCTTACATTTACTGATTTTATTCTGAATTACATATGATGCAGGGGGCACCCTAACTTTTAGAGTTTAGAGACTCTAACTGTCTTAATTTGGTCCTACTTAAGCAATAGAAATTAATATGATTTAGTCCCCTACCCCAGAGCAGCTCCTGGGGAGAGAGACCCAGACACACAACACACTACAACAACACACTACGTAACTAAGGTTGGCATAGAGGGGTCTGTAGGAAGCATTGGTGTGGGAGCCCAGAGAAACACAGTCCTCCTACGGGGAACAGAGGAATCAAATAGGAATGGGGATACAGGGTGGGGGATAGAGAAATCAAATGGAGAATAGAAAAGAATGATTGCTGAATAAGAGGTAGTAAGCAGAAAAGAGATCACATTGGGGAGAAAGGAAAGCTGGACGTAGGGAGTGAGGGAGGAGGCTGACAGGCAGGGAAGGAGACCCCTCTGGAGGCGGAAAGAGGCAGGATCACTTCCGGCTGGGGAGGGGGAGCAGATAGGCTCAGACCTAAGGAGAGGCTTGGAGAGAGCGGACGCCTTCTGGACAGGAGAGGTGAGCTAAAGTGCCCTGCTTTACTGAAGACCTTGTGGGGGACTCCAGGCTGGGGCTTTGACGTGCTTGACTCCACACACCCCTAGGGTTTGAAGGAAACCTGCTAGAGGTTCAGGAGCTAACCGCATAGAAGTGGTCGGATTTAGAGGTGCCTGGACTCGGTTTGCAAGGGAGAAAGGAGGGGGCAGAATCCCCTTTGGGCAACGGAAAGAGAGATCTGGACTCTGTTCGGGCTGCAGAAAGGAGGGATGCAGACCCGGTTGGGACTACAGAAAAGAGAGATGGAGAAATAGTTCAGGCCGTAGAAAGAATGGAACACCATCCAATTAGGCAGGGAGATAGGCGATAGGAGGCTTCGTTTAAACTGGAGAGAGGTTGCAGGACCTGGTTTGGGCCACAGAAAGTAGAGATTGGGAGCTAGAAAAAGTAAGGGGCAGAATCCTTATTATACATCTGAAATGACCTGGCTCAGAGGGGAGAAAAGAGGGGCTAGGACCCGGTTGATACCGGTTTGAAAAGAAAAGGACAGAATCTGGTAGCGTTTGGGAAGGATTACACAAAAGCCTAATACCATAGGATTTGTGGGTGGGGTAACCATGTTGCAGTAAGGGCGGGATGGTCACTTGCAGACATGGAAGTAGGGGTGCGGTGTTGCGGAAGGCGCGGTGCAGGCACTTACTGCAGAGCGGAGGGAGGGGGCATATAAAGGGAAGAGGAGGTGCGGAGAAGTACTGCAGAGCGGAGGGAGGGGGCGTTTCGGGAAGGGGCGGTGCGCTGCGTGGCTGTACTGCAGAGGAGAGGTGTATGGTGTTGGGGAAGGGGCGGAACGAAGCGGTGCTGCAGAGCGGACGGAGAGGGACCGGTGTTGGGGGAAGGGTTGGAATGAGACGAGATGCAGTTAGAAAGAGTGGGTCAGGGGTGGCGTCAAGATGTTCTGCTGCTCTGAGGGCAGAGGGCTTATGTGAGATTGAGGTGGTCAGGCTGTCCAGTCCACCAAAGCACACGCGCGCTGAGCGCCTGCGGTTGCCCTCACGCCTCTGGTTGATGTGCATGCACACTACCGAGTTGCGAGTTGCCGTAAAGGTGTTTGTAGGGTAAAGGGGTGGGGTCGAGAGCGGACTTGCGGTTTCTTGGAGGCAAAAGGAGCTAGGATTTGGAAGCCAGATGGTCTGGGCTTCTAGGTATGAGAACCCAGTAGTTGAAGGGTTTGGGGCCCAAGGTTTGATCAGAACCCCCTCCTTCAGGATTGGCAGGAGACCTGATGAATGTCCACCTCCCTCTTATTCTTTCCTGACTCAGGCCCCTTCCCATCAGTCTCAGCTGTTTCTCGGCCTTCCAGAAAAATGGATAGGAGAAATGACTCCGATTATAAGATGACCCCGTTCCAGGTGAGGCCCCTCTGCATTCTTGGCAGGCCATCTGCCGTATTCTGAGTTCATTTAAGGCTGTTGAGCCCTTACCACTCTGTAGTCACATAATTTCCTGCCTAACCTGTTTCAGTCCTCCCCTGCATGGTGGAGGAGGAGGTGAAGAAAACCTGCCTATTTCTTGCTCCCTTCCTCTTCCTTCACCGTCCCCTTCAATCAGTCACCATTCAGAGGAGGGGGAGGTTTTATAGAAAGGGTGGGTTGTAGGGAGGCCAGATGGCTCAGCATGTTATAATCTTAAGTGTGTAGGGCCCTCTGCCTCCCCCTGGGAGCCTGGGGCTTCACTTCCCTCCAGATGTACAGGCTGAGACAACAGAAGAAGACAGTGTCTTGCTGATGCATACCCTCTTGTCATCAACCAAGGACCCCCTGGCTATGGACCCACCAGTTGCCAACCGGCCTAAGAAAAGCAAGACCAAGAAGGCCCCTATTAAGGCTATCACTAAGACAGTACGTGCTGCCCCTCCAGTTCCATCTGCCAATGTGATTACCACCAACAAGCCTAAAATAACTTTTCCGGCTTTAAACCTTCCAATCATCCCCCGGATCAACCAGGCTTCAGCTACCACTGAGGCAGCCAATACTCAGGCTTCTTCATTCACCGCTCAGCCTAAGAAAGCCAACAAGACAAAGAGAGTTACTGCTAAGGCAGCCCAAGGCTCCCAATTTCCAACTGGAAGTGAGAGTGTTACTACACAGATCAAGTTACCCTTGCAGGCCCTAAACGTGCCAGTCATCCCACAGACTATCCAGGCTCCAGTTGCCACTGAGTCAGCCAATTCTCAAGCCTTGTTAGCCTCCATCAAGCCTAAGAAAGCTCCCAAGGCTAAGAAAGCTAACAATAAGGCCATAGCTAGTGCCACTGAGATCTCACTGGCTCCATCCACCACCTACACAGCTACCACCCAAGGCCAAATTACCTCCATCCGAACTAAGAAAGCCTCCAAAGCCAAGAAAGCAACTGTTAAGCGCACAAATACTGACACTGAACTCCTAGAGGCCCCAGATGCCACTGAGACAGCTACCAGGCAGATTGAGGCCTCAGCAGCAGCTATCTGGCCCAAAAAAATCCAAGGGCAAGAAGGCTGCCTATAAGGGCCCAAATTCTGCCTGTGAGATATCTGAGGCCCCACCTGCCAGTCAAATGGTCACAAAACAAGCCCTAGCAGCCACCGTCCAGGTCAAGAGAGGGTACAGGGCTTGGAACGTTGACACTAAAGCCCGGACAACTGAAAGCCAGACTCAAATTGACGAAGGGGCCCAGGCCAAGATGTCTACCCCTCAGATCAACATAAGTGTCCTTGAGACTCAGGTTGTTGCTGCTGTCCAGGCCCTGGCAGATGACTACCTGGCTCAGTTGAGTCTGGAGCCCACAACCAGGACCCGGGACAAGAGGAACCGAAAGGTGAGATCTCTGACATCACCATCCTTAACTCTGTACTTCTTTTCCATTCCTATCCTCCTGGTTTGTTCACTTGTTCTTTTAAGTTTACTGAGCCAGTCCCAGCATTCACATTGGCTGTGAGAGATGCTGAGAAGAATGCGATATAGTTCCTGCTGCTTGGCAGTTCACAGATTGGTGGGGAAATAAGACATCCATACACTTAGCTACAAACTGGATATAAATCAACTTGTATTTATCAATACATAGTAGTTAGCATGCACCAGGCTTTGTGTTGGGTATAGTCACACAGGTTATGCTTTTATGTTTTAAGGTAACTCTTACCAGCTAGGTCCCAGTGTTACAGATAAGAAAACCAAGTCCCAGAGAGGTGAAGTGACTTGTTGAAGGGGTACAGCTAGTAGAGCCAGTGGTGGCCAAAAGAAGAAGAAGAACCAGACCCTGCCCTTGGGTTGCTCCTGTCTTGGCAGGGAAATGAAACTCCTGCCCGGAAGGCAGTGAAAGACAAATCTAGAACTCAGTGTGGCTAATGGTAAGGTAAGGACCCCTACAGGGAGGGTTTAGGGGACTTTCAGGAACAGTCAGCGTGAGGAGACAGAGCCACCTCTTTCACCTGGTGATTTTGGACCTTCCTTCTTTCTGATGATTCAGTCCAAGCATCTGAACGGGGATGAGAGAGGTGGTGGTAATTATAGGTGGATTCCATGGGGCCGGAGGCCTCCGCTATCCCGAGATGTGGCCATTTTGCAAGAAAGGGTAAGAATCCAATGCTGCCCAGTCTCTTCTCTTCTTCACCTGCCCTCTTCTCTGTCATTCTTCCAAGTTTTATGAAAACATATTGAGATGTCCCCATGTATTCCTCTTCTCCCAGGCAAATAAGTTGGTGAAATACCTGTTGGTTACGGACCAGACAAAGATCCCCATCAAGCGCTCAGGTAGAGTCATACCAACCCTCCTCCCTGAGCTCTCCTTTCTACTCCCCTCTCCTCCCTGCCCTGGGGGTAACCATTTAGTTTTATGGCCTCTTCATTCTCTCATCTATCCTCCCCTGCCCTTTTCACACTCTGTCATGGCTGGCATCTCCCATTAACACAGTTCAGGACTCAGACCACACTAACCCCATAGGGCTGGCAAAAGGGCTGCAGCTCTGTGGCCCCTTCTCAGCCCAGCTGCTCCCACCTCTCCCTTCCTGCAGACATGCTGAAGGATGTCATCCAAGAATATGATGAATACTTCCCAGAGATCATTGAACGAGCAAGCTATGCTCTGGAGAATGTGAAGGGACATCCTCTGTGGGATGGGGAAGTCTTGAATGGAACAAAGGTGTACACGTCCCTTTGGGGGGACCACAGAGACTCCCTAATCCAGCCCTATCACTGTGCAAATGAGCAGATGATGGCCTAGGGAGGGACGTAGACTAGCCTCGGGCCACACAGCAAGTACAACTAGGACCCAAGCCACCCAGCTTAGTCCTGGCTTCTGTCTACTGCTGGATATGTCCTGTAGTATATTTCAGATGCTCACCTCTCCCTTCCATCCCCCATTCTCTGTCTCCCTAGAGTCTCACTAAGCATAAAGACTATTTTGATAACAATAGTACATTTGTTACCTGTTTGCTGTGTTAGTTAAGTGCTTTACATGCATTATTTCACTGCCTAGGCTGAATTTTGTGACCTCACAGGCTATTCTTTTACTTGGCAGATGTTTTGAGTCAATCTGAAGGAAATTGATAAACAAAGTAGCTTGTATATTCTCATCAGCATTCAGGAATCCTCTGCAGGCATCCTGGGAACGTAAGCTGGGAAAGGGCTGGGATGGGAGGGAGGCTTCTACTTTTGTCCATGGTACTACTCCATCCCTGTCCTCTCCCCGCATCCCCTAGGAAGTCAGGAAAGACAGAGCCTAAAAACCCCTTTTCCATATCCCACACGTAGTTGGAGCCCTACACATAGTAGTGGTGCCTGATTATGATTAACTGGAGGTTGTAGAAGCCTGAGGCAGGTCATTCCTACTGTCAAGTTTTCTGTATCTCCAGAAGCTTCCCTGTTGTTGCTTGTCTCTTCCTATTGACCTTGGTAGAGTGGTTCTCAAGGGAGGGCTTCCTGGTATGGGTGAATCATGAGGGTTGAAGGGCAGGAACATCAGTGGGGCCGTGCCTAGAATTCTTTTGGAGCTGAGGGGTCTGGAAGAGAAAGAAGGGACTCACATTGGCTGGGTGTCCGGGTTGTACTGGGTTGACAAATACAAGTACAATTCTATCCTCTCAGCAACCTGGGGAGAGGAGAATGTGATTTTCCCATTTTATGAATAGGAGAGTCTAAGTGCCTTGCCCAGGGTCACATAGAGCTTGAAGCATAGACTGGGCAGAATTCTCTCATATCTGAAGAATCTGGGAGAAGCTAGCCTAGTAGGCTGGCTGGTGTGTATTTTTTTGCAGATGGCTGCTGGATGTAAACCTTCTCTCTGTCCCATTATTCCCCTAGGACCAAGGACACACCCAAACTAGGTCTTCTCATGGTTATTCTGAGTGTCATTTTTATGAATGGCAACAAGGCCAATGAGGGTGAGTTGCTGGGCTGGCAGCTGAATGGGGGGTCATGGTCGGAATTCCACATGTTCATTTTCTATCCCTGTTTCCTTTTGCCTCCCCTTGCAGCTGTCATCTGGGAGGTGCTGCACAAGTTGGGGCTGCACCCTGGGTATGATTGGGCTCTGTCAGCACTTGCTGTCCGTGTTGTCCTTTGGGAAGAGAGGATGGTCCCAGGATTGCATCAGCCTGGTGGTCTGGTGGAGTGGGCGGGGTTGCTGGACTGGGTAGAGGGTCCAGTGTTCTGACCTGAGTGGATGGGGAAATGGTCCTGAACTCTCTGCTTCCCCTTTCTCCTATGTCCTTTTTCTGTTCTAAGCTGATATATAAGATAGACCTTCAGGGCACCCCTGATAAAGAACCATCTAGCCTCAACTGCCTGCTTCTAGTGACCATGTGTTCATTACTTTCCTGAGTTCATTGAGATGGCCTCATGTGCTAGAGAGGTCTCTTCCATGTTGGGAAATGCCTCTGCCCTCATGTGGGAAGTTCTGATCTTGGTTCATGGGTTATTTTTCTCATTGTCAGGGTAAGGCATTTGCTCTTTGGGGAAGTGAGGAAGCTCATCACAGACGAGTTTGTGAAGCAGAAGTAAGTGGTGTTTTGGGGCTTTGTCAGGCCATGAAGTGTTCTGAGCGTGCCAGTCTGGTCCAGAAAGTGCTCGATTGCCCTTTTCTTACACTACCTTTAGAGGTATGGGCATCCTGTTCCCTAGAACTGAGTCCATGGTGGACCATACCAGGGCTGGGCCAGACCAAACACAAGGCCCTTGCTATGGGGTGTGCTCAGAGCAGAATGCCCAAAGAATGGCTCCTCTGTTTACAACACACCCGATAGAAACTTGGGTTTACTCCTCACAGGTGGCAGGATACTTTGGCCTCCCTGTGACACCATGCCCTATACATGCGTCCCCTGCAACACCAAGTGACTACTTTGCACAGGGCCAATGGGAAATGGCTCAGTATTGGAGGTCAAGACCGTGAACTGTGTTTTGGAGTGAGTCTAGGGAAGGAGGGCCTTGGAAATCCTTCTCCAGGAGCTGAGTTTAGTTTTTCTTTGGAGGAGGTTGCCACCTGGTCCCAAGTGGTTAGACAACAGGTTTGCTTGGTTAGAAGCAAGTTTCATTTCCTTTCTTCAAGGTACCTGGAATACAAGAGGGTCTCCAACAGCAGACCACCTGAATATGAGTTCTTCTGGGGCTTGCGCTCCTACCATGAGACTAGCAAGATGAAAGTTCTCAAGTTTGCATGCAAAGTAATAGGAGAGCTGCCCTGACTTGGCATATTAAGGGTACAGGATGTCCCTGGCTGGGGTAGGCAGTGTACAGGGATGGGCAGGTATAGGGCAGTCTGCAGTTCATATATAAGCATATGGAACTTCATTTATGTCCCCGAATGCTGCTTGGCATAAAGTTTACATTGTTTCATTCATTGTTCATACTTCGTATTAGTCTCCTCAATTGCCATAACAAAATACTATAGACTGGGTGGCTTAAACAACAGAAATTTATTTTATCATAGTCCTGAAGGCTGGAAGTCCTGGATCAAGGTCCAGCAGGGTTAGTTTCTAGTGAAGCCTCTCCTCCTGGCTTGCAGATGAATACCTTCTTGCTGTGTTCATGGTGGAGAGAGGATCTCTTCTTATAAGGACACTAATCCTATTGGATCAAGGACCCACCATTATGACCTCATTAAACTTTACTTCCATAAAGGCCTACCTCCAAATATGGTCACATTCGAGGTTGGTACTTCAAAATATGAATTTTGGGGGACACAAACATTCAATCCACAACATACTCTCTTATCGTTTCCCATATTACAGATGAAGACACTTAGGCTCAGTGAGATTAAGTAGCTTGTCCAAGGTCACAGAGCACCTAAGTTATCGAACTGAAATTGGATCTCAGGACTGACCCATGATAGAGTCCCAACAGCTAAGACTTTTTTTTTAATGCTACTATTAGTTTTATACAAAGCCCATGGTAGGTATTTAATACATAATTACAAATGTTATTTTTCGTATAATAATTGTAATTCTCATTTCAGGTGCAGAAGAAAGGCCCCAAGGACTGGGCCGTGCAGTATCGGGAGGCAGTGGAGATGGAAGTCCAAGCTGCAGCTGTGGCTGTAGCTGAGGCTGAGGCCAGGGCTGAGGCAAGAGCCCAAATGGGGATTGGAGAGGAAGCTGTGGCTGGGCCCTGGAATTGGGATGACATGGATATCGACTGCCTAACAAGGGAAGAGCTAGGCGATGATGCTCAGGCCTGGGGCAGATTTTCACTTGAAATTGAGACCAGAGCCCAAGAAAATGCAAATGCCAGCACCAACATTGACTTCAGCAGAGGAGCTAGCACCAGGGCTAGCTATAGCGATGGTGCTAGTATTAGCTTCAGTGGTGTACCCAGCCCCAGTAATGGCTTTGGTGGCACATGCAGCACCAGTGCCAGCTTCAGCAGCGTAGCCAGCATTTGCTTTGGTGGCACACCCAGCACTTGCTCCACTTTCAGTGGTGGAGCCAGCATTAGCTTTGGTGGTGCAGACAGCACCAGCTCTAGTTTCAGCAGTGAAGCCAGCATTAGCTTTGGTGGCACACCTTGCACCAGTACCAACTTCAGTGGTGGGGTCAGCTCTAGTTTCAGTGGCCCACTCAACACCAGTACAAGTTTCAGTGGTGGAGCCAGCTCTGGTTTTGGAGGCATGCTCAGTACCCCTGCTGGCTTCAGTGATGCACTCAGTATGAGCACCAGCTTTGGCAGTACACTCGGCACCAGTGCAGTCTTTAGTGGTGCACTTAGCACCAGCCCTGGCTTTGGTGGCACACTCAGCACTAGTGTCTACTTTGGTGGCTCTCCCAGTTCCAGTGCCAGCTTTGGTGGCACACTCAGTACCAGTATCTGCTTTGGTGGCTTTCCTAGCACCAGCACTGGTTTTGATGGTGTACTCAGTACCAGTGTCTCCTTTGGTAGCTCTTTCAGCAATAGCACTGACTTTGGTGGTACACTAAGCACGAGCTTCTGCTTTGGTGATTCTCCCAGCACTAGTGCCAGCTTTGGTGGTACACTCAGCACCAGTCTTGGCTTAGGTGGTGCACTCAACACCAGTGCTGGTTTTAGCAGTGCTGTCAGCATTAGCACTGGCTTCAGCAGTGCACCCAGCACCAACTCTGGCTTTGGCAGTGTGTTCAGCACCAGTACTGACTTCAGTGGGGCACCTAAAACCACTACTGACCTTGGCAGTGCTCCCAGCACCAGCATTGGCTTTGGTGGAGCCCCCAGCACCAGCTTCTGCTTTGGCAGTGTGTCTAACACCAACCTATGCTTTGGTGGCCCTCCTAGTACCAGCACCTGCTTTAGTGGTCCTACCAGTGCCAGTTTTGGTGATGGACTCAGCACCAGTGCTGGTTTCAGCTTTTGTGATGGGTTAAGCACCAGCCCTGGATTTGGTGGTGGACTAAGCACCAACTCTGGCTTTGGTGGTGGACTGATCTCCAGTGATATCTTTGGTGGTGGGCTGGGCACCAATGCTGGTTTTGGCAGCACACTTGGCACCAGTGCTGACTTTAGTAGTGGCCTCAGCATCAGTGATGGCTTTGGCGGTGGGCCTAATACCACCTTCGACGGAAGACTGAGCACCATCATTGGCTTTGGCAGTGGTTCCAACACCAGCACTGGCTTTACTGGTGAACCCCGCACCAGCACCGGCTTTATTGGTGGACCCACTTCTATTGTTGGCTTTGGCAGTGGACTGAGCACCGATGCTGACTTCAACGGTGGACCAAGCAGTAGTGTTGGCTATGGCGGTGGACCGAGCAATGCTGCTGGCTTTGGTGGTGGAGCCACCAGCCTTGGTGCCTGTAGCTTCTCCTATGGCTAGTGAGGTTTCAGGTAATTGCAACACTTCCACAGCCAAGGCCGATGGGGATGGGTATAAGAGCTGGGAGATGTTATAAGAAACCCCCAGGTGGGAAGGCAGGGTGGGGAGATGAGTACAATGAAGGAAGTATGAGAAAATAGTATACTTGGTGCTAAAATGTGTTTCTGTTTGGTGTTTTGTTTTCAGATTTATTTCGCATGTTTATAGATACCGCTAATGAATTGCAGCAGTCCTTCCCATGGAGCCAAGGTACATCCTTGGAATCTTTGTCCACACAGCAATCTAAGCAGATATACCAATCAGCTGAGGGTGACACGCTATGAAAAAAATCTGTTTGCCAATCCTGCTTTGTTGTTTGCTTTCTGTGTCCTGTCATATTTGATATGAGTTACATTAAATTTGAAAAATGAATTGCAGTTTGTTTTGTCTTTTAATGTGCCTAAGTTGTTGTGAGTGACATTTTGGGTTCATAGAAGAGCTAGAGATCAGCATAGCTCTTTGGGGAAGGTGGGCTCCAGCTTTAGGCTAAAAGGCAAGTATGACTTCAGTGGGGTAGAGACGTGGGGAAAGCATAGCAGGCAAGGGGATAATACCTTAAGTCAGGATCTAGAAGGGGAAAGCCTGGAACAGAAGGCAAAGGGAGAGGGTTCTGGAGAGTAAGTATAGATTCATTTTGAGATATTTGTGTAAGAATGGGAGGGATATAGAGGGACGTAACTAAAGGTGGACATGGGAACAAGGGAGGATTTTCTTGGGATAGGAGAGAGACCTGGACATGTTGCATAGACTGTGGGGGCAAAAGCCAATAGAGAAGGACAGGATATAGATATGGAATAGTCAGGAACTGACTGAATCAACCCATCCTTGGGGAGGTGGGATGGATAGAATACCAGAGAATAGAGGGTGACCTTGACTTTGAACAGGATTTAAGGGTGGCTCTAGAAGGAGATAAATGTAGATTTGCTTCAAGCAGTGATCCCAATAAAAAAGGCGATATGGATTATACAAGGTTTGGGTCTTGCTGGCGGTTGTGATGGAAGGACAAACAAAGGCAGGGGGTGTATGAGTCTGTCTCTTCACAACTGGGTTGCTGCTATCTGCCCACAGTAGCTGCATGGAGATTGGCTGAAGAGATAGAATGTAGGATCCAAGCTGGCCAGGTATGGAAGAACAGTGAAGAGGAAGAGGACTGGTGGATTGGGAGATAATGGAGGAATCAAAGAACTATACTCTTGATGCAGTACAAGAACAAATATTGTTCATTCAAGATATACTACATACATGCCTGCTGTGTGGGAGGCATGCTGCTAGGGATCCTGTGGATGACACAGAGAGTTGTGAGGACTGGGGGGCCAGCGGTCAGATAGTGGGATGCTTGTATTTAAGAAGTCAGACTGGAGAGAAGTCTAGATGATGCCAACCAAGGAGTGAGTGGCTGAAGGGAAGATGATCACTGAAGTTGAGGGGGCAGGGCACTAGGAGACCAGGGTATTGTCTGAATCATTTATATGGACAGTGAAATCACTCAGAATGGGAACAAGAGTTGGAGAAGGAGGAGAACTGTGGTCTGAGTGCAGATTCTTCTTTGAATGTAGGGATGAAGGTGTCATGTTCCCAGCCATGTTGCCCACGAAGGAACAAGGCCATAAGCACTCACATGGACCTATCTCCACCCTCACATTTGGAGGTACTACTCCAAAGCGCTTCTCTCTAGGAAGTTCTCACCCAGTCCATACCCCGACAGCACCAGAGCCATTTCATAGGGTCAGGATCTTAAGAGGATCTTGTGGGAAAAGCCTCACAATGACCTCCTTTCCCCTTTTGTAGGCAGTAAGAGAAGTCTTTATTGATCAGGGAATAGGAATTAAGAAGGAAAAAGTTTCATCCTGACCTAGATAGCTCCTTGGTTGTAGCTAGAAATCAATACCTGTTTTGGAGCTGATGAGGGTTTCTTCACTGGAAGCAGGTCTCTTCCAGTGAGGCCAACTCCAGAGTGTTCTCAGTGTAAGAGAAGAGCAACAATAGTAGCTCCTAAACGTGAAAGATAGCGAGGACAGAGGCAGTTTTATGTCTTAGAAAGGGCTCAGTAGTGGGCAGGGACAGTGTCCAGGGCTTCCTCAGGTTCCCGGCTGACGTCCACATTCTGAGAGGAGAGAACCCAGTATTAGCAGGAAGCAGCCAGCAGTGTGGAGCCCCCGCCCCTCCCTGCCTCTTGTCCTCACTGCCAGGCTCCCCTCTTTCAGCCAGGCCTGGATCCTGACCCTCTTCTCAGGCAAGCCTGGGGGAACCTCAGCCAGAGGCCTTTTAGGCAGGGTTGCTCTAGCTGTGCGTGTCTATGGTGCCTCGGGTCTGGGCTGCGGTTCCTGCATTTCTGGGTGCTGGTTATTCTACCTGTTGGTGGAAACACCCAAGCTCTGTGGGACTGGGGCTGCCTTTCTGCAGGGGAGGGTGCTTTCACCACGTGCCAGCTTAGGCCACAGAGTCCCTCACCTACCTCAGGCTTCTCCCGATGTGTGTTTACAGCCTCCACGTTCAGGTAGATGGACTCCACTTTGCAGCCTCAGAAAAGAACAACCCGTTCATCCATAAGCCACCCGGGTAAGCACAGGTCTTCCCTGAGGTGTCATTCCCTCCTCCACCCGTCACCACCCACACCCCCAGCTCCACGCTGTGTGCAGACTGTGACTGCCCTTTAGGGAGGGGAATTTAGACCACGTGTGTGATGTCAGGGGAAGACACTAGGCCTAAGAGACAGGAACGGGGCATCCCCCCAGCTCTGCCCCTAGTAGTCTCAGATTTCTCTGAGCCTCCCTTGCCCAGTTGTCAGTGGGAATGAGAGATGGCAAGAGATGATTTCTGCACCCCTCCCCAGCTCTTGTCTGTGAGACAGAAACCTAATAATAACAATGGAGCTCCGTGCATCCTCCCAGCTGTGTTAGGTGCTAAAGTGGTGGAAGAGTCCTGGGGCCTCTGCCTTGCGGCGACCAGTCCCAGGTAAAGTTTATTTCCAGAACTATGCGGTTATGGCAACATCAGAGGTGTGGAAGGTCACAAAGGAGTTCTAGGGAGCCTGAAGAAAGAGGAGGGTGGTATCATTGGGGCCTGGAGCTGGCAGAGGAGGCCCAATGCCTATGGAAGCCCCCTTAGCTCCATCCCTGTGGATTGAACCCTAATCCAGGCTTCAGTACACCATCTCCCCTGTTCATACCCCAGAAGAGATTTAATTCTTTCCCTTCACTGCTCATGGACATTCCAGAGCTGATTAATGCCCCCAAAGAGAGTCTCAACTGCCCGGGCTGGTCTTTGAACCCTTTCTTCAAATCTGGCCCCAACGTACGCTTATTCATCTGGTCCCTTTTGGGGACCCCCTCTTCTACAGTTTTGTGCTGTATGATTGGCCCTCTGGTAGAGACAGAGAAAGCTGGGGTCAGGTCCCAGATTTAGAGGCCACCTCAGTCCTTCCCCATTCTCATCTTGCTACCACCAGTCCTGCCTCTACCAAGACATCCAACTACCCACCCAGGAAATCTCTCTCAGGACTCTGCTGGGCAAATGCTAGGCACTGCAGGCATGCTCATGGTGTCTATGTGCTTTTCCCCAGATGAAGGTGGGGCACTCACCGTAAGCCACAGGTGTAAGTTTGAGCACTGTGTGCAGAGGGCACCTGAGATACGGCAGCTCATCTAGAAAGGAGGAGAGAGCAGCCCTCAGAGACAGGGTGCTGGGGAAGGCACCACCTCCCCAGGCCTCCAGGCTTGCAGCACTCTCCCCTTCCACCCCCTTCCCCATGGTTGTCTTCACCTGGGCCCTACTCCCCCACACTCTGCAGAGACAGTGCTGAGAGCAGGGTGGGGAGGGAGGAAGAGAGCAGAGAGGCGGCCTCAGGAGCAGGGAGAAAAGAGGGCCCTGGGGATCACGGACAGACCCTGGGTCCCCCAGAAGCTGAGGATGGTCACCTCGGAGGTGGCCGACCTCCTCACCCACAGGGCAAACATAAGACCAAGGCAGGCCTCCCTCCCGGCCCCAACCTCAGCCCTTCCACGGGCTCCCCCACCACAAAGGCCCACAACAGGTCTCAGCAAGTGTTTTCTGAGGCCCTACTATGCGCCGGGGCCTTGGCTGAGGTGTGCGTGCACCTTGGCAACTCCCACAGCTTTCTCCCCAGCCCAGGCCTGTGCCCTTTGACTCCTGGGACACTTGTCGATGGACAAGCATTCACCAATTTACTTGTTTCCAGTTACTGAGGATTATGTATAAAGTGGTTCTGAATATTCGCATGCCACTACTCGTATGGCCTTGATGACATTCACCAGACAGCCCTGATGGGAGGTGATGATCAGGCCCATTCCATGGATGAGGACACTGAGGCTCTGAGAGGGAGGACACTTGCCCCACGTCCCACAGCCAGGAAGTGGCAGTGCTGGGACTCGAGCCCAGGATGTTTTGAGGCCAAATGTGTGCTCTGCCCACTGCAGTCTGCTGCCACTGCCTTCGAGGGGCTCAC
Source organism: Eschrichtius robustus (assembly GCF_028021215.1). Classification (NCBI taxonomy): domain Eukaryota; kingdom Metazoa; phylum Chordata; class Mammalia; order Artiodactyla; family Eschrichtiidae; genus Eschrichtius; species Eschrichtius robustus. The sequence goes on along the minus strand of NC_090845.1, from coordinate 50,325,879 downwards.
AGTGTTGTGGGGTGACACCCCCACCTCACTCCTCTCTGCAGACACCCACCCTCCTGACCACTCAGGCAACCTATACAGCTCCCCATCTCCCTTCATTGAGCCAGAACCCCACCCCTCACGGCCTCCCTGCCCCTGAGGTTCACCCTAGGCTTTTAAGGCCTGCCACTGCCCACTCAGCCTCCTGACACATAAGATTTGGCAATTTCCTGGGCAACCAGTCTGCTCCTCCTCCTTGCTTTTGTCACCATCATCTTCAGGTGCTGGGCCCAGTGCTTTTGGTGCACTATCTCATTCCACCCTCACTGATACTCTGCGGGAGTTACTGTTCCTCACTGCACACATGACAAAACAGACTCAGAGAAGGGAAGCGACTTGCCTGAGGTCTCTGACCCAGCTCTGCCGCTGCCTGGACAAGTGACCTCAGCCTTGTCTTTTCTCTTTCTGGTCCCCGAAGTTCCTATCTTTCATAGCACAGGATTGGACCCAGCTCTGAGGTCTTATGGGTCTGAGTTCTCAGTCACACCATCTCTCTGGGTCTCAGTTTCCTCACCTGAGTGATAGGGGCAAGAGCATGTGCCCAGCCCTGCCTGGCCCAGCTCTTAGGACAGCTGTGAGAAGCTGGCATGACCTGTGCATGAAAGTGGGTAGTAAGTGGGTAAAGCAGTGTGCAAACGAGAGATGCATGTGTTTCCCATGCACCTCACATGTGTCTGAAGTGAAGGGCCTCTGGAATGCACCTGAGATTGGTACCTCTCCCTGCCCCCACTGAGCCCTGTGATCTTGGGCAATTCCTCCATCCCTCAGAGCTTCCATTTCCTCTTCTGCACAGTTGGGGTTACAGGGCTGGCCTCACAGTTTCAAAAATAGTACTGAGCAGTAGAGATGTGGACAGTATCAGAAATCTAGCAGCACCACCCCAACCCCTGTCATCTTTTTTCCATTGAAGAGATTGAGGACCAAGCAGAGGAAATTACTTGTCCAATGTCAAGTTTTCAAGTCCCAAGTGTTCCAATTCTAGATGACTCCATATTACAAGTGCCCTTTGTTTGGAAGCTAGCGTCATAGAGAAGATCCAAGTCTGCAGGATATTGTACACTTCAAATATGACTTTGCATTGTCCTCACACTCCCTCCCTCCAGTATCCTGGAGATGTCAATGCTTCAGCATCCATGTCAGAAATGGACTCTCCCACCTGAAGGTGACACAACAGTCCCTTGCCAGGCCAGCTGCCTTAGTTTGCATTTCAGTATTTGTAGTCAGTGTAGATACTCGGTAAATTAAAATACCTAGATGTTTTTCTCCCACCTGAAGGTGACACAACAGTCCCTTGCCAGGCCAGCTGCCTTAGTTTGCATTTCAGTATTTGTAGTCAGTGTAGATACTCGGTAAATTAAAATACCTAGATGTTTTTTATAAAAAGAAATTATCATTTAAAAATTGTAAATGAAAACATCAATATCTTGGGGAAATCATCCCTATAGCAAAGACAGAAACCTATAATCAAAATCAAGCGGCCACAAGAGGTCCCATTCCACCTGAGAACAGCATGCCGCAGACAAATACTGGCTCAGCTTTTTCAGGTTGAGGCAGACTGTTAAGATTGTCTTTGAAAATGTTATCTCAGAATAACACTAATATTAATAATAGCAGCTAACACTTACATGGCCCATACTTTGTGTCATGAACTGTTCTAAGCTATTTATGTTACATATGTTCATTTATTTAAACTTCATCATTATTCTCCCCATTTTACAGATAAGGAAACTGAGAACAGAGAGGTTAAAGTAATTTGCCAAAGGTATCATGTGACAGAGCAAGAACTTGAACACATGCACCCTCGTTCTAGATCCTGTGCTCTTAACTATTAAGATATAAACCACCAATTTCTGGTGTTAGGGTCTCAACGCACATGCAGCTCCCGTGCCAGGAACAGAGAGAACAGTGGTACCTGAGCTCTTGTCCAGGAAGTAGGCCAGGAGGCACCGCATGACAGCCTGGTGGCAGATCACCAATACATTTTCCTGCCGTTCTAGCTCCATTATAACTGGCTCCAGACGCTGGACCAGATCCTCATAGGACTAAAAGGGAGAGAAACACTTGGGTAAGAAGAGGAGATGAGGCACATTTGCCCAGAGGAGAAAAACTCTACACTAGGAATCAGGAAAACTTGGTTGTGGTGCCAGTTCAGTTGTTGGTCCAGCAGTATGACCTTAGGCAACTCACTTCCTTCTCAGAGCCTTAGTTTCTCATCTATTAAATGGGGCAACCAATATAGTGGAGTAAATAACAATAACAATAATAAAATTTCCACTGAAATTCCCTAGAAAATCTGGATAAAATAAATGTCTGCACTGCTGATCTTTCAAGAAAATGAAGGAAACATTATGAATATATGGTTCCAAAATGAAGAAAAACTGGAAAAAAGAGTGATAAATGGATATAGAAGCCACAACTCCCATGAGGGCATTTGCCAATCACAGTATCCAAGGGCTTTGAGCTTTTAAAACCTTTTAAAACACGAGACAAGGCCTTAGGTGTATACAAGGTGGGGATTTGGGACTGAGATTCTCACAAAAATCTGAGACCTTCAAAGGACTACATCCTCAGCAAAAGTATAAACTAAAAAATATATCCACAGGCAAAGGGAAACAGTAAGAAAATATATCTGTCTCTGCCTGACTCTTGGTGGAAAAAATTAGGAAAAGCCTCCTGTAAGAATGTATAACCACAAGCCTATCCTCAGGTAGATTTGTGGTTCAGAGTTATACTACTTATGTGTTTTAGAAAATGCTAAGCTGAGAGTTTAATAAAAAGTGATTTCAAGTCATTAGCTGCCAAGAGTGTCTGGAAGAAGCAAATGGAAATTCTCTCTGGATTCTCTCAACTCAGACTGCATGAGATTCCCACGGATAAATTTTCATCAAACTGAAGCTCACATAACATGCAAGGAAAATAAGCTATCATGAGTAAAAATAAGCAGAAACAACAAGAACCCTAACAACTTAAGATAAAGGATCCACAATATAAAATGAATATGCTTGAGATTTTGAAAGAAATAAAAGATTGAATCAAAAATGTAAGGAAGAAATAAGTTGCTATTGAATATATGATCTAGATTTGAAAAAGAACTAAGTAGAATTTCTATAAATGAAAGGTATAGTCATTAAAATGGAAAACTCAATGCATAGAGTAAACAGCAGATTAGATACAATTTAAGAAATACTGTTCTGGAAGATAGAGCTGAAGAAATTACTCAGAATGTAGCAAAGAGATTGAAAATAAGAAGAAGTTAGGAGACATAAAGGATAGAGACAGGACTAGCACACATCTAATTGCATTTCAAGGAGATAATAGAGAAAATATGAGCGAGGAATAGTTAAAGTTATAATGTCTGGGAATTTTCTAGAATTGATGAAGAATCCTAGTCCTCAGATTCAGGAAGTCCAATTAACCCCAAGCAAGATAAATGAAAAGAAATTAATATTTAGACATATCAGAGTGGAACTTAAAAGCAATAGAGACCCAAAGACCCTAAAAGCAGCCAGAGAGAAAAGAAATGACAATTAGACTTGCAGGAGACTTCTTAACCATGTTAGAAGCCAGAAGACAGTGGGAATAATTTCTCCAAAGTGCCGAGAGAAAACTGTCATCCTAGAGTTTTATACCTTGCCAAAATACCATCTAGGATTAAGGACCATCCCTCCCAAAGACATTTTTAGACAAAAAGAAAGGTGAGTCTACTACCAACAGATCCTCCTAAAGAAACTTCTAAAGGAAGATAGACATTGAACCCAGAAGGAAAACTTGAGCTGTAAGGAGAAAGAATGATCAAGGGAATTGGTAAATATGTGGTTAAATCTAAATAAACACTGACTGTATACAATATTATTTTTTAGCTAATAAGAATTATATTTTAATTGGATAAGTGATTTTACCCCTTTTCCACTATATAAAATCCATCTAGAACAGTATGGAGGTTCCTTAAAAACTAAAAATAGAACAGTCATATGATCCAGCAATCCCACTCGTAGGCATATATCCAGAGAAAACCATAATTCTAAAAGATATATGCACCTAATGTTCACTGCAGCACTATTTATAATAGCCAAGACATGGAAGCAAGCTAAATGTCCATCAACAGATGAATGGATAAAGAAGATGTGGTATACATATATGATGAACTATTACTCAGCCATAAAAAAGAATGAAATAATGTCATTTGCAGCAACATGGACACTTCACTTCACTTACCATATTAAGTGAAGTAAGTCAGAGAAAGACAAATATCATATGATATCACACATATGTGGAATCTCATTTTTAAAAAATGATACAAATGAACTTATTTACAAAACAGAAACAGACCTACAGATATCAAAAACAAACTTATGGTTACCAAAGGGGAAAACTGGGGGGGGGGGGGGGAGAATAAATCAGGAGCTTGGGATTAACAGACACACACTACTATATATAAGATAGATAACCAACAAGGACCAACTGTATAACACAGGGAACTCTACTCAATATTATGTGATAACCTTTATGAGAAAAGAATCTGAAAAAGAATGAATATATGTATATGTATAACTGAATCACTTTGCTGTATACCTGAAAGTAATACAACATTGTAAATCAACTATAATCCAACAAAATTTTTAAAAAAGAAAAAAATCCATCTATGTGGGTACAAAGTTTATTACTCGTTTGGAAGTAGCTCTATTTTGTCTAGCATTTATAATAATTCTACTCTGGTAATATTGATTTAACTTAAAAAATATAATATGTTGATATTATAGGAACAAATAGTGATATATTCTGATAGATTGTTGTAAATTGAAGTGCTTCAGTAAGCATTAATTCAGTCAACATCTACTTAGTAAGTTGTGCTTACAATAATAAATTTATTAATAACAATAATAATTCATTTGGGGGATAAGACACAAGTTTGAAGTAAAATACAAAACAACAATTAACATGTAAGTTAAGAGAGGGAGTGACCAGAGTTGTAACATTTTTATATCGTTTTAGGGGGTGGGTGGAGATATTGATTTTTAGATTTTGTCAATCACACATATTAAAATGTTAAGAGTAACTCTAAAAGAATGGAAAGAGATTGTGTAAGTCAAATATAGATGTAAAAACTCTATCAATTCTAAAGAAGGGAGGAAAAGAGAAAAGATAAACTAAGCCTAGAGAGCTCAAAATAAGAGAATAGAAAGAAGTTCAAATAAATCAGTAATTACAATAAAAGTAAGTGTACCAAATTTACCATTCAAAAGACATACGTTTTCAGTTTTTATTAAAACCAATAAAAGCCAACTATACGCTGTCTATAAGAAACAAAACAAAAATACACAGAGAAGTTGAAAGTAAATGACTAAAGATGAACTAGGCAAATACTGACCAGAAGAAATCTTATATAGCTATATAAATATCATATAAAATACACTTTTAGGCAAAAAGCATTATTAGCGGGAAAGAGGCTTGCTCACTATGTAATAATAAAATATACAATTCACTAAGGAGATATAATTGCTTTAAATTTGTATGCCTCTAACAACATAGCTTCAAAATATATAAAGGAAAATGAGGGCAAAGTCAGACTGACTTCATAATGTCATTTTTGAGGATGAAAATACAAATGTGAAAGTGCTTTGTAACACAGGATATCTATTGTTTCTTCTTCTCTGATATCCTGCTTTCTGATAATTGTTCCCTGGGATCTGTATCAGAAATGGAGTATGACTAATAAATATTCTAACATGTGGAACTGGCTAAATGGAGACTGGGTTGAAAACAACGAGGATTTACCTCACATGGGAATAGTGAATTGATAGTCTGGTTCATGTGGTGGCAAAGAAGTTGGATAAACCGTTAGCCATTGTCCCTTGGGACTCCAACCCACAGTCCAGAGAGGCTGGAGCTTTAGGCAACTTGGCAATAAAATGTCAGGAAATTAGAGTATATTGAACTATTTCAAATACCTTTAGTGTAAGGATATCAAAGACAAAGTCTAGGACAAAGTGAGCCCTCCTGAAAGAAGACAGGAAAATAATCAGGCAAATGTGTAGCTTTTAAAAAAAGAGGAATCTGTTGCCTATAGCTAAGAATGAGACAGCCAAGGGCCAGATAATCATGTGCCTTGTGGGATGGAAGATGCTGCAAAATTTGCTTTACCCTGTTTTTAAAGCTGTCTGGGAAAATATGGAATCCTGGTAGTTGGAATAGAGATACTGGGGAGGAGTCCTAAGAGTCTGGCCACCCCTCCAAACCTTACCTCTCCCTTGGGATAGCGGTAGCGATATTTATCTTGGTCTCGTAGTGCAAATTCTTCAGGGTAGTGTTCTTGGATTTCTTCGTAGGTCATCTCCTCACAGACACCCTGAGAAAAATTATTTGGGAACAAAAGTATTCACAAGTTGAAATCCCCACAGCCTTTACCATAGTTCTGAAGCCAATGATTGTGGAACGTCAGCACACAAGCACCTGGGTTTCTGTGAACACAGCTCTAGGTCTGCGTCTGTTGTCAATGTATGTGTGTATGTATGCACAAGGTGTGTAGCTGTGTGGATGTGAGAATGAGTGCATGTGTATAGGTGTGTTCAGGCTGAGTGTATGGTGGGTATCTGTGGTGTTTCTCTATGGTTGTCCCAATAGGTTTATAGGTGTACATTGTATATATGAGTGTGTATTTTTATAAATTTGTGGGGATTTGTGACTGTGTTTATCTGTGTGTGTGCAGCATGCTTATGGTGTGTAGTTGTGGTATGTTTAAGGTCCTATGCTGTTGGTTGTGTATTTGTCTCAGCATATGTATAGTGTATTGGTGTGAGTGTGTGTGTATACAGACTGTCTGATCATCTAAGAATGTGCCTGCATGGGTGTCTCTGTGGTCTGTCTCTCCATGTGGGTCTCAGTGTGTCTGTGGTATGTGTATCTGTGAGTGTGTATGTCCCTGATTATATGTGTGAGTATCTGTGTACCTATGTCTGAGGTCTGCGTGAATCTGTGGTAATATGATTGAGGTTATGTGTCTGTACTGTTTATATGTCCCCGGTATGCCTCTATGTGTCTATGTGATGTAGATATATGCAAAGACTACATGTGTGTCTACGGTGAGTGTGATATGTATCTCTAGGTGTGTCTCTCTGTAAGTGTGTATGTGTGTGCATTAGTGGTGCAAATATGATTGGTAGATGCATCTGAGAGGGAACCTGTGTTTGACTACTGGGTCCATGTGTCTGTGAAGTGCAGGTCTGTGAGTGTAAACATACCTATGGTGGATGTCTGTGACTGTGTAGGCAGGCGCATGTATGTGCACACATCCACAGCAGTGCTTTCTTGTGTTATAGCATTTCCCATCCCTCCTGCCCACACCTCTGCTCCAGGACCTCTGGCAGATAAAGAAACAGGTATCCACAGACTTCTCAGAAGGCAAGAATTAGTAAATTCCTAACAGTTTCAGAGTGGTCCTTGGGGAGATACACTCTCCACACCCAAAGAAGGAATCAAGGGCTCAGAGAATGAGTTCCCACTGAGAAATCCACAGAAGTGAGGTGGCTGCTGGTAGAGGTGGGAAGTGATGTTGGGTTTGTAAGATTTCCTTCTGGTTGTGTAGATTCCAAGTAGACCTTCCTGTAGGGGAGCAATGTGCTCTGGTTGTTGTCTTTTGAGCCGTCAACCAAGCTTCCCTTAGGGTTTAGGTTCACCCCTGCCCCAACCTACAAGAAGACAGGCAGTGTCAAACCTGCAACTGACACTGTCCATAGGAGAAAGTACACCCTGTATATACACAAGGTCCTTCCAGATTGGCTTTGACTTTCTATTCTGAAGCATGCTGGGAGCCTGTTGCCTGTGGAAGTGGCCACTGACTCTTTATTGACTTAAGGAAAATTGCTTAACTTCTCTGAATTTTATTTTCCTCATCTGCAAAATAAGGATAATTATAACTACCTCACAACAGTAGTTTGAATATTAGAGATAATATATGTAAAAGAGACTAGTACAGAATGTACAAGGCACATTTTGAAAACTCAATCAATGGAATATATTATTATATTAATTAATATTATTTTGACTATATAGCAATTTAAATAGATTAATTTAATCTAATATTATTAGATTAATATATCTAATTATTAATATATTACTGAATGGAAAAGCAACCAGAAAATTAGACATCATTCTAAATTCTTCCTTCTTCCTTACCCATCCCCTCATAGCTAATTTCTGAGATTCTACCTCTTAAATTTCTCTCAGATCTATTCCGTTTTCTTCCCTCTCCATCTCCACTGCTATGACCTTAGTAGTTCTATACACACACACACACACACACAGAATTCCCTCTTTGCTTATGCTGCTTTCTCTGCGTGACATACTATCCCTGATCCTCTCTATCTGGCTCACTGTTACTCACCCCTTAGGTTTTAGCTAGGCATCACTTCCTCTAGGCAGATCATGGCTGGGTCAGATGCCTTGCCCCAACATCTGTGTGCCCACATTCTAACTCATCAGAGCCTGTATCACACACGCTATTTTGCATTCCTCTGTCTACCCTGTTTTTTCCTGAAAACCCAGTGAAGACAGGAACCAGTCTCTGTCTCCAGCACTACTCCAGAGCCTGAAATGGAGTAGGTATCCAATAAATGTTTACACCACATGTGGGCCAGAAACAAACAATAACTGAACAATTATGATGAACTGTTGCTTGCATGTATTTTATAACAAATATATGTGATATGTATAACAATGCTGTATATCCCTTTTCTAAATATGTGTGTCTCTGTACATCTACAGTTAAGCATATATGTATTATGTATACACAAACATACTTCTCTGTATTTATCTAGCAGGAAATCAGGTTAACCTACCTACACACAAGTTATCTACATCTGTGGTGAAGCTTTTACTTTAGTGTCTAACCTGAGATCAGTGTACCTATAGTGCAGGTGAGACAATGGAGAGGAAACACCTCCTCAAAAAGCTCATGGAAAAACCTGACTCTAAAGAGAGACTGCCATGTCACGAGGGTCAGGTGAAATATTTACCAAATTTTTCTTCTTCATTTCATCTCCAATATACATATTGGACATCACACCCTCACCTCTTGCCTAGACTAATGCAGCCATCTCCATACTGGTATGCATTCTCATTCTGGCCTTCTTCTCACCTAGTCTCCACACATGACCAGAGTGGTCTTTTTTTTTAAGAAAATGTGAATCACATTCAGGCCACTCTTCCTTGACTTAGACCACATCAATGGCTTCCCATTTTTAGGGCAGCATCCAAATCCCTCAACATGGACTATAAAGCCCTATAAGCTGTCTTCCTTTCCAACCTCATCTCCCTTCTCTCCAGACCTCACACTCATTGTCCCAGACTCTCTGCTATTTTTCCTCAGTTCCCTAAACATGTCATGCTCTCTTCTCACCTCTGGGCTTTCACATGAACTGTTCCCTATTTCTCGAATTAAAATTATTCCCTCACCCCAGCCCATTTTGCCTGCTTCTTGTCTCATCTCCAGCTTCCTCTAGGAAGCTTTCCTTCTAAATCTTCCACCACTGTCTTGTCAAGAGTACCCTCACCTTCTGAGACTCTATAGTCCCTTGTACTTCCCCTCTCACAAACTTTTGTCACATGCAATGCAATGTCTTATTCACAGTCTGCCTTTGGGCTCCATGAGAGTAAATACCTTGTCTGTTCTGGCCTTCACTGGATCCCCAAGACACAGAACAGTGTTTAGCGTAAGAAATGTTTGTTGAATTAATTAGGTTCCCCATATGAGCCAGAGTAGAGGCAATCCAGGGGATAAGCCTAGAGTCAAGCCTCACCACCCACCAGGAAATCCATCCCCCTCCATCTCACCGCATCAATCTCATTCAGGGCCTTCCACTGCTCATAGGGAACACCCAGGGCTTCAGCTGTCTGGATAGTCCTCTTCATGTGGCTGGTCCACACCTTCAGGGAGCTGATGCCCTGGGACTGAATGAAGTTGGCCAGGGCATAGGCATACTGGGGAGTAGGGGTGCAAAGGAGGAGAGCAGGGGAGAAAGAGAGATGAAAGAAGACAGGGTGACCATGAGAAGAATTTCAGATCTGCCACAAATAATGGAGTGATGATGAACAAGCAAAAGTAGAGTTTAAATATTCCCAATTTATAAAAAGTCATACTCTTGTCCATGTGACTAAGGACCAAGGGAATAGAGAAGAATATGTGTATTTATGTGTGTATATGTGCATATGTGTGTGTGTGTGTGCTCACAGAACCCCCTACTTGATTGTTCATTCATTCAAACAACCCACCTCTAACATTTGTGGAGCCTGGGACAAAAGTACAAATGGAAGCACTCCACTCATAGTCTACTTCCCTCCTTTTCCCATTTCTGCTCCATCCTGCACTCCTAGGTGCCTTGAGTACACGTTTATGGATAATCCAGTCACAGGAACAAGTTCTGTCCATACCATATCTCCACCAATCTCCATGACACACAAACAGTAACCCCTTGGCCACCCCTTTGCCTAGGGGTGAACACTTCTGTGACGTGGCCTTTTCTCAGGTGAACAGACTCTGGGATGTGCCCGTGTAAGTAATGGAAGCAGACTCTGGGCAGGAAATTCTAGTGTTCTGGGTACTCTGAGTGTGGTCTGGAAGTGTATGGGGGTGGGATGTGGGGTACATTTCTCTTTGACCCTGTGAATTCTCATTGTTTGAGCAGGGGACCTGGTACCCAGGTTCTAAGGGCATTCAAACATTTACTGAGTGTGTGTGGCCATGTGCTGGGTACTGGGGTGTCCTGTTATTAAGACATGGCCAGTCCAGTGAGGGAAACAGTGACAGCACCAAAAGGAACCACTTTTAGGTTTGTGGGAGCCCAGATGAGCAAGTGGTACGCTTTTCTTCTGCATATAGGCATGTTATTCATCACAGATGGTGTGTGAGGAACATCTGCACAAATGTACAGATACAGGCACACATTTTTATGTACAAATATAGGCATTGTGTACACACATTCTAATTATGGATTATGAGTCAGCAGTCAGTGTGCTCTGGTGGAAGGAGTGCTGACTGGGAGACAGGCAATGGGGGTTATGCCTGTGTGGCCTGGGACATGTCCCTGGCCGTCTCTGGCCTCATATCTCCTGCCTATAAAATGCAAACAGCATTAGCTCACTCAGCCTGGTCTCTGTGAGTGTCACGTTGGATAGTGGACGGGGAGAACCCAGAGCGCTCCCTGGCACATAGTAAGTGAGAGCTACTGTGATTGGTGGTGGGTGACAGTTGATGGGAAAGTGCTTTGTAAACAATGCATGGTGCACTGTGCCCTTTATCATGAAGGTTGGGGCCAGGCGTGTGCATGTACATGCGCACACTTGTGTTCAAGGAGGCATGTTGTGTGGAGATGGCCATGTGTCCAAACTGGGTGCTAAATTGTGCAGGCAAAGCCATGGACAGCCCTAACCAAGAGACCCCTGGCTGTAGGTGGTGCCACGGGCTAGGGTGGCTCCTCCAGTGGTCTCTGACTCTGCGAGAGAGGCGAGAGTCAGAGGTCAGAGTCTACCTCGAGGGGAGGCTACCAGTCTGAAGGTAAGAAAAAATGATCCAGGAGAACCAGGCCTTCCAGTGCGATGCCTTGCCTGTGACACTGCCAGCTCTGCAGTGGGGGAGGCTGAGGAGCAAGCATGAAGGCCTGGTTTTCAGTCCTGGCTCTGTCCTTTACTGGTTGTGTGACCAGGGGCCACTCTCTGTTCCTGTGTGGGCCTCAGCCTCCTCATCCATAAATCAGTGACGGTAATGGCCACCCCACAGAGCTGTTGTGAAGATTAAATGAGGCCACACATGTGGAAGCAGATGGTGCCATGAATGTGCAGAGGTGTCCAATAAAAGAGGACACTCCCTCCCTCCTGCACCTTATTTTCCCACTTGTTCCACCCCAAGCCATCCTCCCAGCAAGAACAATAACTGTGTTAACAAGCCCAGGGACAGGGCCAAACATGGGAAAATGTGTCTCTTTAATTGGCCAGCACCCATAATGTGCAGCTCACTATTCTCAGCTACAAAGAAGAGACTCCCACCGTGAGGGTCAGAGATGGGCCAGAACTGGGGGGGGGATGGAGCCCAGGTGACCTGCCTAGGAGGGCAGGAAAGGACAGGGGGAGGGCTTCCTGGACCAGCTCATGGAGCAGGAGATGGGTCATGGAAGGGGTGGAGGAGGGAGGGCAGAAAAGAAGCGGTAACTGGTGGGGGACAAGTGCTGACCCTGTGATGACCTGTAGTGGGGGATTGGGGGAGTAGCATCAGCCCTGAGTAATGGAGGAGAAGACGGATTCAAAGGTGGGGCACTTTAAGGCAGCTATCTGTGCAAATGATGGTCACCAGCTGACAGAGGGGACAGAGGAGGACAGCCTCGGTGGGGAATCTGCACAAGCAAAAGCACAGAGTTGTGAGAAAGATGAGGGGACCAGTCAGGCAAGAGAGAGGGTGCTTATTGTAATGAGGCTGGAGGAGCAGCCAGATCTGGGAAGGCCTGGAGCACCAGGACCAAGCCATCGGATGGCAGATGCTGTTGGCACTTGGGAGCTATTCAATGGGTCAAAACTGAGTGGCTGATGGGGTGGAAGAGCAAGAGTGACCAGAACCTGCCTTTATCCTGCCACTGAGTACCCCCATCCTCAGGACCCAGGCAGCAGCCACCCCACCAAACCGCAGCCCACCTGGACCAGCTCAGCCAACACCTCTGAGTGCATGGGGCCATCCCTACCTGCTTGCCCCGAGCTGAGAGGCCAGAGTCACCTCCGATGCGGCCTCTGAGGTTGAGTTCACTCTCACCGTGCCGGCATAGGTAGATGGAGCGGGGTGTGACGTGGATGTTCATGAGATAGTAGACTGTGCGGCTCTGGATGTGGTCCTGCACTCGGTTCACCATGTAGCGTGTGCCCACGTCGAAGATCTTGATGTAGGACAGGTGGCTGGGCCAGCCCAAGCAGGAGCAAGGGCCGCTCAGGGGCTGATGGTGGAGAGGCTGATCCCAAGAGAAAGCCCCAACCACACACCCTGCCTTCAAGCCTCCTCCATAACCCAGCTCTCACCTACCTTTTCTCTAACAAGGTGCTATGCCTTGCCCTGTTCTGGGTACCTGTTCTAGAGACTTGGCTCCTGGCCACTCTGAGGAGCTCACTGCCTGCTACCATCTCCTTTTGTCTCCTTTCCTCAATCTCAGTTTGAGCCAGACTGTCTTTTTACTTTCACTCCTCACACTTCAGTCATCTAGGGTTCCCTCTTTTGTGGTTCACACTGCTGACATACTCAGAGAGAAACAGTAATCCTTTGTGTCCCTAACTGTCTCCAACATCTCACAGGCCACTTGCATTTGCTGACCATTTTGTGTGTGTGTGTGCATCTGGCAGGGGTGGGGGCTTCAAAGTGCATAAATCCTCATAACCATCCTAGGAAGCAGAGATTATTATCTCTGATAGGTGAGGAAACTGAAACACAGAGAGAGGAATTGATTTGCCTAATGTCAAACTCTCCAACCATCTCATCTATGACTCTCAGAACCTAAGTAGGAAATATCTGATGTAGCCTTGTTGTCTTGTTCCTGGCACTAGGTCCTGAGTGGCTCTAGGAGAACTTCCAAATTCTGTAGCTTAGTCTGACATTCTAGGTGCCTTCACACACTAGTCCTGCTTTGCCTCACCTCAGTGTTCCATGTCCATGCTCATAACTTCTCTGATTCATTCTAGCCTTAATATTTTTGCTTAAATATTCTCTGTACTCCTCTACTTTTATTCAGATTTAACTAGGCCATTACAAGGTACTGTTCTCTTTCCTTGAAAAGATGTTATTTGCCTGATTTCCAAAGTTGAGCTCCTATGCATCCATCCTTCAAGAACTAGTACATTCACTCTCTTTAGACAGTTTTCTTTGAGCCCAGGATTATGTGAAGTCATTTAAATGTACTTCACATCAAAAGTATTATAGTAGCTAATGCTTACCCCCATCATGTGTAATTTAAAATAAAAATTATAAGCTATATTATAACATGAAGAAGTTCTACTGAGTTCTGGTTATATTTTTTTCTGTTTTGACTACCTTGATGCTGTTTTTGAAATACAAACTATTAAAAGCTTTCAAGAATATTTTTTCTTATTTTTGGTGGACTCTACCTTGCTGGTGCCCTAAATGCATGTCTAGTCTACCTACTGGGTAAACATGCTCTTCCAGACCTTTTCCTCCAAGTTGGACTGGGTCCCCTCTTCTGTGTTCCCCCACCCCACTTGCTTTACCATCCCCACAATTCTGGTCAACTGCATACTCATTGTCTTCCTCAACCAAGTGGGCATTCTATCAGAACAGAGATAGATAGCCCTTCCCTCTTTGGGTTCCTAGGGCACAGCTTAGGGGTGGGCCTTGATGCATGGATTGTAAATGTCTGTTGATGGAAAAACGATTAGATAAAACCAACTTTCAGAATCAGTTGTCTTCAGACCCAAACTGATTCATCAAACACCGAGTACCTGCAGCAGTCTAGGCCAAAGGCTAGGGGCTTTCTCAATGTTGTTCTTTCATTTTAGCTCCCCTCCTTCAAACTTCTTCCACCATATGCTACTATTCATACAGTGTCTTTGTGGAAATTTGAAAAAGTTTCCCCCACTCCAGTACACGTGTCTTGGTGAGAAAAGTAAGTGTACCCATGACCTGGCACAGTGAACAATATTCACAATTGTACACAAGGTCCTGCCCCTTGCCCTGAGTGTCTAAGCCTCATGTGACACTTTTTATGATATAGGGATGTGGGAGGAGGATAACCATGATGGAAGTTTGAAGACAAGAATTTGAGTATATATTCTGCTACTCACTCATTGTGTGGCCTCAGGTAAGCCCTTGCCCTGCCCTGGGTCTGTTTCCCCATCTAAGAAGTGAGGCAGTAACAATGCTCACCTCTGGGGACTTTGGTTGGACAAAGTTGGAATGATGCTCTTTAAACGTCTTAGGGTGGTGATGACTGTTAGCAGCCTCCTTATACTTGTTACTTGGAGCCCAAAGGGTCTGAGTGACCAGGGTCTCTTCTCATCACAATCCATTTTGAAAGAAAGTGAGGTTCTGGGTATACCCTACGTCTAAAACTCACATCTTCCCTGTACTGCCAGCTAACACCTCTCCAATCTTTAGTTGGTATTATGAATGAAAGTTTCATATTTTTCATGTATCTTCCCATATGTCAAAGCACTATGGAAGCTACCTGAGGATAGAACCTACCTCTCTTTCCCTTATTTACACCCCCGATGTACACCATAGCCCAAAGAATCCAAATACTTATTGATTGAAGGTGCATGCATGTTGTGAAAACAGACATGATTAAGAGACAGAATATGTGGTTAGAATCCTAGCTCTACCCTCTGACTTGTGGTGGAAGCTTGAGCAAGCGGTTTCAGCTCTCTAAGATGCAATTTCCTCTTCTTGAAAATTTATGATCATAAGACCTATTTCAGCCTCCTTAACAGGGATGCCGAGGGGATTCAATGAAACAAAAACGGTGAACATGTTTGGAAAATGAAATGTCATCCATGTGTGAAGAATACTTTTGAAAACATAATAGCAACAACCACAGGAGAGAGGCATTTCCCCCCCTGAGATCAGGGTCCTAATATGTCCATATTGTTCAGGAAAACACTACTTCAAGCCTCTTATGAACACCTTACACATCAAGGAATCACCACCTCATGGATAATTAGAGCTGGGAGGGCCCTTGAAGACAAATCAAGTACAGTTTCCTGATGTTACAAATAAAGTTGAGGCCCAGAGAAGGAAGGAATTCCTCCAGGTCCTACAGGACATCAAAACCGGGCTAAGGATCCTGACCTTTACTTTGGGGTTCTGGGTTCTTACCTGTCTAGTTCATCATCCAAGGGTTGGTAGTTGACCTCATAGCACTCGATTCTCTTTAGAAAGTCTTCCAGAACCTTTTCATGGTCACAGTCTATGTAATCAGGGCTGCCAAGTTTCACTTGCTGGAAGAAGGGAGAAAGACAGAAGAACCATGGGAGACAGAGACTCTGACAGTGCCCTTGGGAAGAGCCCTTAGAGATCACTGAGTACAACATTCCTCATCATAAAGATGAGGAAGTTGAGACTTGGAGAAAGGGTCTTGCCCAAGTTTACAAAATCAGTCATTTGAAGAGAATCTGAACTGTGTTAACTCCTCATTCCTTATCCGTGTGTGCTCAAACAAGGTCTGTTACATTATACTCAGTTTACACACTGTTTAAGAGAAACATTTATAAGTGGCCTGCAAATTGTGGTGTGAGAAATGGTTGAAGAAGAGGAACAGGGGATCTTGGCCGGGGGTCATAATGGCTTACATGTATTGAGTGTTTACTGGGATAACATGGCATATATTGGCTTTAGATTTCTGAGGGGCTGGCAACTCCTAATCCCTTAATATATCTACCTTCTCCACCCACATTCCCCATCTCAGTGAATGTCACTATCATCTACTCAAGTCACCTGAGCCTAAAATGAATCTCGGAGTCATCCTAGATGTGTCTCTTTCTATCATCCCCTACCTCTTAGAAGGTACTAAATCTTCCCCACTGTATCTTCTAAATATCTCTCCAACTGGCCTCCATTCTCTCTTTCCTGGATGCTCACTCTAGCTTTGTGACTGGTTACTCTGTCTATAGTCTAGTTACTTTCCCATACTAGCAGCCAGAAGGATATTTCTAACATGCACATCTGAATACGGAATTCCTCTGCTTGAAACCCTTCACAATTTCCTCACATCTTTTAGGACAAAGTATGAAATATTTTAGCAGGTGACTCATGGCTTGTTATGATTGGGCCCCAAATGATTTCTTCATCCTCCTCTCCCATTGCTCCTCTAGACCTCCACACACTTTGCTTTAGACAACCTAAGCTATTTCTAGTTCCCCATAGATGCCATACTTAGTATATGCTATTCCCCTATTTTCCATTCTTTACTTGCCAAATTCCTATGCATTCTTCAAGATGCAAGTCAGCTATTACCTTCATTGAGAAGCCTTCCCATGCAAGGTTAGGTCCTCAACACTGTGCTGCCACAGCCTCCTTTGTTTCTTCATCTCAGCACTGATCTCACAGAATTATGTCTATAAAATTGTCAGTCTCCCTCACTAGATTGTGAGCTCAAGGGCCAGGCTCTTCTCTATCTATTTCTGTCTCTAGTACCCAGAATGTTTCAGCCCAGGTGTATGTATTCAATTTATGTTTAATCAACAAATGGACGGATAGGTGGATGGATGAAAAGGAAAGAGAGGACTTGGACATATTCTATGCCTCAAGAGGCAAAATTAGGACCAATGAGTGGAAATTACAGGGAGGCAGATTTCAGCTTGATTGGACTGCACTTAAGGAAGGGAATGAGCTTCCACACTGGAGGTACAAAGAGAAAATCTGCACAAACAATTAGCTAAGATTTCAAGTTTCTGATGAAGTGTTGAAGGATGTGACCTTTAAGGTCTCCTCTGTCCTTAAGATACAGTAATTTAATGAAATAGGGAACAATAAAATGTAGTGAGTGATCTAAATCTAGACCACATGCCTAGAAACTGTAGAAAAGAGCAGTGATAGCTCTGATATGAATTGTGGGGCAGGAAAAAGGGCTTTCAAGGCAGACATCCAGGCTTGAGGTCCAGTCCCAGTTCCACCTCTTCCTGGCTGTATGAACCCTTGACAACTTACTTCTCCTCTTGGAACCTTAGTTTCCTCTCCAATACTTAAAGGAATTTCACAGAATCATTGTATGCCAGGGTGGTCAGGGAATACTTCCTATAGGAAGTGGGAGGAGAAGCTCAGGGAAGAATACCTCCTTTAACTGCACAGAGGTATTTCTAGGTATGATCCAAATCTGAGACAAAATAAGAAGGAAAGGTGACTGGTGCTCCTTACCCTGATGTTTTCTGCAATGACGTCAGGGTCATTACAAATGGACTCGATGAAAAAGACCTATAAAAGAAACAGAAGAAAGATTTCCAGCAAGGAATTATGTTTGGTAGGAGTCAAACATAGCTTGACCCCTTCTCAATGGCTCTGAGTTATCTTTAGAGGTATCTCTGACAACATAATTTTATACAGTGGTGCTTTCAGGATTCTGAGTTTTATGAGGCAGATTGGCCCTGAATTGTAGTGGTTCTGTCTCCTCCTTCCTCATACCCACCCCCACAGTGTCAGCTTGTCAGCAATTATCTTCCATTGCCTAATGTGGCACCTCTTCTTTCCTGTTCTGTTCTGTTTTGCTGCTTCTAACTGTGATCTGGAAAGCCCTACAACTAAATTAAAATGCTGACCCTATGATCGCTGATTTGACATCTCTGCATCCCCTGGTTTGCCTTTCTTTGGTGTTTGTTAAATGAGTAGGCTCTAGGTAAGAGTTGGAGAGTTACTCTACCTTGTAACCATGTTCTTTAGCAAACTGCAGAATCAGTGACCGTCGTTCTCTGGTAGTGTTGGTGGCATCAAAAACCTAGAGGTATACGATGAGATTGGTTTGCTCTGAATCTGGCTCTGATGGAATGCCTACTCTTTGACCATCCCTGTGCTAAGTGGAGGGCTTCCAGAAGGGGATAAAACTTGAACAGGGTTTTGAAGGATTTGGAAATGGCTTATATCAATTTCTCAAGCACTCATTGAGCCCTCACTGCCTGCCCAGAAATGTAGCAGACTCTGTAGACATAATAAAGCAAGAGGAAAATGGTGGGGTTTTATTAGGGTTATTTTACAGGTAAAGTAGCTGAGGCTTAGAGGAAGGGTTTGCCTTAACCAACGTCACAGAGAGAAAAACTGTCACAAACTCTGACAAAGCAGAGCTGGAACTGATTCTCTCAACTCCTAGGTGAAGCTTCCTCCTTCCCTATCACTTTGGAGTTCTTTGAAGCCCTTTTAGAATTTGCAAATCCCAAAGGTCTATGAGATTAAATTGATTAAATGTTTAGCTAAATCTCTAGAACTTAAAAATGTTTGTATTGCAGTCAAATTCTAGTGTAGTCCTGCTGAATTCTTGGGGATGGAGTGGTAGTGTATACTGGTTAAGAGTGTAGATTCTGGGGACTTCCCTGGTGGTCCAGTGGTAAAGAATCAGCCTTCCAATGCAGGGGATGAAGATTCGATCCCTGGTCAGGGAACTAAGATCCCACATGCCGCGGGGCAACTAAGCCCATGTGTCACAACTACTGAGCTCGCGTGCCTCAACTAGAGAGACTGCGTGTCACAAACTACAGAGCCCACACTCTCTGGAACCCGCGTGCCACAACTACAGAGCCCATGCACCCTGGAGCCTGTGTGCCACAACTAGAGAAGAGAAAACCTGCATGCCACAATGAGAGAGAAGCCTGTGCACCGCAGTGAGTAGCTCATGCACCGCAATGAAAGATCCCGCGTACTGCAACAAAAGATCCTGCATGCCTCAACGAAGATCTCATGTGCCGCAACTAAGACCTGACACAGCCAATAAACAAACAAACAAACAAATAAATAATTTTTTTTAAAAAAAGAAAGAAAAAAGGAGTGTAGATTCTGGAGCTATACAACCTGTATTCCAGTTCTGGCCTGCCGCCTTGGTAAAATATTTAATTATTTAATCTCTCTGCACGACATTCTTCTGGGCTATAAAACGGAGTATAATAACAATATCTATCTCGTGGGGGAGGGTGGAATTAAATAAATATGTGCACAGTGCTTAGAACAATGTTTAGAACATAGTAAATGCTCAATATATATTAGTTCTTCTCCATCCCAGCAGAAACCTAAGAGAAAATGCAAATTTCTTTACCGCAACATGACCTTCCTCACAGCTGAGATAGTTATGGACATCTTTCAGGGCTGCTAGGGCACATTGCCTGAAAAAGATGAAGAAAGGAACAGAAACAACCATTATACCCAAGATGGGTTCCTCTCTATTTTTCTGCATTATCTTTTGCACTATCTCTCAGATGCCCTACATTAAATTATTCATCTGTTGAATATCTACAAAGGGTGTCCTATATTCTAGGTACTATGACAAGCACAGAGAGGTCACACAGTTGAAAATGGCTCTGTGTAGACATCATAGGTGTAGGTATAAAGTAACATACCCAGGAAAAGTTGACTAATGACAGAGCCATAATATTAAGGGCTCCAAACCTTGAACTAATAGCGCTCAAGCTGAATTGGTTCTTGAACCCAAGAAGAGCCTGAATGTATGGTCTGTGAAAGAGAAGACATTCCTGGCATATGTAACAGGGCAAGCACAGGTAAGAATGTGGAAATGTATTTATGCTTTTGGCAAAAATCTGTTTAGTGATTACTCTTTGCTGAATTCTATTAAGAGGATATGGATCAAAAAATGACACCCAGGCTCTGTTCTGGAAGTGCTCAGAGTCTTGTAGAGGAGAGACAACTTGAGGTTGAATGGATGAGACTGGAGTGGGCCAAGCTACTGAGACTCTTATTTTAAATTCTAGGCTAAGTTTCCACTCTCTCTTGTCAGAAGTAGGAAACTGTTAAAAGTTCTTAAGCAGGGGATGGATATGACCAGAAATAAGCTTCGGTTAAGATAGTAGAAGGGCTGTCCTAACCACCCTTTGAGAGTCTAGATGGACTCTTTGTTAACCCAAGTTGCTCTGCCCTACTCCCCCATCATTTGAACAAAGGCATCCCTCAGCCAGGGGGCAGCACAGGTCTTTAAAATATTAGGTACTCACTTCCTGATAAGTAGGGCCTCCATGTTGTCTGGGAGAAAGAATTCGTAGTTCTTGTAGCTCACTGCCTCTCGTCGATACTGGCCTAAATTAAACACTGAAAGCAGGAGCCCTGGTGAAGAGGTTGGGAAGATCCCAGTGGCAAAATAATGTCCTTTCTGGGAGGTAGCTCAGAGGTAAAAGAAGGTATAGTTTGTAGCTATATAATATGTTTACAAAGCTTCATATTATGGCTACCAGCTCATTTACTCCTTACAACAACCTTGAAAAGTAGGAATCATCATTCCCATTTATAAATGAGGAAATCAAGGTAGTAACTCTCATAGTTAATAAGTGGAGAGCTGGGATTCAAACCCAGGACTGTTTGCTTCCAAAGCTGGTGATCTTTCCACTATTCAATTTTATCATAAACTCCAAAACTTTTAATGCCCATAGTATTACTATACATAATTACTGTGTTCTGTACATTACTGCATTGGAAAGATAAAAAAAATTGGGACCCAGGGAGTAAAATCAGTCATCAAGGGGCAAACATTGAGTCAGCTGGGGACATAACTAGACTGGGCCTCCTGAAACCTAGTCCAATGTTATTACATTTTCTGTATCAAGACAGAGAATCTAGATTTATTGCCTTCTTTAGGCCACACTTTCTCATTTGTAATGGTGAAAAATCAGAGAGGAAGGAAGGAAAGGGGGAAAGAGGGGATAATAGGCAAAGAGGTAATGTAATATTTTCTTCACTCATCCAATAAATAGTTTCTCATGTCTATTCTGTGAATCAGGACATGAGTTCTGGGGTGTCAGAGATGAACCAGATCTGCATGATGGGGCCCCAAGGAGCTCACAATCTAGCATGTAGGAAAGAGAGTAAACAGTAAGCCAGTAAACAGAGAGCTCTCACCCAGTTTGTTAAGTGCTCTGACAGAGCCATGCAAAAGAGCATGGAGGAAGGAAAGACTAACTAAGCTTGGGGTGATAGATGGTTTCTTGGGAAAAGCAGCATTTGTGCCAGTCTTTATAGAAAGGCAGGCCTTTTATTAGCAGGCATGGGGTGTGGGAGAGGGGAACAAAGACATTCCAGGTAGAGGAAGAGTTTGAACAAAGGTATGGCATTGGCAGGAGGCAGAACATGAGTCATCCACTGTGACTGAGGCCTGTGAGGCTGTCAGGGGCTGACTGTGGAGGGCCTTGAATGATAGGCTAAGGAGCTTGGATTTAAACCTGCAGGCCAAGGGAACCCTTGGTGGCTATAGATATGGTCAGCTTTGCATTTGAAACATGGCTCTGAGGGCCTCTGTGCAAGTGGAGCAGGTGGGAAGCAGGTGCATTAGAGCAGAGACCCCTCTGCCACCGTCCCATGTGCCCCTATGCTCAGCAGAGGCTCCTCAGAGCCTGCAGTCCTACAAGAACTACTCCTTCTTCCCTTCTCTTCTGCCAATGTTCTACTCCTCCCACAGGACACACCCAGCTCAAATACACCCTATCTGGAAACTTTCACTGCCTTCTAGAAGGTGATTTCCTCTGTGAGGCCCCTCAGTACCCTGCTCTGGGATTCTTCAGTGACATGTTGTATTCTTATGCATCCCAGCCAGATGGAGAAATCTTCAAGGACACGTTGTGAATCTCATCCAGTTTTGCATCTCCAGTGCATACATAGTATGGGTTTTGGCACATGGAAAACCACTGGGGAACTCTTCACCAGTGAATTAGAGAAAGAGAAAGTACATGAAGAGAAAGAAGAAATGGGAGAAGGGGAGGAGAATACTTGGAGAGAGGGAAGGAAGGGGGCAGAGAGATAGGGTGTTGGTATGGTCAAGGGAAATAAGAGGAAGAGCGTGGAGGAGAGTACAGGGCCAATGTGGGTTCTTTCTTCTTCCCATCAGTAGCACCAAGTATCAGACCTGCCACAGTGAGTGTCAGGCTTTGGAATCAACCAGATGTGGCTTCATATTCTGGTTCCATCACTTAGTGACCATGTGCCTTTAGACAAGACACGTCACCTCTTGGGCATTAATTTCATCAACTGTGGAATGATGATAATACTAGTCCTTCCTACATGGGTGTTTTAGAACTTAAGAATAGAGTCTGTCATACAGAGTGAAGTAAGTCAGAAAGAGAAAAACAAATACCGTATGCTAACACATATATATGGAATCTAAAAAACAAACAAAAAAAGGTTCTGAAGAACCTAGGGGCAGGACAGGAATAAAGACTCAGACGTATAGAATGGACTTGAGGACACGGGGAGGGGGAAGGGTAAGCTGGGACGAAGTGAGAGAGTGGCATTGACATATATACACTACCAAATATAAAATAGATAGCTAGTGGGAAGCCGCCGCATAGCACAGGGGGATCAGCTCTGTGCTTTGTGACCACCTAGAGGGGTGGCATAGGGAGGGTGGGAAGGAGATGCAAGAGGGAGGGGATATGGGGATATATGTATACTTATAGCTGATTCACTTTGTTTTACAGCAGAAACTAACACAACATTGTAAAGCAATTATACTCCAATAAAGTTAAAAAAAAAAATAGATGTGAGTTCTTTGAGGGCAGGGATCCAACATCCAACAAGGGCCTTGGCACAACTGTGTGCTCAACAAATAATTACTGACTGAGTGAGTAAGTTGATTGCCCAAGAAGAACTGTTTTCCACACTGCGGAGCAGTGCTCCATTCCACAAGAGAGAGAGGCTAAGCACCTGTGTACCAGTGTACCAGTAAAGGAGGAACACAGTCCCAGTAAAAATTTTCAGCTAAGTTGATATACGTTAAAAGCATCAATATAGTCATTGGGGGATAAATAAGAACTTTTGGTAGACTTTCTTACATTTACTGATTTTATTCTGAATTACATATGATGCAGGGGGCACCCTAACTTTTAGAGTTTAGAGACTCTAACTGTCTTAATTTGGTCCTACTTAAGCAATAGAAATTAATATGATTTAGTCCCCTACCCCAGAGCAGCTCCTGGGGAGAGAGACCCAGACACACAACACACTACAACAACACACTACGTAACTAAGGTTGGCATAGAGGGGTCTGTAGGAAGCATTGGTGTGGGAGCCCAGAGAAACACAGTCCTCCTACGGGGAACAGAGGAATCAAATAGGAATGGGGATACAGGGTGGGGGATAGAGAAATCAAATGGAGAATAGAAAAGAATGATTGCTGAATAAGAGGTAGTAAGCAGAAAAGAGATCACATTGGGGAGAAAGGAAAGCTGGACGTAGGGAGTGAGGGAGGAGGCTGACAGGCAGGGAAGGAGACCCCTCTGGAGGCGGAAAGAGGCAGGATCACTTCCGGCTGGGGAGGGGGAGCAGATAGGCTCAGACCTAAGGAGAGGCTTGGAGAGAGCGGACGCCTTCTGGACAGGAGAGGTGAGCTAAAGTGCCCTGCTTTACTGAAGACCTTGTGGGGGACTCCAGGCTGGGGCTTTGACGTGCTTGACTCCACACACCCCTCAAGTTTAAAGGAAACCTTAACGTTGTGAAGAAATGGTAATGCTAATAAGAATCGTATTATTGGTGTAGAAGTAATAATAAAGGTAATAAAAGTAGTATGTTACTCATAGGGTTTTTTTGAAGTCTTACAAAAATAGAGCTCCTTGAAAACAGATATTTAATCTTTCTAGTTTTCTTATGCTTAGCACCTATCACCGTATTGGGCACAGATTACGTACTTAAGAAATTGTAAAAATTTATGAGGTTAGTGGTGGTGGTGGTGGTGGTGGTGGTGGTGGTGGTGGTGGTGATGGTGGTGCTAGTAGTAGTAGTAGTAAAGCAGCAGCAGCAGCAGTAATAGTATTAGTCCTAATACTGGTAATAATGGTTTGAGACATTCCTGTACTCGTGGTTTTGCCCTTTTGAGGTCAGCTACCTTACTGTATTTTCCATCATTGGCCTATAGAGGGCTGTAGAACAAAGGGTTTCAGCGACATACCTTTAGTTGGTGTTCCTATCCAGTTGAGATATCGTGTGAGCTTCGTGGAGATGTAGGTCTTTCCTCTAGCTGGTAAACCCACCATTATCACCATCGTGGGGGAATTTGTAAACTGGGGTATGGATGCTGGAAGACAAACAGAGCCTCAAATCTTATCCCCAGGTTCACATGATATTCTGGTATCAACTCAGAGATGTAGAATTGGAATGAGCATCTCGCCCACCATTATAACAAGGGAAAAAAAAACTGGAAAATTGCAAATTGTCCTCTCTTGAATTCATGAGCAAACTGAGATTGCAGTGCAAAAAGCTAACCCAAAATCTGTAGACACAGGCATCTACAGGGAGTAACAGGGCCCAGGTACTTGCTTATCTTTTGCAGACACTACTGAATAATATGTAAAGTCATAAGAAGATACAGCTAAAATATTTTAATGAATTGCTAAAAGTCGGTTGTGTGTTAGTGTGAGATTGTGAAACCCCTGTGGGCTGCAGACATAGGTGGTTTTGAATCCTCTTGCAGACTTTCCCCCTAGGAACTCCACCAGGTGCTGGCAGGGAAGAATGAGAAGAACCCGCAGAAAGATATCCTATAGCTCTGGTTTGGGGAGGGAAACAGAACAGCATCCATTGCTGAAATTGTGCCCAAAGCATTCTGCCTTCATACACTGCGGAACAAAGGCCTTAACCTTCACAGGGAAAGGCAATAAAACTGTAGTCTGAGCGCACTGGTGGAAATTCACTGCAGCTAGCAGAGAGGAATACCCAACGCCACTAAAACTCTGCCCAGACCAATCTACTCTATCTCCCCTAGGGAAAACAAGCCTTGCTCTGCAGAAGGAATGGCAATAGGAACTGAGGGCACAGGTGGAAACTCACCACAGGTGAAGGAGAAAATTTGAAAAAATGCTCTAACCCAGGAGGGATAGGAATATGTGCTAGGCCCACAGTTATATTTAGAGGAGGGGCAGGAACATTTGGGAAAGTCACACCTCTATGACTCAGGATAAGCCTGCCTAAGACTGAGCCTTAATCAAAATAATATAGTATGTCCCTAGTCCCCTATTCTCCACTACAAGGCTAAAATAAATCAAGTAAAATAATAGCAGACTTTATTTTTAAAGAATGCAAGAGGTAAGTTGCCTCCAGAGAGCAGCACAAAGGGAAGAATCAAGGAAAGAAAAAAACATAGTCTGAAGAGACAAAAAAATCATCAGGACAAGAGTCAGTTATGACACGTGTTGGAATTTCCGACAGGCAATTTAAAATAGCTGTGATTAATATGTTAAATACTTTTCTATATTGGAAAAGTTAGACAACATGCAAGATCAGATAAGATAGCAGCAGGGGATAAAATGTATAAGAAAGAATCATATGTAAATACAAGAGAAAACACACATTAACAGATCTGAAGAATGCCTTCAGTGTGCTTATTAGTGAACTAGACACAGCTGAGGAATAAGTGAAATTGAAGCTAGAACAATAGAAATTACATAAACTGAAATGCAGAGAAAAAATAAAGGGTAAAAAAAGAAAACAGAACAAAACATCCAAGAGCTTTGGGACACTATCAAGTTAGAATACTAGAAGGAGAAGAGAGAGAGAATGGAGAAAAAAATATTTGAAGAAATAATTGCTGAAAATTTTCAAAATTAGCAATTGATATAAACCCCAGATCCAAGTATCTTAGAGAACACAAAGCAGGGTAAATAAAAGTTTTAAAAGAGCCACACCACACCCAGACATATCAAATTCAAACTGCAGAAAATCAGGCAAAATAAAATATTGAAGGCAGTCAGGGAAAAAGGGTGGAGGGAACACCTTACTTACAGAGGAACAAGAAGAATTACATGAGACTTCGTATCAGAGTCAATAAGCCAAAAATAGTGGAATGAAACCTTTAAAATATTGAAAGTAAAAACCCTGCCAATCCAATTCTAAATTCAGCAAAAATGTCCTTCAAAAATAAAGACAAAATAGAGACTTTTTTTCAAACAAAAATGGGAAATTCATCATCAGCAGACGTGTCTTATAAGAAATATTAAAGGACATTATTTAGGCAGAAGGGATATGATATAGGTCAGAAATTGGATCTACATAATTAAAGTAAGAGCGTTGGAAAAGGAATACTTGAAGGCAAAATATATCTTTTTATTTTCCATATTTTTAATTGTTCTAAAAATAACTGACTGATGTGGAGAAAAGGGAACCCTCGTGTGCTGTCGGTGGGATTGTAAACTGGTTCAGCCACTATGGAAACAGTGAGGGTTTCCTCAAAAACTTAAAACTAGAACTACCATATGATCCAGCAATTCCACTTTTTGGTATTTATCTGAAGAAAGCAAAAAACACTAATCACAAAAGATATATGTACCCCCCTGTTCATTGCAGCATTATTTAAAATAGCCAAGATATGGAAGCAGTCTAAGTGTCCATCAATAGATGAATGGATAAAGAAGGTCTGTCATATATATATATATATACATATATATATATATATAATTTATATTATATGTATACACACACAATGGAATATTATTCAGCCATAAAAAATGAAATCTTGACCTTTGCGACCACATGGATGGATCTACAAGGTATTATGTGAAGTGAAATAAGTCAGACAGAGAAAGACAAATACCATATGATCTCACTTATAGGCAAAATCCAAAAAATAAAAAAAGCAAACAAAACAAAATGAAAACAGACCCATAGATGCAGAGAACAAATGGATGGTTGTCAGAGGGGAGGTGGGGGGTGAATAGGTAAAGAGGATTGAGAGGTACAAACCACCAGTTATAAAATAAATAAGCCACAGGGATGTAATATGCAGCATAAGGAATATGGTTGATAATATTGTAATAATAATAATTTTGTATGGGGACAGATGGTTACTAGACTTATCATGTTGATCATTTCATAATATATGCAAATGTTAACTCATTATGTAGTAAACCTGAAACATAATATTGTATGTCAACTATATTTCCAATTAAAACAACCTGACTGTTTAAAGCAATAATAGTAACAGTGTATTGGGTATTTATAGCAAATGTAAAAATTAAATGATTACAATAGTGACACAAGGGAAGGGAGTAAGATTGGGAATATTCTATTGTAAGGTACTTGGACTACATGCAAAACAATATAGTGTTATTTGAAGATGAACCCAACTATTTTAAACTGTACATTGTAAACCCTAAGGAACCACTAAATTTTTTTTAAAAAGATATATAAATGATAAGTAAATAGAGGAGATAAAATGGGATCATAAAAATACTCAAATAAAATAAGAAAAGTCGAAAGAGAGAGAGAGAGAGAGAACAAACAAAGAACAAATGCAATGAATAGAAAAACAGCAAGATGGTAGATTTTAATCCAACTGTATTAATAATCACTTTGAATGTGAATTTTCTAAACACACCAGTTAAAAGACAGAGATTGTCAGAGTGGACAAAAAAGCAAGAATCAACTAGAAGCCATCTACAAAACACATGCAGCTGGGTCCAGTTCTGGGACCTTCTTTTATCTCTCACTAACTAACTCGAATATAAAACCTTGATAGAATTCATGGACACCTATTTGAAAACTGAAAAGTAAATATAGGCAGATGGATTGGGAAAAAATTAGAGTTTGAAATACCACCTAAACAGTTATGAGTTCAACATTATTTTTTTCCCTCCAGCATCCTAAGCCTGAATTGGACATGATATGAAACCCAGAGGTGAGCACTGTTTAACAGACAGAGTGCAATACAGGAGAAGCCTTGATGTTATGGCCTAAGGAGTGGAAAAGAGAACTCCTAAATGTGAGAATGTGAGAATGTGAGAAATTCCTCAGGTTTTTATTTACTCTACTTCTGTTTTGGTCCCACAGTGGGAGTAGTGACAGCAAAAGTAGTCCAGAAGCAAGAGTGGTCCATAAAGGGAACTTCCAGGAATCAAAAATCTCAGGGATAAGGTCCTTTCTCTAGGTGGAGCCATGTCATCAAGGGGACAAAACTAAACTTCATACTAATTTTTCCTCTCTCTCTCCTGCAACTTGTTTCTGGAAGTGATACTAACAAGAAAGTGGGTGGTTTCTGAACAGAGGACAGAAAATGGGAGCCTAGAGAAATGGAAAGTACTGAAAAACTATGGGAGAGGGAGCAGTTTAGAAAAGAAATTGCAAAAAGTGGTTTTGAACCGCTGGGTTCACGTTTGATCTGTGAGTGCTTTGAT
Source organism: Eschrichtius robustus (assembly GCF_028021215.1). NCBI lineage: Eukaryota > Metazoa > Chordata > Mammalia > Artiodactyla > Eschrichtiidae > Eschrichtius > Eschrichtius robustus. The sequence continues at coordinate 50,297,016 of NC_090845.1, read as the reverse complement.
GTGACCCTAATTAGCCTACCAAAGATTTGGAAAGTGAATCATCCCAAGTCCCACACTGACCACTAGGTGGTGCACACACCGTACTGGTCTAATAGTACTATGAAAGTTTCAAAAACTTAACTGATGTTGGAACCCCAATACACAGAAGGGTAAAACAAAAATATCAACCTCCATAGGATAAAAACAATACTCTTGTTCTCAAATGATATTAACAATGTCCACAATACAAACTAAAATCAATCAAGATACAAATAACTATGAAATCTCAACTCACATGAAAAAAAGACCATCAAAAGACATGAATGATGAGATGACACAGACGATGGAATTGTCTAAAATTATCTATTATAAAAATTCTTGAATGAGAGAGCAGATCAAGATGGCAGAGCAGCAGAATATGAATCTCACCTCCTCCCACAAATACATCAAAAATACACCTTCATGTGGAATGATTCTCACAGAATATCTACCGAACGCTGGCAGACTCAGACCTCAGACTCCTGAAAGGGCAAGAAAATCTCCATGTAACAGGGTAGGACAAAAGAAAAAAGAAAAAAAGAAAGAGGGAAAGAAATTGGGGCAGGACCTGCACACCTGGGAGGGAGCTGTGAAAGAGGAAAAGGTCCCACACCCTGGAAAGTCCCCTCACCTGCAGGGAGATCAGCCAGGACAGGGGGAGAGCTTCAGAGCCTTGGAGGAGAGTGCAGCAGCTAGTTTGCAGCAGCCAGAACAGAGAGAAACCTGCACAGATGGTATCGGAGCTACCTTGTCACATTATTCCAGGGTGCAGAGACAACAGAGGGAACACTGCCCATTGGGAACCCAAACAGGTATGAGCCAGGCAGAATTGGATGGTTCAACTGCAGGTATTCATTGACCTGCATTCACTAGTGCCTTCAACTACCCTCTAGGATATTTTCCATGATACCTTTCCTTTTCATGAAATGGGCCAGAAAAGGTATGCTGTGGAGAACCAAAAGAAGTGGTGAAGAGCAAAGGGTGTCAATGGACCTGGTAATGAGAACTCAGTGAACTGCTGGTCTGCTCCTGTCCCTCCAGAAAGCTGTACCTTAGAATTGTGTGAAACCACCTGTTCATACTTCAGGGTTCCTCCATAAAAGAAGATTGGTTATGGGGGTTGGAGACAAGATGGTGGAGTAGAAGGACTTGAGCTCACCACCTCTCACAGAAACACCAAAATCACCACTAACTGCTGAACAACCATTAAAAAAAAAGATAGGAACCTACCAAAAAAGATATTCTACATCCAAAGACAAAGAAGAAGCCACAAAAAGATGGTAGGAGAGGCACATTCGCAATTCAGTCAAATCCCATATCCACCAGGTGGGTGACCCACAAACTGGAAAATAATTATATTGCAGAGGTTCTCCCACAGGAGTGAGAGTTCTGAGCCCTGCATAAAGCTTACAAGTCTGGGGGTCTGGCATTAGGAGGAGGAGCCCCCAGAACATTTGGCTGTGAAGGCCAGTGGGGCTTGATCACAAGAACTCCACAGGACTGGTGGAAACAGAAACTCTACTCTTAGAGGGTGCACACAAGTTCTCATGTGCCCCAGGACCCAGGGAAAAGCAGTGACTTCAGAGGGTAGCCTGGTTCAGACCTACATGCTGGTCTTTGAAGGTCTCCTGGGGAGTCAGGGGGTGGCTGAGGCTCACTGTGGGAACAAGGACAGTGGAGGCAGAGACTCTGGGGAGTATTCATTGGCATGAGCTCTCCTGGAAGCTGCCATTTTCGCAGCAAGACCTGGCTCTACCCAACATCCTATAGGCTACAGAGCTGGGAGGTCTCAGGCCAAACAACCAACAGGGCAGTAACACAGCTCCACCCATCAGCAGACAGGCCGCCTAAAGTCTTCCTGAGCCCACAGCCACCTCTAAACACACCACTTGCCACAGCCCTGCCCACCTGAGGGACAAGATCCAGCTCCAACCAACAGTGGTCAGGCACTAGTCCCTCCCACCAGGAAGCCTGCACAAGCCTCTAGACAAGCCTCACCCAGCAGGAGGCAGACACCAGAAGCAAAAGAAATGACAATCCTGCAGCCTGCAGAACAGAGATCACAAACACAGAAAGTTAGACAAAATGAGACAGCAGAGGAATATGTTCCTGACGAAAGAACAAGATAAAACCCCAGAAGAACAACTAAGTGAAGTGGAGATAGGCAAAATACCCAAACAAGAATTCAGAGTAATAATAGTAAAGATAATCCAAGATGTTGGAAAAAGAATGGAGGCACAGACTGAGAAGTAGAAGAAATGTTTAACAGAGAGCTAGAAGATATAAAGAACAAACAGAGTTGAACAATACAATAACTGAACAATACAATAACTGAAATACAAAATACACTAGAAGGAATGCAGAATAAATGAGGCAGAAGAACAGATAAGTGAGCTGGAAGACAGAATGGTGGAAATCATTGCTGTGGAACAGAATAAAGAAAAAAGCATGAAAAGAAATGAGGACAGTCACAGAAACCTCTGGGATAACATTAAATGCACAACATTCACATTATAAGAGTCCCAGAAGGAGAAGAGAGAGAAAGGCCTGGGAAAATATTGGAAGAGATAATAGCTGAAAACTTCCCTAACATGGGAAAGGAAACAGTCACCGAAGTCCAGGAAGCACAGAGTCCCATACAGGATAAACCCAAGGAAGAACACACCAAGACACATATTAATCAAACTGACAAAAATTAAAGACAATGAAAAAACATTAAAAGCAACAAATAATATGCAAGGGAATCTCCATAAACTTATCAGCTGATTTTTCAGCAGAAATCATGCAGGCCAGAAAGGAGTGGCAGGATATATTTAAAGTGATAAAAGGGAAAAACTTACAACCAAGTATATTCTACCCAGCAAGGCTCTCATTCAGATTCATCAGAGAAATCAAAAGTGTAAAGCAAAAGCTAAGAGAATTCAACACAACCAAACCAAGCTTTAACACAAATGCTAAATGAAATTCTCTAGGTGGAAAAGAAAAGGCCACAACTAGAAACAAGAAAATTACAAATGGAAAAGCTCAACAGTAAAGGCAAACATACATAAAGGTAGGAAATCATCTGCACACAAATGATATCAAAACCAGAAATTGTGAGGAGACTACAAATGCAGGATATTGGAAATGCATTTGAAATTAATAAGAGACCAGTAACTTAAAACAATCTTGTATATAGTATATATAGAGACTACTATATCAAAACCTCATGATAACCACAAAACAAAAGTCTACAATAGATACATACACAAAAAAGGAAAAGGAATACAAACACAACACTAAGGATAATTATCAAACCAGAGAGAAGAGAACAAAAGAGGAAGGGAAGAAAAACACTAATAAAACAAATCCAAAACAATTAACAAAGTGGCAATAAGAATGTACATATTGATAATTACCTTGAATTTAAACAGATTAAATGCTCCAACCAAAAGACATAGACTGGCTGAATGGATACCAAAAAAACAGACCCCTATATATGCTGTCTACAAGAGACCCACTTCAGATCTGGGGGGACACACAGACTGAAAGTGAGAGGATGGAAAAAGATATTCCATGCAAATGGAAATCAAAAGAAAGCTGGAGTAGCAATACTCATACCAGACAAAATAGACTTTAAAATAAAGACTGTTACAAGAGACAAAGAAGGAAACTACATAATGATCAAGGGATCAATCCAAGAAGACGATATAACAATTGTAAATATATATGCACCCAAAATAGGAGTACCTCAATTTATAAGGCAAATACTAACAGCCATAAAAGGAGAAATTGAAAGTAACACAATAATAGTGGGGGAATTTAACACCCCACTTTCATCAATGGACAGATCATCCAGACAGAAAATCAATACGGAAACAGAGGTCTTAAATGACACATTAGACCAGATGGGCTTAATTGATATTTATAGAGCATTCCATCCACAAGCAGCAGAATACACATTCTTTTCAAGTGCACATGGAACATTCTCCAGGATTGATCACATGCTGGGCCACAAAGCAAACCTTGGTAAATTTAAGAAAATTGAAATCATATCAAGCAACTTTTCCGACACAACTCTATGAGATTAGAAATTAACTACAATTTAAAAAAAAGCTGTAAAAAACACAAACACATGGAGGTTAAACAATATGTTACTAAACAACCGATGGATCACTGAAGAAATTGAAGAGGAAATCAATAAATACCTAGAGACAAATCAAAATGAAATCAAGAAGATCCGAAACCTATGGGACACAGCAAAAGCAGTTCTAAAAGGGAAGTTTACGGCAATACAATCTTCCCTCAGGAAACACGAAAAATCTCAAATAAACAATGTAATCTTATACTTAAAGCAACTAGATAAAGAAGAACAAACAAAACCCATAGTCAGTAGGAGAAAAGAAATCATAAAGATCAGAGTAGAAATAAATGACATAGGGACAAAAAAAAAATAGAAAAAGTCAATGAAACTAAAAGCTGCCTCTTTGAAAAGATAAACAAAGTGATAAACATTTAGCCAGACTCAAGAAAAGCAGAGAGAGGGCTCAAATCAATAAAATTAGAAATGAAAAAGGAGAAGGTACAACTGACACCACAGAAATACAAAGGATCATAAGAGACTACCACTAGCAACTATATGCCAGTAAAATGGACAACCCGGAAGAAATGGACAAATTCTTAGAAAGGTACAATCTCCCAAGACTGAACCAGGAAGAAATAGAAAATATGAACAGAGCAGTCACAAGTAATGAAATTGAAACTGTGATTTAAAAACTCCCAACAAACAAAAGCCCAGGACCAGATGGCTTCACAGGCGAATTCTATCAAACATTTAGAGAAGAATTAATACCTATCCTTCTGAAACTATTCCAAAAAATTGCAGAAGAAAGAACACTCCCAAACTCATTCTATGAGGCCACCATCACTCTGATAATAAAACCAGACAAAAATACCACAGGAAAGAAAATTACAGGCCAATGTCACTGATGAACACTGACACAAAAATTCTCAACAAAATACTAGCAAACCAAATCCAACAACACATTAAAAGGATCATACACCATGATCGAGTGAGATTTATCCAAGGAATGTAAGGATTTTTCAATATCTGCAAATCAATCAGTGCGATACATGACATCAGCAAATTGAAGAATAAAAACCATATGATCACCACAATAGATGCAAAAAAAGCTTTTGACAAAATTCAACAACAATTTATGATAAAAATTCTCCAGAAATTGGGCATAGAGGGAACCTACCTCAACATAATATAGGCCATATATGACAAACTTTCAGCTAACATCATACTCAACAGTGAAAAGCTGAAAGCATTTCCTTTAAGATCAGGAACAAGACAAGGATGTCCACTCTCACCACTTTTATTCAACATAGTTTTGGAAGTCCTAGCCATGGCTATCAGAGAAGAAAAAGAAATAAAAGGAATCCAAATCGGACAAGAAGTAAAACTGTCACTGTTTGCAGACTTGATACTATACATAGAAAATCCTAAAGATGCTACCTGAAAACTACTAGAGCTCATTAATGAATTCAGTAAAGTTGCAGGATATGAAATAAATATACAAAAATCTGTTGCGTTTCTGTACACTAACAGCAAAAGATCAGAAATTGAGGAAACAATCCCATTTACCATTGCATCAAAAATAATAAAATACCTAGGAATAAACCTACCTAAAGAGGAAAAATACCTGTACTCTGAAAATATGGAGAGTAAAAGGAGCTAGATTGACTAAAATAATTGCAAGATAAGAACAATTTTGGAGGAAACTTCCTACTTGATTTTAAGATTTATTATAAAGGTACAGTGTAGTATGGGCAAAGGATAGACATATAGATCAAAAGAATGGAATAGAGAAACCAGAAATAGATCCACTCAAATACAGTTAAGTTTTTTTGCCATGCAGAAGCTTTTTAGTTTGATGTAGTCCCACTTGTCTATTTTTGCTTTTGTTGCTAGTGCTTTTTGTGTCATATCCAAGAAATCACTGCCTAGACTAATGTCATGAAGCTTTCTCCTTAAGTTTTCTTCTAAGAGTTGTACAGTTTCAGGTCTTATATTTAAATATTTAATGAATTTTGACTTGATTTTTGTGTATGTTGTAAGATAAGGGTCCAATTTCATTCTTTTCCATGTGGATATCCAGTTTCCCCACTACCATTTGTTTAAGAGACTATCCTTGAAATCAGGATCATCAAGAAATTATCTGCACTACCATGTTCATTGAAGCATTATTCACAATAGCCAAGATATAGAAATAACCTAAATATCCATCAACTGGTGAATGCATTAAGAAAATATGGTATATACATATAATTGAATATTATTCATCCTTAAAAAATAAGGAAATCCTGTCATATGTGACAACATGGATGAACCTGGAGTACATTAGGTTAAGTGAAATAAGCCAGTTCCAGAAGTTCAAATACTGCATGATTACACTTATATGAGATATCTAAAATAGTCAAACTCAAAAGCAGAGAGTAGAATAGTTGTTGCCAGGAAATCAGGAGTTGCTATTCAATGGGTATAGAGTTTGAGTCATACAAGGTGAATAGTTCTAGAGATCTACTGTAATAGTGCCTATAATTAATAATACTTTATTATGCACTTAAAACATTGTTAAGAGGTTAGATCTCATGTTGTGTTCTTGCCACAATATAAAAAAGCAACTACCAATTGTCTAATTTTTATGTAATATCAAAGAAAAATACAATTATCTAAAAATAAAGGCTATTAGCATATTGCTGTTTTCCCAAGCTATGGTATAGGAGGACAAATTTTCTTCATATATTTCAACCAAGATAACACATTGCAACAGATTGAATGCAGAAGGTATGAAAATACATCTATCTTCTATTAAGCCAGACATAAAAGAGATTTGCAAATTCATAAAACAATTTTTCTTTACCTTCTTTGAGGGGAAATAAAGTTATTTTTATGAAAAATGTGCTATTTATGTTATCATGTAGTAGGTTTATTATTTTCATGTTTAAGTGGGTTAATAAATATATATTATAAAGAAAAAAGAATATACCATGAAATCATTAAATTTAAAAAAGCAAGAGTAGCTGTTACTATTCAGTTAATTAGACTTCAGTGCACAGAAAATTACTACATACAAAAGGGAATTACATAATGATAAAAGATCAATCCCTTAGGAATAGATAATAATCCAAAGTGTATGCATACCAGACAACAGAGCCTCAAAATAAATGAAGCAAAAACTAAAAGGAGAAATAGACAAATGCACAAGTATATCTGAGGACTCCAACATACACTCTCAGGAATTAATAGGATCATTAGACAGAAAATCAGCAACAGTATAGAAGAATTAAACAGCACAATAAATCAGCAGTATCTAATTGACATTTATAAAGCACTACACCCAGAAACAACAGAATAAATATTTTGTTCTAGTGCCCATGGTACATTTCCATGTCCTGGGCCATTAAACAATACAGTAAATCAAAAGTGATTGACATTAAACATAGTGTATTCTCTGATCCTAATTGAATCAAAGTAAAAATCAACAGAAGAAGGAAGACAGCAAAGTCTCTAAACACTTGGAAATTAAAGAACATACTTCTAAATAATCCATGACTGAAAAAAGAAGTCTCAAAAGAAATTTTGAAAATACACATAGAACTGATTTAAAGTTAAAAAACAACTTCTCAAAATATGAGGGGTGCAGCTAAAGCAGTACTGATAGGGGCATTTATAGCACTACAATCCTTACATTGGAAAAAGGAAAAGTCTCAAATCAGTAATCTAAGTTACCACTTTAAAAAAACTAGAAAAAATAAGACCAAAATAAACAAAAGCAAGCAGAAGGAAAGAAATATTAGATAAGAGCAGAAATCAATGAAAACAGAAAAACAATAGAGAAAATGAATAAAATAAAAAGCTGATTCCTAAAAAAGATAAAGGAAATGGATCAACCTTTAGCAAGACTGACAAATATAAAAAGAGAGAAGACACAAATGGCCATTATCAGAAATAAAATAGGTTATATCACTACATATCCTGCAGTCATTTAAAAGCCAGTAAGGGAATACTACAAACAATTTTACTCTTATAAATTTGACTACTTAGAATATATAGACCAATTCCTTGAAAACCACAACCTCCCACAACTCAACCAAGATGAAATAGGCAATCTGAATAGTCCTATAATCATTAAAGTAATTGAATTAAAATTAAAATCTCCAGAAATAGAAATCTCTAGGCTCAGATGTATTCATGTGAGAAATCTACCACCCATTTAAAGAAGAATTAACACAAATTTTACACAATAACTTCAAGAAAACAAAAAGAGAAGGGAGGATTCCCAGCTAATTTTATGAGGTCAGAATTACCCTGATACCAAAACAATACGAATAGAGTATCCAAAAAATCCCTATAGGTCAATGTCTCTCATGAACTTAAATATAAAAATCATCAAGAAAATGTTGGCAAATAGAATCCAACATTGCATAAAAAGAATTATATGCAATGACTAAGTGGGATTCAGTGCAAGTATGTAAGGCTAGATGAACATTCAAAAAAATCAATTAATGCAACCCACAATATTGATAAGCTAAAGAAGAAAAATATGTCAATGCATGTAGAAAAAACACTTCATATATTAAACACTAATTAGTGATAAAAATTATTGGCAAGTTAGGAATAGAAATGAATTACTTAAACTTGATAAGCAATCTTTACAACAAAAACCTATTGTCACTATTACCCTTAAAAGTGAAAGACTTGGACTTCCCGGGTGGCACAGTGGTTAAGAATCCACCTGCAAATTCAGGGGACATGGGTTCGATCCCTGGTCTGGGAAGATCCCACATGCCACGGAGTAACTAAGCCCGTGTGTCACAACTACTGAGCCTGCACTCTAGAGCCCACAAGCCACAACTACTGAAGCCCGTGTGCAGAGCCTGTGCTCCACAAGAAGAAAAGCCACTGAAATGAGAAGCCCATGCACCACAACGAAGAGTATACCCTGCTCTCTGCAACTAGAGAAAGCCTGCATGCAGCAATAAAGACCCAATGCAGCCAAAAATAAATAAAATAAAATAAATAAATTTTAAAAAAGTAAAAGACAATACTTTCCCCCTAAGATCAGAACCAATGTAAAGATGTTCACTCTCTCTACTCTTTTGACATAGTACTGGAAGTGTTAACCACTGCAATAAGGCAGTAAAAGGAAATAAAAGGCATACGGTTTAGAAAAGAATAAATAAAATATTTCTTATTTGTAGATGTCATGATTATCTATATAGAAATTCCCCAAAAGTATAAAAATTCTTAGAACTAACAAGTGAGTTCGGCAAGGATGAAGGAACAAGATCAACACAAAAAAATCAATTGTGAGACTTTTACTTCCATCATTAGAAGTTCTGAGAACCCACTCCTCAGTGAAAAAAGCAAAACTGTCAAATATTATTTAAAAAAATAACCTTTTAAAGTCTCTGAAAATTATCCTAATGGGATACAGCACCTGAAGCATTTATTCAAAAAAATCAACCAAAATTCAGTAAGAACAGTGAGAATCTGTGGCATTTTTGCCATGATCCTCACTCCTGCTCCCCAAGTTTAGTTTAATGGAACCTCCACTCCAGGTGTGTGTGTGACCAAAAAGATGGGGCTCCCTTCCCCCTCAGAGGGTTCACCCAATCAAATGATATGGTACCTCAGAGGGAGGGGCAGATAGTCAGCACCTCACATCCCTTCCAGCTCCAAGTTGCAGTAGCAAATGTAGCTCAGAGGTTGGAGATGCCCTTCCCTCATCCAGTCCCTACCCAGAGGATGAAGGTTATACCCCAGGTGCAGTAGGCTGAGAATACTGAGTTCCTGATCACCCTTACTCCAACTTGCTCAGAGGCCAGAAGTACTACACCAAGATAGGCAAACAGAGAAGACCAGAGGCCACTGCCCCACCCAGCACCCACAGCAGTGGATCAGAAGTTTTGCCCATGGAGAGAAGCAATCCATAAGACAAGAGCCTAAGGGTGCTCTTGAAAACAATAGGTCCACTTAATTAAGAGCAACAAGCTAAACCATAGACCAGCTAGTTCGCCAGAGAGAACCAGAGAAAGAGCCAATTAAGAAGAGCCCTCCTGGGGTCAGAGCTAACCTCAAAGACAACTTTTGCCAGAGTTTAATTAGATAACACTGCTGAGCAATGTACGCCTTGGGGCAATATAAAAAATAATAGCAATCAGCTAATAATTAGTGGATCCCAGAGTGTAATACCAGATGAGACTGACAGCTTAGTAATCAGGGAAAGAGATAGTCAAAGTGAGCCCAAAGTCTATGCCCTCCAAGAAGTAACACCAAAGGCTTCACACTGCAGAGAAATAGAATTCACTAAAACAGCCTAACCAAGTCACAAAGCAAAGAGTTATATTAGAGTAAGGAAATGACATAAGAAGTTAATTCAAACCCATAGAAAAAATGAACAGAATCAGACAGTAAATATAAAAAAAAAACTTTATAAATATATATGTGCTCTCCTTAATTTTCTCAGCTTCTTTAAAACATAAAATTATATAAAATAACAATTATAAAAATATATTGTTGGGGGCTTCCCTGGTGGCGCAGTGGTTGAGAATCTGCCTGTCAAGGCAGGGGACATGGGTTCGAGCCCTGGTCTGGGAAGATCCCACATGCCACAGAGCAGCTGGGCCCGTGAGCCACAACTACTGAGCCTGCGCGTCTGGAGCCTGTGCTCCGCAACAAGAGAGGCCACGACAGTGAGAGGCCCGTGCACCGCGATGAAGAGTGGTCCCCGCTTGCCACAACTGGAGAAAGCCCTCGCACAGAAACGAAGACCCAACACAGCCAAAAATAAAAATAAATAAAATAAAGAATTACAAAAATATATTGTTGGGGTTTTAGCATGTAAAGATATGATATGTATGAAATAATAGCACAAAAAAGAAAATGGAATAGAGATACATAGTGGTAACATTTCTATATCTTATTGGAATTAAGTTAGTATAAATCTAAAGTAGATTCTAATAGTTAAGATGTATATGGAAAGCCCTAGAGCAACCACTAAGGAAATATCTCAAAAATATACAGTGAAAAAATTATTAAAGGAATTAAATATTAAACTAGATAACGTTAACTTAATGCAAAAGAAAGGAGGAATAGAAGGAAAAAGACATAATCTATATAGAAAATTTAAAAGTGGCACATTTAAATCCAACTACATCAATAATAACATTAAATGTTAATGGATCAAGCAATCCAATCAAAAGGTGGAAAATGTCTAACTGGATTAAAAACAAGATCCAAATATATGATGCCTACAGAAAATACACTTTAGATTCAAAGACACAGATAGATGAAAAGTAAAAGAATGTAAAAAATATATCATGCAAAGACCAACCAGAAGAAAGTTGGAGTGGCTATACTAAGAACAGATGCTAAAAAACATTGCTAGAGATATGTAAGGACATTATATAATGACAAAAGGGTCAATCCGTAAGGAATATATTATAATTATGTCTAAGAAGAGGGCCCCACAATATGTGGAGCAAAAACTGACAATTGAAGCAAGCAATAGACAATTTGATGACAATATTTGGAGACATTAAGACGGAACTTTCAATAATGAATAGGACAACTACACAGAAGATAAACAGAGAAACAGAAGACTTGAACAACACTGTACACAAACCAGTCCTAACAGACATCTATAAAACACTCCACCTCAAAACAGCAGAATATACATTCTTCCCAAGTGCACATCAAACATTCTCTAGGATACATCATAGTCTAAGTCATAAAATAAGCTACAGTAAACGTAAAAGTATTGAAATCATATAAAGTTTGTTCTCCAGTCATAATGGAGTGAAATTAGAAATTAACATCGGAGAGAACTTTGGGAAATTCACAAGTATGTGAACCATAAGGAGGGATATTATAATTTGATCCAGAATAGAAAAGCATTAAAGAAAATCAACAAACCCCAAATTGGTTCTTTGAAAAGATTAACAAACTCAACAAACTTTTAGCTAGATTAACCAAGAAAAAAAGAGAGAAAAAACTCAAATGAATACATTCAGGAATGGGGAGGAGCTGCAAGATGACGGAAGAGTAAGACGCGGCAATCACCTTCTTCCCACAAATATATCAGAAATACATCTACATGTGGAACAGCTCCTACAGAACACCTACTGAACGCTGGCAGAAAACCTCAGACCTCCTAAAAGGCAAGAAACCCCCCACGTACCTGGGTAGGGCAAAAGAAAAAAGAAAAAACAGAGACAAAAGAATAGGGACGGGACCTGCACCAGTAGGAGGGAGCTGTGAAGGAGGAAAGGTTTCACACACTAGGAAGCCACTTCACGGGGCAGAGATTGCGGGTGGCAGAGGGGGGAAGCTTCGGAGCCATGGAGGAGAGCGCAGCAACAGGGGTGCAGAGGGCAAAGCAGAGAGATTCCTGCACAGAGGATCAGTGCCAAACAGCACTTACCAGCCCGAGAGGCTTGTCTACTCACCCGCCAGGGCGGGCGGGGGCTGGGAGCTGAGGCTCCAGCTTCGGTCAGATCCCAGGGAGAGGACTGGGGTTGGCTGCATAAACACAGCCTGAAGGGGGCTAGTGCACCACGGCTAGACAAAAGGGAGTCTGGGAAAAGGTCTGGAACTGCCGAAGAGGCAAGAGACTTTTTCTTGCCTCTTTGTTTCCTGGTGCACGAGGAGAGGGGATTAAGAGTGCCGCTTAAAGGAGCTCCAGAGACGGACGTGAGCCGCGGCTATCAGCACAGACCACAGAGATGGGCATGAGACGCTAAGGCTGCTGCTGCAGCCACCAAGAAGCCTGTGTGCAAGCACAGGTCACTAACCACACCTCCCCTCCCGGGAGCCTGTGCAGCCTGCCACTGCCAGGGTTGCATGATCCAGGAACAACTTCCCCAGGAGAACACACAGTGTGCCTCAGGCTGTTGCAACGTCACTCTGGCCTCTGCCGCCACAGGCTCGTCCTGCACTCCGTACCCCTCCAGCCCCCTGGCCTGAGTGAGCCAGAGCCCCCTAATCACCTGCTCCTTTAACCGCATCCTGTCTGAGCGAAGAACAGAAGCCCTCAGGTGACCTACACGCAGAGACAGGGCCAAATCCAAAGCTGAATCCCAGGAGCTGTACGAACAAAGAAGACAAAGGGAAATCTCTCCCAGCAGCCTCAGGAGAAGTGGATTAAATCTCCACAGTCAACTTGATTTACCCTGCATCTGTGGAATACGTGAATAGACAACGAATCATCCCAAATTGAGGAAGTGGACTTTGGGAGCAACGATAAATATATATATTTTCCCTTTTTCTCTTTTTGTGAGTGTGTATGTGTATGCTTCTGTGTGTGATTTTTTCTGTATAGCTTTGCTTTTACCATTTGTCCTAGGGTTCTGTCTGTCCGGTTTTTTTTGTTTGTTTTTGTTTTTTTTTGTTGTTTCGTTTGTTTTTTTTTAGTATAGTTTTCAGCAGTTGATATCATTGGTGGATTTGTTTTCTGGTTTGCTTGTTCTCTTCTTTATTTCTTTCTCTTCTAATTACTTAAAATTTTTTTAATAATTATTTTTTATCTTTTATTTATCTTATTTTATTTTATTTTATTTTTCTTTCTTTCTTTCTTTCTTTCTTTCTTTCTTTCTTTCTTTCTTTCTTTCTCGCTTTTATTTTGAGCCATGTGGATGACAAGCTCTTGCTGCTCCAGCCAAGGGTCAGGGCTGTGTGTCTCAGGGGGGAAAGCCAAGTTCAGGACATTGGTCCACCAGAGACATCCCAGCTCCATGTAATATCAAATGGTGAAAATCTCCCAGAGATCTCCATCTCAATGCCAAGACCCAGCTCCACTCAACGACCAGCAAGCTACAATGCTGGGCACCCCATACCAAAAAACTAGCAAGACAGGAACACAACCCCACCCATTAGCAGAGAGGCTTCCTGAAATCATAAGGTTACAAACGCCCCAAAACACACCACCAGACGTGGACCTGCCCAGCAGAAAGACAAGATCCAGCCTCATCCACCAGAACACAGGCACTAGTCCCCTCCACCAGGAAGCCTACACAACCCACTGAACCAAACTTAGCCACTGGGGGCAGACACCAAAAACAACAGGAACTACCAACCTGCAGCCTGTGAAAAGGAGACCCCAAAATCAGTAAGTTAAGCAAAATGAGAAGACATGGAAATACACAGCAGATGAAGGAGCAAGGTAAATACCCACCAGACCTAACAAATGAAGAAGAAATAGGCAGTCTACCTGAAAAAGAATTCAGAATAATGATAGTAAAGATGATCCAAAATCTTGGAAATAGAATAGATAAAATAAAAGAAACGTTTAAAAAGGACCTAGAAGAACTAAAGAGCAAACAAACAATGATGAACAACACAATAAATGAAATTTAAAATTCTCTAGAAGGGATCAATAGCACAATAACTGAGGCAGAAGAACGGGTAAGTGACCTGGAAGATAAAATAGTGGAAATAACTACTGCAGAGCAGAATAAAAAAAAAAGAATGAAAAGAATTGAGGACAGTCTCAGAGACTTCTGGGACAATATTAAATGCACCAACATGCGAATAATAGGGGTCTCAGATGAAGAAGTGAAAAAGAAAGGGACTGAGAAAATATTTGAAGAGATTATAGTTGTAAACTTGCCTCATATGGGAAAGGAAATAGTTAATCAAGTCCAGGAAGCACAGAGAGTCACATACAGGATAAATCCTAGGAGAAACATGCCAAGACACATATTAATCAAACTATCAAAAATTAAATACAAAGAAAAAATATTAAAAGCAACAAGGGAAAAACAACAAATAGCATACAAGGGAATCCCCAAAAGGTTAACAGCTGATCGTTCAGCAGAAATTCTGCATGCCAGAAAGGACTGGCAGGACATATTTAAAGTGATGAAAGGGAAGAACCTACAACCAAGATTACTCTATCCAGCAAGGATCTCATTCAGATTTGATGGAGAAATTAAAACATTTACAGACAAGCAAAAGCTAAGAGAATTCAACACCACCAAAACAGCTTTACAAAAAATGCTAAAGGAACTTCTATAGGCAGGAAGCAGAAGAGAAGGAAAAGACCTACAATAACAAACCCAAAACAATTAAGAAAATGGTAATAGGAACATACATATCGATAATTAACTTAAATGTAAATGGATTAAGTGCTCCAATCAAAAGACATACACTGGCTGAATGGATACAAAAAGAAGACCCGTACATATGCTGTCTACAAGAGACCCACTTCAGACCTAGGGACACATACAGACTGAAAGAGAGGGGATGGAAAAAGATATTCCATGCAAATGGAAATCAAAAGAAAGCTGGAGTAGCAATACTCATATCAGACAAAATAGATTTTAAAACAAAGACTATTACAACATACAAAGAAGGACACTACATAATGATCAAGGGATCAATCCAAGAGAACATATAACAATTTTAAATATTTATGCACCCAAAATAAGAGTACCTCAATACATAAGGCAAATACTAACAGCCATAAAAGGGGAAATTGACAGTAACACAATCATAGTAGGGGACTTTAACACCCCGCTTTCACCAATGGACAGATCATCCAAAATGAAAATAAATAAGGAAACACAAGCTTTAAATGACACATTAAACAAGATGGACTTAATTGATATTTATAGGACATTCCATCCAAAAACAACAGAATACACTTTCGTCTCAAGTGCACATGGAACATTCTCCAGGATAGATCATATCTTGGGTAACACATCAAGCCTTGGTAAATTTAAGAAAATTGAAAGTATCTTTTCTGACCACAATGCTATGAGACTAGATATCAATTACAGGAAAAAATCTGTAAAAAATACAAACACATGGAGGCTAAACATTACACTGCTTAATAACCAAGAGATCATTGAAGAAATCAAAGAGAAAATCAAAAAATACCTAGAAACAAATGACAATGAAAACACGACAACCCAAAAACTATGGGATGCAGCAAAAGCAGTTCTAAGAGGGAATTTTATAGCAATACAATCCTACCTTAAGAAACAAGAAACATCTCAAATAAACAACCTAACCTTACACTTAAAGCAATTAGAGAAAGAAGAACAAAAAGACCCCAAAGTTAGCAGAAGGAAACAAGTCATAAAGATCAGATAAAAAATAAATGAAAAAGAAATGAAGGAAACGATAGCAAAGATCAATAAACCAAAAGCTTGTTCTTTGAGAAGATAAACAAAGTTGATAAACCATTAGCCAGACTCATCAAGAAGAAAAGGGAGAAGACTCAAATCAATAGAATTAGAAATGAAAAAGTGGAAGTAACAGCTGACACTGCAGAAATACAAAGGATCATGAGAGATTACTACAAGCAACTATATGCCAATAAAATGGACAACCTGGAAGAAATGGATAAATTCTTAGAAATGCACAACCTTCTGAGACTGAACCAGGAAGAATTAGAAAATATGAACAGACCAATCACCAGCACTGAAATTGAAACTGTGATTAAAAATCTTCCGACAAACAAAAGCCCAGGACCAGATGGCTTCACAGTCGAATTCTATCAAACGTTTGGAGAAGAGCTAACACCTATCCTTCTCAAACTCTTCCAAAGTATAACAGAGGAAGGAACACTCCCAAACTGATTCTACAAGGCCACCATCACCCTGATACCAAAACCAGACAAAGATCACACAAAAGAGAAAACTACAGGACAATATCACTGATGAACATAGATGCAAAAATCCTCAATGAAGTACTAGCAAACGGAATCCAACAGCACATTAAAAGGATCAGACACCATGATCAAGTGGGGTTTATCCCAGGAATGCAAGGATTCTTCAATAGCCACAAATCAATGTGATAAACCATATTAACAAATTGAAGAATTAAAACCATATGATCATCTCAATAGATGCAGAGAAAGCTTTCAACAAAATTCAACACCCATTTATGATAAAAACCCTCCACAGAGTAGGCATAGGGGGGACTTACCTCAACATAATAAAGACCATATATGACAAACCCATGGCCAACATCATCCTCAATAGTGAAAAACTGAAACCATTTCCACTAAGATCAGGAACAAAACAAGGTTGTCCACTCTCACCACTATTATTCAACATAGTTTTGGAAGTTTAAGCCACAGCAATCAGAGAAGAAAAAGAAATAAAAGGAATCCAAATTGGAAAAGAAGAAGTAAAGCTGTCACTGTTTGCAGATGTCATGGTACTATACATAGAGAATCCTAAAGATATTACCAGAAAACTACTAGAGCTAATCAATGAATCTGGTAAAGTAGCAGGATACAAAATTAATGCACAGGAATCTCTTGCATTCCTATACACTAATGATGAAAAATCTGAAAGTGAAATTAAGAAAACACTCCCATTTACCATTGCAACAAAGAGAATAAAATATCTAGGAATAAACCTACCTAAGGACACAAAAGACCTGTATGCAGAAAACTATAAGACACTGGTGAAAGAAATTAAAGATGATACATAGATGGTGAGATATACCATGTTCTTTGATTGGAAGAATCAACATTGTGAAAATGACTGTACTACCCAAAGCAATCTACAGATTCAATGCAATCCCTATCAAACTACCACTGGCATTTTTCACAGAACTAGAACAAAAAATTTCACAATTTGTATGGAAACACAAAAGACCCCGAATAGCCAAAGCAATCTTCAGAAAGAAAAACGGAGCTGAACGATTTAGGTTCCTGGACTTCAGACAATACTACAAAGCTACAGTAATCAAGACAGTATGGTACTGGCACAAAAACAGAAATATAGATCAATGGAACAGTTTAGAAAGCCCAAAGATAAACCCACACATATATGGTCACCTTATCTCTGATAAAGGAGGCAAGAATATACAATGGAGAAAAGACAGCCTCTTCAATATGTGGTGCTGGGAAAACTGGACAGCTACATATAAAAGAATGAAATTAGAACACTCCCTAACACCATACACAAAAATAAACTCAAAATGGACTAAAGACCTAAATGTAAGGCCAGACACTATCAAACTCTTAGAGGAAAACATAGGCAGAACACTCTATGACATAAATCACAGCAAGATCCTTTTTGACCCACCTCCTAGAGAAATGAAATTAAAAACAAAAAAACGAATGGGACTAAAGGAAACTTCAAAGCTTTTGCACAGCAATGGAAACCATAAACAAGACGAAAAGACAACCCTCAGAATGGGAGAAAATATTAAAATATTTGCAAATGAAGCAACTGACAAAGGATTAATCTCCAAAATTTACAAGCAGCTCATGCAGCTCAATATCAAAAGAATAAACCACCCAATCCAAAAATGGGCAGAAGCCCTAAGTAGATATTTCTCCAAAGAAGACATACAGATTGCCAACAAACACATGAAAGAATGCTCAACATCATTAATCATTAGAGAAATGCAGATCAAAACTGTAATGCGATATCATCTCACACCAGTCAGAATGGCTATCATCAAAAAACCTACAAACAATAAATGCTGGAGAGGGTGTGGAGAAAAGGGAACCCTCATACACTGTTGGTGGGAATGTAAATTGACACAGCCACTATGGAGAACAGTATGGAGGTTCCTCAAAAAACTAAAAATAGAACTACTATACAAACCAGCAATCCCACTACTGGGCATATACCCTGAGAAAACCACAATTCAAAAAGAGTCATGTACCACAATATTCACTGAAGCTCTATTTACAATAGCCAGGGCATGGAAGCAACCCAAGTGTCCATTGACAGATGAATGGATAAAGAAGATGTGACACATATATACAATGGAGTATTACTCAGCCATAAAAAGGAACGAAATTGAGTTATTTGTAGTGAGGTGGATGGAGTTAGAGTCTGTCATACAGAGTGAAGTAAGTCAGAAAGAGAAAAACAAATACCGTATGCTAACACATATACATGGAATCTAAAAGAAATAAAAAATGGTCATGAAGAACCTAGGGGCAAGATGGGAATAAAGACGCAGACCTACTAGAAAATGGACTTGAGGACATGGGGATGGGGAAGGGTAAGTTGGGACGAAGTGAGAGAGTGGTAGTGTATATATGGACATATATACATTTCCAAATGTAAAATAGATAGCTAGTGGGAAGCAGTCACATAGCACAGGGAGATCAGCTCGGCGCTTTGTGACCAGCTAGAAGGGTGGGATAGGGAGGGTGGAAGGGAGGGAGACGCAAGAGGGAAGAGATATGGGGATATATGTATATGTATAGCTGATTCGCTTCGTTATAATGCAGAAACTAACACACCATTGTAAAGCAATTATACTCCAATAAAAACGTTAAAGTAAATAAATAAATAAATTCAGGAATGAAAGATGGGTATTACTACTGACTTTATGGAAATAAAAATAATTATAATGGAGTGCTATGAGCAACGGTATGCCAAGACAGTAGATGACTTATACGAAATGGACAAATTATTAAAGTAATACAAACTCCCAAAACTGACTCAAGAAGAAATCTAATTGATCTATAGCAAGTAAAGAGATTAATTAAGTAACCAAAATAACTTGCCACAAGGAAAAGTCCAGGATTTGATGGTTTTACTGGAGAATTTTACCAAACATTTAAAGAATTAACACCAATTCTTCAAAAGCTGTTTCATAAAATAGGAGGGAATATTTCCTAATTCATTCCTTGAGTATTTCTGTGATACCAAAGGCAGACAAAGATATCAGAGAGAAATAAAATTATAGCCCAATATTTTATGAATATAGATGCAAAAATCTTCAACAAGATATTAGCAAATTGAATCCAGAAAAATATAAAAGATTATACACTGTCACCAAGTTAGCTTTATTATAGGAATGCAGTGTTAATTAGACCTCTGAAAATCAAGTAGTGTAATACACCACATCGCTAGAATAAAGGACCAAAACCACATGATCATCTCAGTGCACATAGAAAAGGCAATTGAAATACTAAACACTCCTTCATAATAAAACCACACAACAAACTAAGAATACAAGAGAATTTCCTCAGTCAGATAAAGGACATCTATGAAAAACTCATGGCTAATATTGCACTTAATGGTGAAAGATTGTATGTTAATCCACTAAAATCAGAAACAAGAGAAGGATGTCTATTATCACTTCATCTTTTCAAAATTGTACTAGAAGTTCTAGTGAGGGTAATTAGACAAGAAAAAGAAATAAAAGACCCCCCAGATTGCGGAGGGAGACACAAGAGGGAGGAGATATTGGGATATATGTATATGTAAAGATGCTAAATAAATAAATAAATAAAATTAAAAAGAAAAAAAAAGAAAAGAAATAAAACTATCTTTATTTGCAGATGACATGATTTTACATGTAGAATATTCCAAGAAATCCACTAAAAATCTATTAGTACTAATAAATGAGCTCAGCGATGTTGCAGGATACATGATCAATATATAAAAAATTATATTTCCATAAAGAAGCAAGAACAAGCAAAATGAAATTAATAGAAACAATTCAATTTACAATAGCGTCAAAAATACTTAGGAATACTTAAAAGAAATGCAAAACATATACTCTGAAAACTTACACTGTTGAAATTAAAGAGGACCTAAATAAATGGAACAACAACCCATGTTCATGGACCTAAGACTTAATGTTAAGATGTCAGTATTCTCTAACTGGTCTACAGATTCAACACAGCCCTATCAAAATCTCAGCTGACTTCTTTGCAGAAATTGACAAGTTGATCCTAAAGTTCATATGGAAATTCAAGGGGCGTAGAAGAGCCAAAATCATCCTGAAAAAGAAGAACAAAGTTGGAGGACTCACACTTCCCAATTTCCAAACTTAATTTTTAAAAACTATAGTAATAAAGACAGTGTTGTACTGGCATAAGGATATATATATATAAACCATTGAAACAGAACTGAAAACTCAGACATAAACTCTCTAATTTATGGTCAATTGATTTTCATCAAGGCTGCCAAAACAAGTCAGAGGTAGAAAGAAGTCTTTTCAACAAATGGTGCTGGAACAACTGAAAATCCACATGCAGAGAATGCAGTTGGACTCCTACCTCACACCATATGCAAAAATTAACTCAAAATGGGTTAAAGACCTAAATGTAAGAGCTAAAACTATAAAAGTCTTAGAAGAAGAAAACCTAGGCATAAATTTTTGTGACATTGGATTAGACAATGGCTTCAGGGACATGACACCTAAGGCACAAACAACAAAAGAAAAAATAAGTAAATTAGACTTCATTAAAATTAAGAACTTTTGTGCTTCAAAAGACACTATCAAGAAAGTGAAAAGATAGCTCGCAGAATGGGAATAAATATTTGCAAACCATATATTTGACAAGAGTCTAGTTCCAAGAATATAAAAAGGAAAAATCAACCCAAATAAAAAGACTAATAACCCAGTTTAAAAACGAGCAAAGAATCTGAATAGACTTTTCTCCAAAGAAGATATACAAATGGCCAGTAAATACATGAAAAGATGCTCAACATCATTAGGCATTAATAAAATGCAAATGGGACTCACAGTGATATATCATTTCATACACACTTAGGATGACTATAATTTTAAAAATGTTAGTGAGGATATAGAGAAATTAGAATGTTCATATGTTGCTTTTGGGAATGTAAAATGTGAAGCCACTTTGAAAACCAGTTTAGCAGTTCCTCAAAACATTATAGATAGAATTACCAGAGGACTCAACATTTCCACTCCTAGGTATATATTCAAGAGAAATGAAAACATATGTGCACACAAAAACTTGTGCAAGAATGTTCATGACAGCATTACTCATAATAGCCAAAAGCAGAAACAAACCAAATTTCCATCAGTTCATGAATGGATAAACAAAATGTGGTGTATCTAGATAATGGAATACTATTCAGCTATAAAAAGGAATGAAGTACCTACACATGCTACAACATAGGTTAACTTTGAAAATGTTATGCCCAATGGAAGAAGTCAGTTACAAAATGCCACATATTGTATGATTCCATTAATGTGAAATGTCCAGAATAGGCAAAACTATGGAAAAAATAAGTAGATTTTAGTGGTTGCCAGTGGCTGAGAGGACAGGGGAATCTGGAACGACACTAAAGGGGATGGGGTTTCTTTTGGGGGTGATGAAATGTTCTGGAATTAGTAATGATGGTATACAACCATGCAAATATACTAAAAACCACTAAGTTGTACACTTTAAAATGGTGAGTTTTATGGTATGTGAATTATATCTCTATCAAAAACATTTTTCTTATACCAGTCAGAATGGCCATCATTAAAGAGTCTACAAATAATAAATGCTGGAGAGGATGTGGAGAAAAAGGAAACCTCCTATACTGTTGGTGGGAATGTAAATTGGTGCAACTACTGTGGAGAACAGTATGGAGGTTCTTTACAAAGTTAAAAATAGAGTTACCATATGATCCTGTAATCCCACTCTTGGGCATATATCCAGAGAAAAATCTAATTTGAAAATATACATGCATTCCAACGTTCATAGCAACACTATTTACAATAGCCAAGACATGGAAGCAACCTAAGTGTCCATCAGCAGATGAATGAATAAAGAAGATGTGGTACATATATACAATCGACTATTACTCTGCCATAAAAAAGAATGAAATAATGCCATTTGCAGCAACATGGATGAACTTAGAGATTATCATGTTAAGTGAAGTAAGTCAGACAGAGAAAGACAAATATCATATGATATCACTTATAAGTGGAATCTAAAAAAATGATACAAATGAACTTCTTTACAAAACAGAAATAGACTCACAAACAGAAAACAAACATGGTTACCAAAGGGGATAGCAGGGGTGAGGGGGAGAGATAAATTAGGAGTTTGGGATTAACATATACAAACATATATAAAATAGATAAACAACAAGGGCTTACTGTATAGCACAGGGAACTATATTCAATATCTTGTAATAACCTATAATGGAAAAGAATCTGAAAAAGAATACATATATACATATGCTGAATCACTTTGCTGTACAGTTGAAACTAAAACTAACACAACACTGTAAATTAACTTACTTCAATAAAAATGGTTAAAAACATTTTTAAAAAGTGTAAGAAAGATATACCAGGCAAATATAAAGCTAAATAAAGCAAATATATATATATACATATATATTAATATCAGGAAAAAATTGTAGGACAAAATGCCAATGATACTAGATTACCAGAAATAATTTCCTTACACATTGATAAGTATTCAATATACCAGAAATATGTAGCAATTCTAAATTTGGAACTATTTACAAAGCTTCAAAATTGACATGGTTACAAGGAGACATTAACAAATTTTCCATATCAACAAGCAGACAACATCCTGGAAGAATATAGAGCATTTGAGCCAGATTAACAAACATGACTTAATTGAAGTATATAGTACTCTGAACCCAGTTGTAAAATGTGCATTTTTTCAAGTTCTCATGGAATTTTTACCAAAAATTATCACACGTTGGTCCATAAAGCAAATCTCGATAGATTTCAAACAATTGAAATCATACAAAGTTTGTTCTCTAAGGAGAATGGAATTAAACTGGAAATGGCAAGGGCACTGATCTGTCAAAACAGAAGCTGGCCCAAGGGCTTGGCACCAATTGGTAGAGGCCTCCTTCTGTGTCAGGCATTAACCCTTTAGTTGCTAGATGATAATCTGTAGGTCTTAGCAGTCCTAGGAAAGGGACTGAGGTGGCCAGGGCAACTGGGTAAGTGATGGAGAAACTAAGA
The DNA here is from genome assembly GCF_028021215.1 of Eschrichtius robustus. Classification (NCBI taxonomy): domain Eukaryota; kingdom Metazoa; phylum Chordata; class Mammalia; order Artiodactyla; family Eschrichtiidae; genus Eschrichtius; species Eschrichtius robustus. The sequence continues at coordinate 50,273,270 of NC_090845.1, read as the reverse complement.
AAGCCTGGAGCAGTGCCTATTTACCAAATGGTCAGGAAATATTTTTAAAATTCATATGTCCATACAATTGTGCATCTGTGGAATATCAGCCCTGTTTAGTAGGCCAATAATAGAATCAGATGCTTATATTCAAAAGGAAGAAAGTCTGAAAATTAATAAGCTGTGCATCCAACTCCAGAAATTAAAAAAAGAACAACAGAATAAATCCAAGTAAAGTGAAAAGAAAAGAATAATGATAAGGAAAATAGCTAAATAAAAAACAAAGGACATCACAGAAAGAATCAGAAAGCCAAAAGTTGACTATTTTAAAAAACTTATAAAAGTGACAAACTTTTGGCAAGATTGATCAAGAGGAAGAAAGAGAAGGTACAAATAAACAAGGATAAGAGGATATAATGGCAAATGCAACAGAGGTTTTTTAAAATACGGAGATAAGAAGTTTATGCAAATAAATTTGAAAAATGACATGAAATAGAAAAATTCCTAGAAAACCATAATTTAACAACACTGACAAGAAGAAATAACAAACTAGAATGATTCTATAGCTATTTAAAAGGCTGTATCCATTAAAATTTTTCTTACAAAGAAGACACCAAGCCCGGATGTTTTTACCTGGAAGTTGTGCTAAATATTTAAAGAAAAAATGGTTCCTTGGACAAACTCTGTGAGAAAATAGAATGAAAGGAAATAATTCCCACTTCATTTTATGACACAAAAGTCAAACAGGGAACTGGAACTATGAGAATGGAAAATGTACAGGTCACTCTCATTCATAAACAAAATGCCAAATTCCTGAACAAAATATTAATGAACTAAATCCAGCAGTTTTTATTTATCCTAGGATTGCAAGATAAGTTCCAAACAAGAAAAATCTCTAATGTAATTCACATTAACAGATTAAAATAGAAAATCAACCTGTCATCTCAGTGGATACAGAAAACATGTTTATAAAATTCAACATCTACTCATCTTTAAAAAATCCTAATAGATAAGTAGGACTACATCAAATTAAAAACTTCTGTATAGCAGAGGAAACAACAAAATGAAAGCCAACCTGTGGGATGGTAGAAAATGTTTGCAAACCTTATATCTGATAAAGAGTTAATATCCAAAATATATAGGGAACTACTACAACCCAACAGCCAAAAACCAAATACCTACTTTAAAAATGGGCATGAGCCTGAATAGATATTTCTTCTATCTATAAGGAAGACATACAGATGGACAACAGGTATATGAAAAGATGCTCAACATCATCAATTATCAAGGAAATGCAAATCAAAACCACAGTGAGATATCATCTTACACTAGTTAGGATGGCTATCCTAAAAAAATGAAATACAACTGTTGACATGGATGTGGAAATAAAGGAAAACCTCATACATTGTTGGTGGGAATGTTAATCGGTGTTGCTATGGAAAGCAGTATGGTGAATCCTCCAAATGTTAAAAAGAGAACTATTATGTGACCCAGCAATCTCCCTTCTGGGTATATATCCAAAGAAAATGAAATCAGGATCTCAAAGAGATACCTACACTCTCATATTCACCGCAGCATTATTCACAATGGTCAAGATATGGAAGTAACCTAAGTGCCCACTGGTGAATGAATGGATAAAGAAAATGTACATATACATGCATATATGTAATGGAATATTATTCGGGCCTTAAAAAGAAAGAAATCCTGCCATTTGCAACACCATGGATGAAACTGGAGAATATTATACTAAGTGATATAAACCAAGAACAGAATGACAAATACTGCTTGATACCACATATGTGAAGGATCTAAAAATGTCAAACTCATAAAAGCAAAAAATAGAATGGTGGTTGCTAGGGGCTGGGATGGGGCAGGGGAAATGAGAAGGTATTAGTCAAATGGTACAAAGTTTTGGTTATGCAAGAAAAATACATCTTAGAAATCTACTGTACAGCATAGTGCCTATAGTTAATAATATTTTACACATTAAGAATTGCTAAGAAGGTAAATCTTTTGTTAAATAATTATTATTGGATAATAATAATAGTAAATAAAGTAGATAGGAGAAAAAAAAATCCTATTGGCAAACTAAGAACAAATTGGAACTTTCTTAACCTGTTAATGGTATCTACAAAAAAAAATTATAGCAAACTTACTCAATGGTGAAACTTTAAAAGCATTACCTTTAAAATTAGGTTCAACATAAACATGCACAGTACTAACATTTCTATTCGACGTTGGTGTGCATGTATCGAAGGTAGGAGGTCCCAGCAGTGCAGTAATATAAGAAAAAGAGATTTAAAAAAATAAGGATTGGAAGGGAAAAAAGAAAACTGTCATTTACATATAAATTATCAAAAATAATAAGAAAGTTTATCAGGTTTGCTAGTTGCAAATGCAATATACAAAAACCCCACAATTATATTTGTACTCATTAGCAATAAATTGGTATAAAATGTAATTTTCTAAGAAGGTATACAATAGCAACAAAAATAAGCAAAAAAAAGTCTTATAATGATGTATAAGCCCTTTTAACTTATAAAACTTCATTCAAATAACATCAAAAAAGTCTAAATAGAGAGGCACACCATGTTTACAGAAGACTCGATATCACGAAATGATATACAGATTGACTGTAACTCCAATCAAAATCCCAAAAGTTGTGTGTGTGTGTGTGCGTGTGTGTGTGTAACTTGAAAAACTGATTCCAAAATTTATGGAGACAAAAATCCTCATTACATAATTGTTCATAACCCAAAACGAAACTACCTAAAGGCACATCAATAGTAAGATGGATAAGTAAATCATGGGATATTCACAAAATGTAATATTACACAGCAAGGAGAATAAACAAACTACAACTGCATGCAACAATATTATACATGGCACAAAAAAACATAACACTGAATGCAAAAATCCAAGTCACAGATGAATATACACAGCTGTTCAAGCACTTTACACACGTTAATGCATTTAATCCTCAAAACCCTCATTAAGTGATTGTGTGCCTCCCCTCCCCCACTGCCCTCTGTGGGGGTGGGCATGTCTTCTAGAGAGGATGCTCCAAGCAGGAGGTAATTCAGATCTTTCTGGGGTAAATAGCCTGGCCTCCTCAGCAAGGGAGGTGAGGCAGACATTGCCCAGGGCACTATCTAAGTTTATTATATCTGCGGTCTGACATAATTCAGTCAATCACTAATGAGTTACTGTCTTGTATACACAGAGCCCCATGCTTGGCTATGGTGAAGGGTAGAGTGGAAGTAGCACAGAGCGACCATTTACTGAGTATCTGCTATGTGCCAGGCTTCGGGCTTGATGCTGGGGATATGATGGGCAAAAAGACCACATACCCACCTTCTTGCTTAAATAATAATAATAATAATATTTATTGAGTATTTACTATGCACTGGACATTCTTCTAAGCATTTTATATGCTTTAGCTCTCTAATCTTCACAACAACACTATTACTAACTTCTTTTGACAGATGAGGAAATGGAAGGACAGGTAAGTTAAGAGAATTGTCCAAGGTCACAGAAGCAGGAGGTGGCAGAGCTGGGACTCAAAGCTAGGCAGTCTGAATCACTGAATCACCTCAACAATATGGGGAAGTAGGTATTAATTCTGTCTTACAGCTGAGGAAAGACGGGCTCAGAAATAAAGTGAGCACATATTTATTTTGCACCCTCTATATGACAAACACTATAATAGGTGATTTATATCTATTATTTCTCCAACCTGAAAGACAGAGTTCCCAGGAATATAAGGGTCCTAACAATGGAGGACCCAGGTATGCAGAGAGTGGCTTGCCTGCTTGCCAGCTAAACCCAACAGCCCCTTAGAAAGGATAAAGAGTGGCTTGGTGAGTGAGGGTGGGGTGTAATTCTCAGTCTCATCCAGGCTCCTAGATCACCAGATGAGAGATTGAAACTGCTGGGGGAGAGGAGGAGGAAGAAGAACAGGAGGTTGGTTTTTACCCCTCTCCCTCTATCCACACCCTCCATTCTACATAGTATATTTAACATCCTACATCTTCCTGGATCCTCCCCTCACTAGCCCTGAGCCTGGACCTCCTCTAGCATTAGCATAGTGGAAGCTTGGTCAGCTGGTCCTTGAGATGTCTGGGTCCCACACTCCACAGCTGTCTTATCTCTGCACACCTTATGGCTCCTCAGGCCAAAATTCTTGGGCTGGCAGCACCTTGATCCGCAACTGTACCCTGTTATCTATGGGAAATGGTATACTCTACTTAAAAAATATATTTTACAGGTTTTGTTTGCTTCCCCTTTGAACCTGCTCTTTCTTAAATTTTCAAAGTGAACATTACACCAGCAGGCTTTCCCTGAATGTTTTCTCCCTCAAATCCCCAGAGCAGCAGAAGTGTTCATATGTGCCAAGAAGGCAATGAAGGAGACAGGACACCCAGCCTTTCCCAACCCAGTCAGAGGCTTATTAGAAGAGGCCTGAGAAAGGGGAGGAGCAAAACCGACCAATGATACGGTACTGTTGTGTACCCAGCACCTGTCCTCTGAGAAACAATGCCAGGAACCATCACCTTATTTCACCCAAGCACTATCAGACAGTACTAATTTTCAGACACTTCACTGAGGTCACCAAAATAAAACATTTAGGCTAACACTGAACTAGAAACGTCAAATTTCAAACAAGAAGTATTCCAAACAAGCTCTGGATAAGAAAGAAAAAATTACTAGTCAAAAATCCCTCTGATTAAGATGGTCTTTATATAATCCTCATTCTTTCTCTGTCTTCATCTCTCTCTTTCTTTCTTTCTCTACCTTTTTGACATTAGCCTCTTGCTATCTATCCTACAGCTATTTCATCCAGCTGCTCATCTATTCCAACTTTCAGGTTGGGGAGGGGGTGGTTGGGGGGCATGTCCTTTGCTCTTCTACATCCACTCTACCACCACCACCTTGAAGCCCACGGAAGCAAACCCCACTTACAGCCCCTCCTGCGTTGCAGCCTGCTGTTGCCACCGTTGTGTGGAATCCAGATCTTCTGCAATCTGGTTTGGGTGAGTTCTCCCATCTCTCGAGACATCTTAGGCGTCGCAGCTAATGACACCACTGTCCACAAGGTACCGGGCCTCACTTTGTCTTATTAGCTGTCTCTTCTGTTGCTGTGGTCACAGCAGGTGGTGGACAGAGTTGTGACAGGGAGGTGTGCTGGGGTTCTGAGCCCTCTAGCAGCCTGTCTCCAGCCCCTCTCCTGTCTCCTAGTCATTGCCTGCCTTGTCTGCCTCTGCTCCTGTATGTACCAGTGGGGGCTTGGGTGCAGAGGAGAGGTTGGACAGAGGTCAGCAGAGGCCTCTGAACTCCAAGGGCTGTGTACATAGGAGATAAGTTGGAGCCCAGCAAGGAAGGCAGCCAGCAAGACAGCCCAGGTCTGGCCAGTCACTTCCCTCCAATGAAGACAGGACTAGTAGAGTATGCAAATAAAAGACCGAAGATCATGTGCTTATATCCTGTGTGGGATGGGGAGGCAAAGGTGATGCAGGCAGATCTCAGCAGCTTTCATAGCTTCGAAATAAAAAACAGGCCCAAGTAGAATGTCAAGTTCCAACCCAGAAACAGAGATCCACATCAGAAATGCAAGATTCCCAAGTACAAACACACAAACACAAAGTCCCTACTGAAAAACGCAATGTTTTGAGCTAGCAATCCTAGGTCTGAACTGGAAGTGGAAGGGTTACTGCCTCAATGCCCTCCCCCGCAAATGGCATTGCAACCCTTGTCTTCCCTGAATTCTGCTACCTTTCCTACCGAAGGACCTCTCTCTCCTAAAATGTGCTGCCCAGGACACTCTTGAAGAGATGGGCACTATCTGATCATCTTTATGCTCTCTCCAGCCAAAGCTAAATAAATCAGAGTAAATCGGACACCTTGGGAAGAGAAGTGAATGCAGCCATTGCTAGGGGGAGAGATGATAAGCACTGTTCACATGACTGCCAACTGCCATCAGGTCCCCTAGGGAGAAAGGCATTGTGATCTGACCCAGAACCAGACTAAAGTTCTTCATGCCAAGTCATGGGGATGGAGGCTTAGGGGGGAGGCTGCAGCAGGCAGAGTGTGGTGAGTTGGGAGCAATGGCCTCAAAGTAGGACAAGTCCATAGGCCAGAGCCATCCTACCCAGATGTCTCTGCTTTACCCTCCCCCATCCCCCTGGTTGTTTTGAAGCTTTTATGTGTAGTGCTCATCTAACAGCATAGCTTACCTGGAAGACGTCCAAGTGTGCTCTTACTTCATTCTTTTGCAACCTTCCCACCCCTTGATGAACCTCCAGTGATTGGCTACAAGGGAGCTCAATTTCTTCCACTGAGCTGGGCAACACTGGGGCAATCTCATGGGGGTAGCAATCTCCAATCCCTGACCTCCAATGCTCTCAGCTCCACTTTGCCTTTTAAGAAGTTCCCTAAAATACATTCTCAGAATTCTAGTCTACATAAGGGTTAGATTCCCTCCAGTTGTTGTGTATAAATCATACCAAACTTTCAATACATTTCAAAGCCTGCCCCTCTAAATGAATCTACTGAGGCAGTGGATCCAGTGGTTAAAAGCAATGGGCTCTGGAGTCACACTACTGGAGTGGAATCCCACCTCTGCCCCTTGCTATGAGACCCTGGGTAGAAGACTTTATTTTTCAGTGCCGTGGTGTTTTCATCTCATAAGAGTACCTACTCCCTTAGGGTTGTTGAAAATTCAATGTGTTAACACATATAAAGTAACCTGGAAAATGTTCATTATATATTACCTAACACTCTGATTCCCTTTGTGAAGTAAAAGGTCAGTTAGCTCTTTGGCTAATCTGCAACTTCTGGTGTAACGCTGAGCATTCAGGAAACTCTCAGTAAAGGAAACTTACAAAATTATGACAAAGGGTTAACATTTATAATAAATAAAGAGCTCATGCCAATCAATTAGAAAGATGAATTCACTTTTACTTTTTTGGTTTTGTGATACAGAAGTCCCCTAGAAATCATTGCATCCAACCCTCTCAGGTAAGAAGATGGAGGCCTAGAGAGGGAAGTATTTTCCTAAGGTCCTATAGTAAATTAAGTCACCAAGTCAGAAATAGAACACTGGGGATCTGATTTCTCCAGTCCAGGGTATTTCTTTGGTTAACTGATCAATCAAGCTTGATTTAAGAATGTGGTCTTCTAGATTAGCTCAGAACATTTAGAGTCTTAGAACTAGAGTTTGGAAGAGATGCAACTCTCTTAATCCTAATAAGTCTCCTAACTGGTATCACTCTGCTAAGGCTAATAATCTGAATAATAACCCTTTACATGTATGTTTTCCATGGCCCACAAAGAAACATATTCCTTATCATAGTTGCTCCTTCCAAACATTCTCACTAGACTCACAGGGAAACTGAGGTCTAGGGAGGGGAAGTGGCTTGTCCGAGGTAATCAATCCAGTCACGTGAACCCCTCTTCTATGTTTACAGTTTTGTCCTCATGGCCCTGCCAAGAGGCAGAAAGATAAATTTAGCAGCAGGAAATCTGAGATAGGAGCTTAGCGGGTTTTTGACAAGGTCTGAAAGGGTAAACTTGGGGTCCAGGCTTGAAAACCCAACTTAAAACTACCTGAAACTAGCTGTGTGTGTGTGTGTGTATGTGTGTGTGTGTGTGTGTGTGTATGTGTGTGTTTTAACCACTGTTATCAATTCTGATCCCCAGAAGTAGGAAAACTAAACAAGCTTTATGGAAAGGCCTCAGCCCTGGCTCTTCTCAATCAAACCTGTCTCTCCAGTCATGTCTCTCTTTAGACCCCTGTGGTTAAATTGTGCCAGCTGACTCACTAGGCCCCCAAACTTACTGTGTACTTTTTTGCCTCTGGGCCTTTGCTCAGCCTGGAATGCCTTCTCTTCCCTTCCATTCTCAGTGAAACCTGACTCACTCTTCAAGGCCAGGCTCAATGCTCACCTCCTCTGAGAAGCCTTGGCTTTGGTTCCCACATTGCCTATATGCTTCTGCTTATCTGAGCAAGTATCCATCTTTCACCGGTCTACTTTCCTACTAGACTGTGAGCTCCTTAAGGATGGGGACTGGATCTCAGTTATCTGTGATCTGTTTCCAGGTGTCCAGCTCAGGCCCTGGCACAGAGGAGACTTGCTCAATCTACATCTCTCTGCCCTAGATGAGATGAACATGTGTACAAATAATCCCCATTCAACAAGGTAAATTTTATAAAAGAGAGCTATGCAGGGAACTGGGTGGGGGAACTAACTTGGTCTGAAGGTAGAAGGTGGTAGTAGGATCTAGAAAGTTTCTCAACCCTGAACGGGGCAGAACAGAAAGAACAAAAGAATGAAGTCCCCATCCCCCAAAAAAAGTTCCAATTAACTGGTTACAGAAAAAATTGTTCACTCAGTATCAGAGACTCACTCAAGACCAAGAGCTGAGTCACAAATTCTAATTTGGGGTTAGCTCTATGGAGGAAAAGCATAAAGTGTGACTACCTGAGGCCCACAGATCCTGACCATCCTCCCAAAGTATGGAGTGTATGGGAGAATCTCATTAAAAGCAGTATCAAGACAGTACCGATGGGTATCAAAATCACAAATGGGGTCTTCTTATTGGTAATTCTTGGAGTGTGTGGGTGTGAATGCATTTGTGTTAGGGTGAGGAGGGGAGATTGCATGCTTACAGGTCAGGTGCCTATATGTGAATATCAGGCCTTCTGCGGCAGCAGCCTAGGATCCACTTCCTTCTTGGCCACTGCCCTGGCCCACCATCCCCCCACTACTTTCAGCCCCATGCCTGGGGCCGAAGGTTTGCTCTATCCTAGTCCTAGGAGTAGCCCTCCACAGACCATAGTCACTCAGGGAGAAGAGCAGCTAGATCGTTATGGGTGGTATTGCCTGTGGAGGCTACAGAAAAAGTAGGATCACTAAGACAGAGCATGGAAGTCCTGAAATATTTCAGAAGAGCTTTAGTTCCTGTCATCCCACTCCTCTTCACCTTGTGACAGTCCTCTGAGGGAAATAGGAGGGACTTCAATTTCATTTTGGTGAGGAGGCTATTGAAGCCCAGAGGAGCTAAAAGCCTTGTTCAAAGTGCCACAGCAAACCAGCCCTACTTTATACACCAGTTGGGAGGTAAGAGATACAATCTCTATCATCCAGTTCATTCAAAACTGGACTAGACCATGTTAGAGAGACTTCTAAAGTGCTAGGGAACTGCCCTTTGGGCCAGTGTTCCACAAAGACAGGTCAGAATGGATGATAGATAATGAGATATAGAAATCATGTTATCCCCAATTCCCATACACTTTAGTGAACAGTTTGAGTGACCACCTATTCCAAGAAAACTTTCCAGAGAGCCTAAAGAATGGATTTGGGCTTGTGTTAACTCCTATCTATTTTTCCTTCTGTTTCACCTACCTGTTCTCCTAGAGATTTTTTCTTCCATCGCTAGTTATCCAACACACGACACACGGCTCTCTTGCATTTAGACCCCCAAAGCAGGTCCAGAGAGTGGCATCAAGCAGGGAGCCTGGAGGCACTCGTTGCTTCCCTGGGAAGGCTGGGGAAGTACCCTTGGTAAGAGGGGGTGTGTGCCCGCTGTTGAAATATCAGCTGCCAAAGAAGTTCCTGAGTCACCCAGAGCCTTTTCTCTTCAGGCCAACCATGTGTTCGCCTTGCCCCAAAGGTCAGAACTAATATTAACAAGCTACTGCAGAATGGGGAAATGAAAACCAGCAATGTAAACAGGCAAGATCTGGATTTCCTTAGGGCTGGTTCAGATTGGTCTTCAGTGTAAATCAGCATGATCCCCTACTGGAAAGTGATTTGGCAATATGAAGCAAGAGCAATAAAAATGTTCATTTCCTTTGTCCTAATTATTCCACTCTGGGGACTCAATCCTAAGCCAATAACCACCAAAACATGGAAAAGCTTAAAGCACCAACATCTTAATTTTAATTGCAGGGCTATTTTCTGATGGCAACAACTGGAATGTAGCCTTTAAGTCCTCCAGGAGGAAAAGCGTCTCTTTGGGCCTTTTTTGCAGACACTGAGAATGATGGTTTTAAGGCTATGGAATTCTGGGGGAAAAGTAATTATGCCACAGTTCTGGGTGAGGAACCTAAGGATGCGAAGTTATGCTTTTCCCTGGACATTGGGCATGTCTATTATTTCTATTTTTATGTTATCAAAAACAAGTCACTAACCTGTTGATGCTCTTGCTATTGCCCTTTATTTGTTCATTCATTCAACAAATATTTATTAACTCCTAATATGTGTTATGCGCTATATTAGGGGATGGGGCTAACAAGATGAATCAGATATGGTCATTGCTCTCAAGCTGTTAGCAGTCTAGTGACAGAAATAGAAATCAGTGGTAGCTGTGCATTGTAAGTGCTGTGACAGAATGGACCATAGGGTGGTGTGGGGGCCCAGAGGAAAAGATCTAACTGGGGAGGTTAGAAAAAACTTACTCAGGAAAGTATTCCTTGGGCTGATTAAGACAGGGGTTGAATCCTGGCTCTACTGCTTCTGTGATACTGGGGTGAAGTCACTGAACCTCTCTTACTTAGCCTCAATGCCCCTTACAGTGTTGCCCTGATAATGAAATGAGATAATGCATATGGAAGAGCCATGGGTTATATTGGAAGACAGTGCTGCTCTGGAACTTGGGTAGCCCACTTAAACTCTCTTGGCCTTGACCTTAATCATCTGAGAAATGGAGCAAAGAGACAGCACCTGTCAGGCCACATCCTAAGGGATGCCATAAGGCCCAAGACAAATAATGACTACAGGGTGGGCTTGATACAGCTTCCCCATCCCCCTCCCCCAGCCCAATAAAGCCAGAGGCCCTCTTCTAAATCTTACTCCGTTAGAGTGCTTCTTTTTTTCCCTCATTTTCCCCGTGGTTTATTGAAAAGGTTCAATACTCACTATTCTGCAGCCTGCCACCGCCCAATATGTTTTGGGATCTTTCCATATCACTACACATAGAACATTTCATTATTCCCCCCCTTTTTTAAAAAAAATATTTTATATTGGAGTATAGTTGATCTACAATGTTGTGTAAGTTTCAGGTGTACAGCAAAATACATCATATACTGTTTATTCTTTTTCAGATTTTTTCCCATATAGGTTATTACAGAGTATTAAGTTCCCTGTGTTGTATAGTAGGTCCTTGTTGTTTCTCTATTTTATATATTGTAGTGTGTATATGCATTAAAAAATTGAGGTAAATTTGAACATAAAATTAACAATTTTAAAGTGTACGATTAAGTGGTATTTAGTACATTTTGCAAAGATATCATTTATATGAAATATCAAAAATAGGTAAACCCACAGGAACAGAAAGCAAATTGATGCCATAAAGGTGCTGGCAGTGGAGGGCATAGGGACTAACTGCTTAATGCGTAATGGGTATGTGTTTCCCTTTGGGGTGATGTTTTGGAACTAGGTAGAGGTGATGGTTCCTCATTCCTTTTATTATTATTATTTTTAATTATGGTAAAATATACATAACATAAAAATTTACCATTTTAAACATTTTTAATTAAGATTCTTTTGGCACAAAAGCATATAGATCAATGGAACAGAATAGAAAGCCTGGATATAAACCCACACACCTACTTTCAATTAATCTTGGACAAAGGAGGCAAGAACTTACAACGGAGAAAAGACAGTCTCTACAGCAAGTGGTGCTGGGAAAGCTGGACAGCCTTATGTAAATCAATGAAGTTAGAAGACTCACACCATACATGAAAATAAATTCAAAATGGTTTAAAGACTTTCAGACATAACTCCTGGTAATATCGTCTTAGATCAGTCTCCCAAGGCAAAAGCAATAAAGCAAATAAACAAATGGGACCTAATCAAACTTAAAAGCTTTTGCACAACAAAGGAAACCATAAACAAAACGAAAAGATGACCTAAGGACTGGGAGAAAGTATTTGCAAACGATGACCGACGACCAGCAAGATCTTAATTTCCAAAATGGAGTGCGTTTCTTATTGCTCCCTCCTCCGGCCGCAAAGTTCCCTTCGCGCATTCCCCCTCCCACATTTACAAGCGGGGTTACGCCAGCCGCTCCCTAGTCGCTGGGTGCCGCAGCCCTCCTCGTACTCAGGGTTGCAGTCTGAACACTGGGGGCGGGGCTTCGGTCGCTGCGCGGTTCCGCTTAAGGTTCCGCCACTTAAAAAGTGGTAAAATCTCGTTTGTAAGTAATCGAAAGCACCAAGGGGACTTTTCAGCAGAGCAGAAACGCACTCAGACTCAGGCACGTAATCCATTGTTGGGTGGTAGGGACAGGAACCCAACCACTGGCCTTCCTCCCACTATTCATTGCCCCTAAGCGACCACACCGCCCCCTGCAGCTTCCGCTTCTCCCGCCAATGAAAACTGAAGGGCTTGAATCCCCGCCCCATGTGTGTCCGACGCTTTGGCGGCACGCACAAGAACGCCTGCGCAAGTGCGCGCGCGGAAGGCCAGGCCTGGCGGACTTCGTTTTCGGTTTTTTGCTCGCGCCTACGTGGGGCGCGGGCTTAAAGGCATTGCAGTTAGCTGTCAGCATGTTGCGCGTGGTGAGCTGGAACATCAATGGGATTCGGAGCCCCGTGCAAGGGGTGGGATACGAGGAACCCAGCAATTGTACCGCCATGGCCATGGGGCGCATTTTGGACAAGCTGGATGCTGACATCGTCTGTCTTCAGGAGACCAAAGTAACCAGTGAGCGCTCAATAATTCAGGATCCCTACCACACTTTCCCTTTTCCGCTAACTTTTGCTCTCTGCTCCATATCATTTCACTTTCCCATTTCTCTATCCTTAGAGTCCTCCCCTTAGAGCCCGTCTGGAATCCCGATCCCCCCTCTGTATTTCGCACTCCAGCTATATCTCCTAATTCCGACATCATCTCCTGGCCTCAGCAGAACCATAATTCCCTCCCCCTTGCAATCTCCATCTTCTTTCAGATCCTCTAATTCCTGCTCATTCTCCTAACACAGCTCAGTCCCCCAAATTTCCTCCCGCCACACACTTTCCATCTCCCACTCCCAAGTCAGACACCCCCAATTCCCCTTTTCTGACCCCAGTTCATATCCTTTAATTCTCACACCATCTTTGCCCCCAGTTTAGACTCCCTAATTTCCTCCTTTTTAAACTTCTGTCTCAGATCCCCAGTTCCCCTTATCTCTACCGCCATCTCTCCTCCCCAGCTGAGAGCTTCTCATCATTTCTACCTCATGTCCTACCCCAAACTTAGACCCTCTAATTCCCTCTCCCCCACAGCTCAATCCCCTGATTCCTTCCCTCTCCCACCCATCTCCCTCTAAGACCCATTACCTACTTTCCCTCCATCCTCAGTTCAAATCCTTGAATTCCCTCTCCTACCTCCTACTCCCAGCTCAGATTCCCAGTTCTCTCTCCCATATGTCCATTTCCCACCCCCAACTTCCTCCAGCCACCTAGTCACCTAGCCTCCTCCCACGTAATTCTTCACCTCCCATTCAGTAGTCTTCCCCTTTCTCGTAATTCTGATAACAATTCCCTCTCTAGTCCCCACTCTTTTAGCTTCTCTTCTTATCATAGATACTTGATATTCCCTTCTACCCTGGCTCTGATGTGTGCAAGAAATTAGCCTATAGCTGTAATTCCAAGCCTTTCTGTGTCCTGGGTCCTAGTTTTATCTCTGATGTAATCTTACATGTTTTTTTTTTTCCAGGGGATGTGCTGACAGAGCCCCTGGCTATCATTGAGGGCTGTAACTCCTATTTCAGCTTCAGCCGCAACCGTAGTGGCTATTCTGGTAAATGGGGCTTTCTGGGGACTTTAAAGTGATGGAGACAGGTGGGAAAGGGTTTTCAATATTTAATGAGAAGGTAATAAGAAATGTAGGCTTTTCATCCACAGAGCTAAAGCCATATCAGGTTATATGAAGGATAGTTTTTATGTATAATATTGGATCTCAGAAACACAGTAGTGTGATGGTTAGTTGTATGAGCTCTGGAGCCAGACTGCCTGAGTTTGGATCCTAACTCACTTCCTAGCTGCGTACCCTCTGGCAAGCTACTTAACCTCTTTATGCCTCAAATTCCTCAGTTGGAAAATGGGGATAATGTGTACTTCTTAGGGCTATTACAAGGACTAAACTAATCCATGTGATAATAATAATAGCTAACATTTTCTGAGCACCTACCATGTAAAGCACTTAGAATATTAGCTGTTATTAATCTGCAGCTTTTCTAGATGAAGGAACTGAAACTCCAGGGTTTGAGTAGAGTTGCCTCAGGCATCCATGGCCCTTGAGTTGGGGGAGTCATCAAGAGAGCCGCACTTGATGAAGATGAGTCGGGTGACCTGTGCAGGGGCAATAGGCTGTTGGCTGCCAGGCCTGCTCAGAGTACCCTCTCTGTCTCCAGGTGTAGCCACCTTCTGTAAGGACAGTGCTACCCCAGTGGCTGCTGAAGAAGGCCTGAGTGGCCTATTTGCCACTCAGAATGGGGACGTGGGTTGCTACGGAAACATGGATGACTTCACCCAAGAGGAGCTTCGAGCTCTGGATAGTGAGGGCCGGGCCCTCCTCACACAACACAAGATCTGGTAATAGCCCACATCCGCCTGTCACCGAGCATCGCTGGTTCAACTCTGTGAATGTGGTGATTCTAAGGCTTGCCTTATAAACATGCATTCACCATGGAAAACTTCCCAAACTTGCCTTTCCTAGACTTCAGTCCTGGCAAGGCAACCTGCTATGTGACCCTGAACAAATCATATTCTCTTCTGAGCCTTGAGTTCTCTATTTCTATGGTGGGGCGGGGGGAGAGGGAGCCTGGCCGGGAGGACTAGCTCTCTTTTTTACCACAGGTGCCTCAGAAGCAAGTTAGCCAACTTTACTGCCCCAGGTTGCTCTCTTTCTGTGTCCTATCTTTGTGAATGGCAGGACCATCACCTGGTTTACCTGAGTGTCATCCTAGATGTAGTCAGTCCTCAAGTCCTGTGTATGCCAGCTTGTTCATGTCTCTCTATCCCTTTCTTTCACTTCCATCCCACAGACAATCATTAAGTGGAAGCCACATGGTGTGGGGAGGGGAAGGGTGGCTTGAAAGTGACCCCTTTTTTGGGGGCCGGTTCTATTCTCCCCAGCACATGGGAAGGGAAGGAGAAGACCTTGACCCTAATCAACGTGTACTGCCCCCATGCGGACCCTGGGAAGCCTGAGCGGCTCGCCTTTAAGATGCGCTTCTATCGCTTGCTGCAGATCCGAGCAGAAGCCCTCCTGGCAGCTGGCAGGTACTGCAAACCTGGGCAGCAAGGCTTCCTTGAGCTTGTCCCGGGTGCCCAGCCCCGTGTCAAGGTCCACTGAGAGGGATATGGGATCTTTGTCTTTTGAGTTCATTTACAGCCTAGTTGTAGACACCAGCATGCCCACCAGAATAGGCCCTGCTGTCTATAAGAGCTGTGGGGACCAGGTAAAATAACACAAATATGGGTTTTGTACTCAGATACCTCTGAGCACCTATCCCAGCTCCTCCTTTTACTCACTGTGAGCCCGAAGGCTAGTGTTGCCTCTATTTTCTCTTTTGTAAAATAAGTGTATGAATCCCTACCTCAGAGTATAGTTTTAAGGATGAAATGAGATGAGGAAGGTAACGTACTTGGGAACAAATGAAAAGTCTTATCCCAGGGAGGGACAGGAAAGTGAGGGTAGGTTGGCGTAATCGAGGGATGCTTCCTAGAGGGAGTGGTACCTGAGCTCATCTTTGAAGGACCAGAAAGATGCCATTAGGTAGAGATAAGTGAGACAATCATGTCAAACAGGGAACAGGGTTACCTTTGGAGATCAGAATTGGGTTGGTCAGTTGTAAAAGGCGTCAAGGTTATACTGAAATTGGAGAGGCAGGCTATTATGACTTGCCGTTGGATCCCATCTTGACCTCTATATGTCAGGTGGCCTATCTGAGATCTTGGGCCCAGGAGAAAGTAGATGGGCCAGGACTACTGCTTCCCTTTCTGGACATTCATTTTATGTTTTTCAGCCATGTTATCATTCTGGGGGACCTGAATACAGCTCACCGCCCCATTGACCACTGGGATGCAGTCAACCTGGTAAGGCTCCCTCTAGGCCTTTGACCTCACTCCTGACTATGGTTCTGTTTAGCCAGCCAATCAATGCTGGTTTTTTGGCCCAGGGGCAAGCTTCCTTCATGGAAAAGCAGAGCTTAGTTTGAAATTCTATTCTCAAAGCACTGAGGATTGTGCTGTGGACTCAGCTAGTAGTCAGTTCTGGCTCGACCCCTCAGAGCTTTCAGCATGGTGGTGGGGTATGGACACATGACCAGTCAATTATAGAATGGTGTTTTCAGGGCTGAGGCAGAGACAGCAGCCCAGGAGGTTAGGAGAGCCCGGAAATAGGATTCGGGCCAGCCAGGACATCGGGGGAGATATCTTAAAATGGTTGAATCTTAAAAGATGAGTAGAACAGAGCTTTGGGGTGGGGAGCAAAGAATTCTAGCATGATGAGCAAAGGCTGCAAGGTGAGAATTCGGCTGGTGTGCATTGGGAACTACAAGTCCCATTCTTGTTAGGGGGTGACAGAGAAGGAAGGTGAGTAGCAGGAGATGGGGCTGGAGAGTTTCAGTCAGATTTCAAGGGCCTGGAACTCCACATTGCCTTGATCATTTCCCTAATATACTATGTTTCCTGCTCATGGACCTTCAACACCTCCCTTTTACCTTTGTGATGCAGAGAAAACACACAGGCCTGGCATTCAAAACTCTTTCTTGTCTGTGCCCAGTCTCTGTTTCCATCCTCAGCACCGCTACACACTCCATCCACTCCAGCCAGGTCGTCTCCTCTGCCCATTGCAAAAGTTATTCTCATTTTGGCTTTTCTCACTGTCCCCTGAATTGGTAGGCATCCCCTCCCTCTGTTTTCTTTTCTTGTATGAACCTCTCATCTCTGAGTCCCTCTAGGCCAATGGTTCTCAACCCCTGAAAGTACATTAGTACAAGGAGCTTTTACAAAAATGTCAATACCTTGGTACAACCCTAGACCAATTAAATCAGAATCTATTGGGTGTGGGGCCAGGGTAGCAGTATGTTTTAAAAGCTCCCAGGCTGATTTATTGTATATTCAGGCTTGACGACCACTGCCCTAGAATCTCCAAGTCAGTTCTCATCATAGCTTGCCTCATAAGGGGAGGGATAAGTAACTTATACTGGCACAGTCCAACTCAGCAGTAGGCTTGGCTCAAAGAAGAGGCTGTAGGAAGATTCCTTGATTAGTTTGCAGAAGAGCCACAGGAACATAGATGTGTCTCCCAGCTGGGAAAATGAGCAGAAATGGGATAATGAGAGACGTGGTGGTGGTGGTGGTGGTGGTGGTGGGGAAGGGAGTGTACACTACAGACTGCAAGCCTTCAGTCCTCCCTACCTTATTCCTTTTCCGTGTTTACTTAGTCTGTTTTTGCTGCTTCCTGTGATAGTGTTATATACCTTTATGCCTTCTCTTCTTAGTTTAGAAATATCTTAGATATCTCGAGTGCACTTCCTACATTCTTTTTTTCCCAAGGAAAGAGAACTAATAATACCAGATCACATGAGAAACACAATCTTTCCAAAATAACAGAATATGTCTACTTCCCACAAGACCAGCTCTTCTAGTCTCATCTCCCTGAATAGTACCATCGTCCTCTTGGTTGCTCCAACCAGAAGCTAGGGAATTGTGTTAGTGTTCTCCTTCTCTACCCACCTCTCCCATTCAATTGGTCAGTGAGTACTGTTGATTCTAGCTCCAAATCATTTCTTAATTTCATTTTGTCTCCTCTGGCACCACCCTAGTCTAAGTGACCATCATCTCTTGATAGTCAGTCCGGTTGCCCCTCAAGTCTTTTGGGTATACTGTCCCCTCCCTCCACAGACCCATCACAGAAGTAGTTCTCTCAATTTGTAACACCCTCTGCCTGGGTTACTCTTGCTCAGCCTTCACTTCTCAGCTCCAGATCACTTCCTGAAAGGAAGCCTTGTTGGTCCCCAAGATAAGATCATGGTCCCACTTTGTCTCTAGTATCATGCCTGGCACATAATCAGTGTTCTTTGAACATTTGTTGCATTGAATGAGTGGGTGAGTGGATTGCATGGATGATGAATTAGGGATCAGAGCCAAAGGAAGTATTCAGACCTGAAACCCTGGAGTCCCTCAGCTCAGGAAGGGGGGGTGGTCAGTGAAGGCTTTGACACACACAACAAGATAAGCCAAATAGTACCAGAGGGTTTACATGAAAAGGCAACAGGCTTCTTAACTCCTAACCTCAGCCCTACTTCCTGGAGGTAACCACTTTTAACTTGCTGTTTTCCATTCTCTTGGTGAGCAGTTCTGAGAATTGCTTTGATTAATTAACAGCAAGCTTTCAGATCTGGAATTTATGGCCCAGTGCAAGGTAGAGGTAGCCTGATGCAGAGGGGAAAAAGAAGCATGGCCTTTTAAATCAGTAAGGGTGGAAAGTGAATCTCAGCTCAGCCAGTTCTGGACTGTATGACCTTGAGCATTCTTCTTTGAAACAACCACATTTTCTTGTCTGTAAAATGAAGCAGTTAATCTAAGTCCCTTCCAGTTCTAGGCATCTAGTTCTGCCTCTTTCTTTGTCTCCTTCCCCTTTCCCCAGGAATGCTTTGAAGAGGACCCAGGTCGCAAGTGGATGGACGACTTGCTCAGTAACCTGGGGTGCCAGGCTGGTTCCCATACGGGACCCTTCATTGATAGCTACCGATACTTCCACCCAAAGCAGAAGGGGGCCTTCACCTGCTGGTCCACAGTCAGTGGCGCCCGCCATCTGAACTATGGCTCTCGGCTTGACTACGTGCTGGGGGACAGGACCCTGGTCATGGACACCTTTCAGGCCTCCTTCTTGCTGC
Organism: Eschrichtius robustus; assembly: GCF_028021215.1. Lineage (NCBI taxonomy): Eukaryota > Metazoa > Chordata > Mammalia > Artiodactyla > Eschrichtiidae > Eschrichtius > Eschrichtius robustus. The sequence continues at coordinate 50,254,400 of NC_090845.1, read as the reverse complement.
CTGAGGTGATGGGCTCTGACCACTGCCCCGTGGGTGCAGTCTTAAGCGTGTCCTCTGTGCCGGCAAAACAGTGCCCACCTCTGTGCACCCGCTTCCTCCCTGAGTTTGCAGGCACCCAGCTCAAGATCCTTAGATTCCTAGTTCGTCTCGAACAAGATCCTGTGTTCAGGCAGTCAGCGCTGCAGCTCAGCAATCAAACACCGGTACAGATGCGCCAAAACAAAGCCCGTGTGCGCTCGACCAGGTCTCGGCCAAGTCAAGCTGGTTCCAGTAGAGGCCAAAAAAACCTGATGAGCTACTTCCAGCCATCCTCCAGTCGTCCACAAGCTTCTCCTAACTTGGAGCTTCCTAGCCTGGGCACCCTCGTGACCCCAAAGACCTCAGAAGAGGACGTGATGGCCAGTGTGGTGGAGGGGCGGGCCAAGGCTTCAGAGGCCAAGAATGAAAAGGAGGTACGGACCTCATTCTGGAAGTCTCTGCTGGGGGGGCCCTTGCCCATGCCCCTGTGTGGGGGCCACAGGGAGCCGTGTGTAATGCGAACTGTGAAGAAGCCAGGACCCAACCTGGGCCGCCACTTCTACATGTGTGCCAGGCCCCAGGGTCCTCCCACTGACCCCTCCTCCCGCTGCAGCTTCTTCCTCTGGAGCAGGCCCAACTGAACCAACCCAGGCCTAGGGATGTCTGGCATGGTTAACCTTGTACATGGTCTGAGGCCAGCTTCCTCCTAAGCTACCTCCTCCTTCCTCAAGACCTCCTCTTCCTCCTCCACCTCCTCAGGGACCCTTCCCTTTCCTCTTTTTCTTCTTCCTCCAAGGCCTCCCTTCCTCTCTTTTCTTCCTGCCTAGCTCCTCCTCACTGGTGAGCTTCTTTTGCCTTAATGCTGTGACCCAGTCCCCCACCCCACTTCCCACCTTCCTCTCAGAATTACAGAAGAACCAGTTGCCCCAGGAAGTTGTGATTTTAAACCCCTTCCTTCCTTGCTGGGAAATGTATCTGTGCCTAAATAAAGTCCGTGTCTTTGTTGTAGTGCACCATGTTATGTGGACATTTTGGATGTACTCCATAAAGCTGAGTCAGAGACGTTATCTCAGTCCCGGGTTTGCCAGCTGCCTGTAACCTGATGATATAACTTCCAGGGAGAGGGGAGGAAGGAGGAGTGGTGCTCACCATTAAGGTGCTCTGTTGAGTTGTTGGGGTTCCCCGCACTGCTGAGGTTGGATCAGCAAGGGAGGTGGGTGTGGTGGGGCAGAAAGCTCAGGTGGGCTGTGTAGCTTTAAACCAATGTTTCTCAACTGGTGTGTCTCACAGCTGCCACAAATGGGTTACAGGGTGGAAAGAAATGGGTCCCTCAACCCTAGAGTTGCCAGGCAGGACCAGGAATTGCACAAGTGTCAGGAAAGATTGCCTCCTAGACAAGTAATACCATTAATTCACCCAAGCGTGCCATGCAAATGTTTTCAGTGTGTTATGACCTAGAAAGTTTGGGAGCATTGCCTTGAACAAGTTGCTAGCTATAGCCAAGCCTCTTTCTCACCTTGGGAAACAGAACTGATAAGTCTTGTTCTGTAAGGTGCTGTAAGAAGCAAAAAGGGTAATGGATTGAGGAGGACATCCATTCTCTCTGTTGGAAAATACCCCCAGAGTTTTGGGGAACCAGTCCTTTCCTCTAGGCAGATTGGTTTGGGCTGATTCCACCTCCTGGCTTCAGAGGCTACCTGAGGCCTGAGTTTCTGGGCCTACGCATGAAGAGTCAATCCCTGGATTTTTGTTGAAACCATGGGGAAAGAGCCATTTGATATAAACCTGCCAAATGTCCTGGATCTTTGTGTAACTCACTGTGTAGTTTTGGCCTCTTCCTCTTTCTGGATCTCAGTTTCGCTATCAGTAAAATGGGACGGTCAGACCAACAGGTGATCAGTGGTTTCCTCATGGCTCTGCCACTTGTCTGAAGGGGTCAGGTATAATGTAGTTGTCTGTTCTCTGTCAAACAAAGGGCTACAAATGCTACACTTTGCTCTTTATTTTCAGGCTCAAGTCAGCTAGAGGCACACAACAAAGCAGAGGACAGGAGGCGGCCCAGCCCCAAGAGAGGTGCAGGTGTGGTGGGGATCCAAGGCAGCTTGTTTCTCAGGCATAGGTGGTGACATACTGGGGCCCCATGTTCCCAAAGTAGGAACGTTCCCACTCACTCATGAGCTCGAAGTGCACAGGACGGCGACAGAAGTTGCAGGCAGCTATAGATACATCCTGGAGGGGCAGCCCCACCTCAGTCCAGGCTGCCAGCAGCTTCTCTGAAGGTAGTGAGGGGAAGGGAGGGAAATAATTGGTTAGAGTAGGTCTTAATCCCTGTGTCACATTACAGATGTGCCAAGATATTGATCCCCTCAACTCTTTGAGATGTCTTGGAACCAGAAGTATCCTCCTCAGTTTGCTCCACTGTGTGCTATGAATGTTAGCATTTGTGTATGGGTGCTGTGTTGTATAAAAGTTTGAGAAGCACTCATGTGACATAATTTGAAGCTATACTGGCCTGGCCTGAACCAAGCCCTAAGTACAGGACATGCTGTGGCTCAAGAAGTGAATCCATCTAGTTGGAAACTCCTAGCCTGGTGAGGAAGATGACACTGACACTACCCACACAGTGTCGTCAGTATTGTGACCTGGGAGCCTGGGGCAAGGGTTTTTCCTAGAGGGAGTGGGAGCCCAGAGGACAGAACCTGACCTTGCTGTCAGAAGTACCTCAGTTGTGTCTCTGTCCCTGGCTTTTTTTCATGCCTACTCCCTGTGTGATCTCATCTAGTTTTATGGCTTTAAATACCATCTGTATGCTGAATGATTCTGAAATTTTCATCTCTAGCCCAAAGCTATATCCTGAATTCTAGACTTGTATATCCAATTGCCTTTCTATATCTCCACCTGGATATCTAGTAGGCATCTGTAACTTAACATGAGCACAACTGAGCTACTGATCTCCATACTCTCCACCAAGTCTACCCTACTTTCAGCCTTACCCATCTCAGTTGATGGCAATTCCAGTTGCTCAGTACAAAAATGTTTGAGCCATCCTTTATTTTTCCCTTTCTCTCCTACCATACATCCAGTCTATCAACAAATACCATTGGCTCTACCTTCAAAATCTGACCACGTCTCATCACCTACAGTGCTATTTTCAGGTCTGAGCCACCATCATTTCTTAACCCAGAATATTACAGTAGCCCCCTAATGGATCTCCCTGCTCCCAGTCTTTCTTTCAGTCTATTCTCGACATAGAAGTCAGAGAAATTCTTTTAAAACCTGAATCAGATATGTTACTACTCTGCTTAAATCCTTCAGAAGGCTCTCCATTTCGGAGTTAAAGCCATAACCCTTCCAGTGGCCTATAAAACCCTACACAGTCTAGCCCACATTGCCCCTCCTCAGTTTTCTGTCTCTTTCCCTCTTGCTCACACCACTCCATCCACACTCATCTACTTATTGTTCTTCAAATACAGAAGGAATACTGCTGTGTTAGGGTCTTCCTTGTCTTAGGCTGTTCTCTCTGCCTGGCATGCCCTTCTCTTAGATTTCTGCCCAGCTAACTCCTTCACCTCCTTCATATCTTTGCTCAAGTGTCACTTTGGTGGTCTCTACCCATAACACTCCATTTAATGCTACAACCCTCCTCCAAGCTAGCCCATGTACACCCCCCCAACCAGCACGTTCTATCCCCTTTTTCCTGCTCTATTTTTTTCCATAGTGCTTAGAACTACCATGCTATTTAATTTGCACTTACTTTTTAAAGTGTTTTTTGACTATCTCCTTCCACTAGAATGTAAGTTCCAGAAGGATAGGGAATTTGTGTCTGTTTTGTTTACTACTGGATCCCCAGCACGTAGAACAGTGTCTAGCACACAGTAGATACTCAATACATATGTGTCGAAAGAATGAAGGAAAGGATGCCTGATTAAGTCTAGAAGATGAAAAGAAGTAAACCAGAGTAAAGGGTGAGGGAGGGCATTCCAATCAGAAGGGAGCATCATTAGCAAAATCTCAGAGGTAAGAGGCTAGAGCAAAATGAGGGAACTATAAATCATTCAGTGTAGCTGGAGAAATAAAATGAATGTGGGCAAGAAGTGAGGGCATAGAGATCACCATGTTGAAGGCACTGAATGCCATGCCAAGGAGCTTTGACTGTTCTCCAGGCCAGTTGTCTCCAATTTGGGGGCTTATACATCCTATTAGTATAAAAGTTGTAGTATGTACCTCCAATGTATGTATTTTTATATACTATATACATATATCATTGTCACTCTATATATTAGAGATCAGTATCAGTCATGCTTAATTTCCTATTTTTTAAGATAAAAAGTAAACATAAAATGCTAATAAATCCCCTTACCCTATGGATCATCTTGCATACCTCACCTTGGAGACCACTGCTCTAGTCTAGACAATAGGGAAAAATGAAGAGGTTTAGGCAAGAGAGCTATATGGTCAGATTTTTAGAAAAATCCCTCTAGTGGTCAATATGGATAAGGGATTAGAAGGAAGCAAGAGAGAAGCAGGAAAATTAGTTAGGAAGAAATCACATTGACATGGCTTAAAGAAGTGGCAGTGGAGAAAAGACATTTGAGAGCGATTGTAGAGAACATTTGCAAGATTTCATGATGGGTTGGCTATGACATTGAAGGACTGACTGGTGGAGTCATGGTGGATGCCTCTCATATTTCTTTTCTGCAAAAGCCCAGCATAAATGGACACTTGGAGAACTGAGAGTACTGAGAGGTCTATAATTGAAGCCTGGAGCAAGTGAGAGGACTGAGCAAAAGGTCCAGAAGTCTAGATCATCAGCTCACAGAGGTAGTATATAGATCTAGTGGTATGAGCATGGATGTAGAAACAGACTCTCCAGTTCAAATCTAATAGCTGTGTGACTTTGGACCAGTTATTATATATTTTTATGCCTCAATTTCTACATGTATAAAATGGAAATACTAATAATACCATCTCTACCCCATGAGGATTAGATGAGTTAATACATGTAAAGTGTTTAGAACAGTTCTTGGCACATGGTAAGTACTTAATAAATGTTGGCTAGCATTATTTGATGTTTTTAAATGAATGAATGAATGGCGCCTACCTGTCTTGTCTTCCCGGGACTCATTCTGCCTATGCTCCAGACAAACAGAATGACTGTTGCCCATGCATGCCCTCTGTTTTCCTATCTCTAGGTCCATGCTCGTGGAATTCCCTTATTCTGGAATGTCCTTACACCATACCACATGTACTTCAAGGTGCAGCAGGACTTCCTTACCAATAAAGCCTCTTTAATTTCACCCTTCCTATACCCTCTCTAGCCATAAAGGAGCACTCTCCTTCCAGTTCCCAGAGTACTGGAATCATCACACTGGACCAGTACGATCCATGTTTATGTCTGTCTCCTTTGCTATACCATCAACTGCCTATGTGTCTTTCACCCAACAGACCTAGAATGAGAACCTGCTCTATGCCAGGCCCTGCACCCAACAGGAATCCAGTAAACTTTAGGTGAATTGACTAAACTGACATCTTTCAGAGAGCACCGAATCCTAACCACTAGACCACCAGGGAGCGTCTAAACTGGCATCTTTCAGGATAAAACCCAAGCTACTCAGCTCTACAAGCCTCTAAATCTTGTGTTGTCTTTGCGGGTTCATAGATAAACACTCCCCTCCACCACTCCATTCTTACTACCCTACATTCCAGTAACACCTGCTTATTGTTCTTGATAAGTCCCAGGCTACTTCTCACCCTCCTCCTTGCCTTTCTTCATGCTCTTCCTTCTGCTAGGAATACCCCTTCTACACCTTCTTTCTTCTCTTGGTCCAATACCACACAGCTTTGTAAGACTCAGCTCAGGTGTCACCTCCACTAGGAAGCCTGTCTTGAATCCCACAGGTTGGGTCAGGCCGCTCCTCTCTGCTCCCACAACTCCCCCATACATTGTCTTTGTTGAACTTTGATCAGCCCTTGAAGTCATTGTTTGGATCTGCTATGATCTCCTCAACCAAACTGAAGCCCTATGAGTATAAGGACTGTTTCTCATTCATTTATGACCCTAGTATAGGGTCTGGCACATAATAGATGTTCCAGGAATATATTTTTAAACTGAATGGCATCCATTCTCAACTTCTTCACATACTGGGGCTGAAGGGAAGGAGAGTACTGTAGGCACCCATGTTGAGGACTTACCCACAAAGTCTTCCATCATCTGAGGGCTGTGGTGGGGGGAGGGTGCCAAGCGCAGCAGCTCCTCACCCCGGGGGACAGTTGGGTAGTTGATGGCTTGCACATAGATGCCATGCTTGGAGAGCAGGAGATCACAGATCCTGCTGTTCAGCGCTGCATCACCCACCTGGGCTCAGGAGAAAAGGCTGTCAGTATCTGCCACCCCGGCATCACTATCACTAGCTCCATAAAGTAGGTGGAGGGAGCCAGATCAAGGAACACCACTGAATTTTGGGACATATTTTTTCATAAGAGGCTTAGTCAGTGGCAAGCCTAGAATTTCCATCAAGGAGTTGCTCAGAGGCAGCAAATTTGAGATACATGTACCTCAATGTTCATAGCAGCACATACACACACACACAGTGGAATATTACTCAGCCATAAAAAAGAGTGAAATATTGCCATTTGTAGCAACATGTATGGACCTGGAGAATATTATACTAAATGAAGTAAGACAGAGAAAGACAAATATTGTATGATATCACTTATATGTGGAGTCTAAAAGATAATACAAATGAATCTATAAAGAAAACAGACTCACAGAAAACAAACTTATGGATGCCTAAGGGGAAAGGGAGGAGGGGAGGGATAAATTAGGAGTATGGGATTAACAGATACAAACTACTATACATAAAATACATAAGCAACAAGGATTTACTACATAACACAAGGAACTATAGTCACAGGGAACTATTAAATATATAACACAGGGAACTATTACTATCTTGTAATAACCTATAATGGAAAATAATCTGATATATATATATATATAACTGAATCACTTTGCTGTACACCTGAATCTAACACAGTATTGTAAGTCAACTATACTGCAATTAAAAAAAAAAAAGAAAGGACGTGGAGGTGGCACTAGGGACCTTGTCTTGAAGCTGTTGGCAGAGCAAGCATACTTAGCTAGTATGTTAATTTGGGGTGGTTCTGGGTAAGAAGATAAACCCCCCTCCCTAGCCACCTCTGGGGTGCTGTCACTGGGTTAATTAAAGAAACATATTTACAAAAGCAGTCTTTCAAGGGAACATTGGGTTAGCCCAAGAACAGTGACCATTCTCATCCATAAAGGTCACAAAAAAATTGTCCTTACCATACCCCAGCTTACCGACACACACAAATAGATGTCATTTAAGAAAGAATTAGCGGTCCATTTTTTTGGTTAACATTTTTATTGGAGTATAATTGCTTTACACTGGTGTGTTAGTTTCTGCTGTATAACAAAGTGAATCCGCTATACATATACATACATCCCCATATCTCCTCCCTCTTGCATCTCCCTCCCACCCTCCCTATCCCACCCCTCTAGGTGGTCACAAAGCACCGAGCTGATCTCCCTGTGCTATGCGGCTGCTTCCCACTAGCTATCTATTTTACGTTTGGTAATGTATATATGTCTATGCTACTCTTTCACTTCATCCCAGCTTACCCTTCCCCCTCCCCATGTCCTCAAGTGCATTCTCAACGTCTGCGTCTTTATTCCTGTCCTGCCCCTCTGTTCTTCAGAACCTTCTTTTTTTTTTTTTAGATTCCATATATATGTGTTAGCATACGGCATTTGTTTTTCTCTTTCTGACTTACTTCACTCTGTATGACAGTCTCTAGGTCCATCAAAAGAGTCATGTACCACAATGTTCATTGCAGCTGTATTTACAATAGCCAGGACATGGAAGCAACCTAAGTGTCCATCGACAGATGAATGGATAAAGAAGATGTGGCACATACATACAATAGCGGTTCACTTTTAAAGGCAGTAAACACACACATAGTTGGGAATCCAAAGTAACAGCTAGCCCCATGGCTTTTGATTCTCTATTTTCTGACTTCAGTTCTCCGTTAAGAAATACATTTCACACCATGACCGTACTATACACACATACACATAAACGTGCATATACGCAACTGAAACAAATTTCTTATAAAACGATACCCTTACTATGTGTGATGTGCTCCAACATTTCCTATTCTATTTCTTCTATTTTTTAGTGCTAATCATAACCCACCAAACTGACTTTGTGACCCATTAATGGTCTTGATCCACAGTCTGAAAAAACTGAGGGTCAGGACAGTCTAATAAGCATGAGATAATAGCTAATGCAAAATAAGCATGAGATAATGCAAACAAAAAAAAAGACTGGCTAATCCAGAATGACTGATAATTTTTCAAAAAGGGTAACAAAACTGGCAATAAGGAGGATGGTTAACAAGAAAGCAGAATTGACAGGGACAGGTGCCGGTTTGCTGGGTGTGAGAAGGCTCCCAGAAGAGATAGGTGAAGAAGGCAATGGGCAGTGTGGGGCTCTCACCCGAATGGGGATGATGTGACTGGGGCATGGGATGACAGGAAGGCCTCTGTCCATTAGTAGCTGACGCATGTGCTTGACATTGCGCTGGTGGGCCCGCCTCAGGGCTTGGCCCTCCTCTCCCTTGAGCAGCCGCACGGATTCCAGAGCCCCAGAGAGCACCATGGGAGGCAGTGAAGTGGTGAAGATGAAGCCAGCAGCATAGGAGCGCACCATGTCCACCAAGTCACGGGTGCTGGCGATGTAGCCGCCCACACAGCCAAAGGCCTTGCCTGGAGACAAGGAGGAGAATGAGGAGGATATGCACAGACCCCATTATCAATCCCCCAAGGAACAGAGTCATGCACCAGGTAGCACAAGGAGGTATACCAAAAGCTGGAGCTCCAGACTCCCTTCACAGGCCTCTGTTCATCTCCCCTGTCCATGACAAGGCAGACAGAGCTGATAATTCTGCTGCTTTGAGATAGGACTTTCAAGCCCTGCCATATGCAATGACTAGATACGCAGGAGCTGGGTGGGGACCATCAACTGGTTAGGCCCAAAAGTGGAGCTAAAATGAAGCTTAGGGCTGGGGTGGGGGAGGAGTTTAGAACCACAACTCTCCACTCACTGAGTTGAACTTGGCTATTTGGCCTGGCTCAGGGGTCTTCTCAGAAAACCCTCCCAGACTTTCTCAGCAACTCTGCAGTGGGGTGGGAGTGGGAGGAGAGAATCCAGGAGTTCCATAGCCTGGGGCTGTAAATTCTACCTGAATAGCTCCTGCAGTTTTGGGGAGGAGGAAGAAAAGGGTCTTCTAGGGGCTTCCTTTCTGGATTGTATATAAGGCCAACCCAAGGGACTCACTCACCAAGAGTTCCAGAGATGATGTCAATCTTGTGCATAATTCCATCACGCTCCCCAATTCCAGCACCCCGGGACCCATACAGTCCTACAGCATGAACCTCATCCACGAAGGTCAGAGCCCCATACTGGTGGGCCACATCACACAACTCCTCAAGGGGACAGATGGCACCTGAGCAAAGACAACAAATAGAGGTAGATCATAACCCTTCCCCAGCTCCATCTCCAGCACAGAATTTGTGACCCATGACTACTTTAGGTTGGGAAAGGAGGTGGGTGTGCACTGTCAGTTGGGGCTATGCCAAACCTCTTTATATGTGTTGACTAATTTCACCCCACTCCCACCCAAGCTGTGTGTGTGTGTGTTTTCCCCAGCCTGTGATTAAGGCTTGCCTCTCTTTCTATTTTTACTTCATTCTGATATCTGTCATCTTGTTTATGCTATTTGCCAGCCTCTCTCTGCTTCTTTTTTTTTCCATACAAGTCTGTGTATTTCCATCTAGGATTGGCACTAGCCTATATGATGCCTTTGTTTAAATAAATTGAAAAACAGTAACCTTTTGCTCCAAGTTAATGTAGTCCTGATTTTAGATCCTGCTCACCCCCTCAGCCAAGTACTGTTGGCAGCCCTGTCAATATTGTTATTCTTCACTGGTCCTCCCTATTTCTGTCTTTCTGGCTTTTTGTCACTATCTCTCTTTTTGTGGCTATTTCCATCTTTGTTTCTGTGTCTCTATTTTTCTATCTCTGCCTTTGTTTTTCTCTCTCCTCTCCCCTTCCTCCCTCTGTCTCTTTGTCAGTGTCTCTCTCACTCCCTCCCTCACCTTCCTCTCTCACTTCTCTCTTTCTTACTGTTTGTGTCCCTTTTTTATCTACCTTTCTGACTTCAGACTTTTTTTCTCTATATCTTTGTCTCTTTCTGAGTTTCTTTGTGCCTCTGTTTCTGTCTTTTCTGTGTCTCGGTGGGAATATATTTCTTTCTCATCTCTGTCAATGTTGTTACCTGAGGGCCCCCACCCACAGACTCAGTCTCAGTATACTGAATGAAAGTGAATTAGAAGTAATCTGTATGTTCCTGTACATTTTCCATGCAGATTTACCATTTTTCCCTGTTATTCTAGACATCTTCTATGCTGATAGTCGTTTATAAGGTCTTCAAATGGCTGTGAATCTCATGTATAGACTTTTTGGCCAGTCTACATATACAAGAACCACACTTCTGCCATTCCGCATCCCTGGAAACTAATGGTACAGGGAGTTGGAATACAGAAGAAACTTCTTCTGGTGGGAACAGGGACTCCAGGCCTGGATTAAAGTATATGAGCTGGGACAACAGGAGGGGAGAAAACCACAGGAGTTGGAGCCCAAGACAAAGAGGACAGTGTGATGGCTCAAGCATCATTTCAGTGGGAGGAATTCAGCCCTATGGTTGACAGTTTAGGCAGGGTTTCCACCAAAAGAATAAGGAACCATTCATTTGCAAATGTAAGGAAGTAGAATGGTTCCAACATGGCTTTCACTACAGAAATAATGAATTAGAGGGAATTCCCTACTGGTCCAGTGGTTAGGACTCTGTGCTCTCACTGCTGAGGGCGCAGGTTTGATCCCTGGTCAGGGAGCTAAGATCCCACAAGCCGTGCAGTGTGGCCGAAAAAAAAAAAAAAAAAAAAAAAAAAGAATGAATTAGAGTAGTCTCAGTGGTAGAAATATAATCATTGTTAGTTGTAGAACTGTGAAAGACGGCATGACAATAAGTTCATTATATAAATTAACTTACTTAAATTCTCGCAGCTACTCTATTATTATCATCTCCATTTTTAAAGGTAAGGCAACTGAGACACAGAGCAATTAAGAAACTTGCCCAAGCTAGTAAGTTGTCATGCTGGGACTTGAACATGGATAGTTTGGTTCAACAGCCTGTGCATCACCATTGCTTGATGTGATGGCACTTACATTGGCTAAATCAGAGAATACAGTGGACTCTCCTTTGTTTCACTTGGAAAAGTGACAAGTTGAAATGAAGTGAGGACCTCTTCCTTTTAATAAATCCAGAAGGTTATGCCTAAAACCCATGATTTCTGCTTAAAAGGGACAACAATAGAATGATTTGAGCATTGTTTCAGTTGGGGAAAGAAAAGAGGTAGGAAGATATTGGACCCTGAAAAATCTCCCAGGCAATGGTTTGTGAAATTTTCTGTTGCAGAAACCAGACACTGGGATGACAGATTTGCACTTCTAATGGAGGGAGTGTCATGTGAAGGAATTGGAATCGTACATCCTAGGGTTCAGGTACTCACTTTGGCACCAATTTACTGAGCCAACCAAGACAAATTGTGTACTGTCTCTGCACTTTAGTTTCTTAACCTTTGAGATCAGTGTAATAGCTGCCTCCATCCTTTGGCATTTACTGGCTGTGTGACCTAGGGCAAGTCACTTCACTTGTTTATGTCTCAGTTTCCTCTTATAAATAAACAGAAATAATGATAGCACCTACCTCATAGAATCATGGTGAAGATTAAGTGAATTAATACATGTAAAATACTAATAATTTTGCTTGGCACATAATAAGCACTCTATAAATGTTAGCTGTTATCATTATCATCATAGTTTTTGTGAGACCAACTTTAGTAAACATACACTCACACATATACATACCATCCATGGAGTGAACAGTCTCAAAGGCCACAATTTTGGGTTTTTCAGGGTTGGACTTCTTTAGAAGTTTCTTCAGGTGGTCAGGGTCATTGTGCCGGAAGACAAACTTCGCTGCTCCACTATTGCGGATACCTTGGATCATTGAAGCATGGTTGCCTGCATCTGAGTAAATCTCGCACCCTGAAGAACCAGATGCATAATGCTTAAGCTTCTGTCCCAGTGTTCACACTTCAACCTCAGGATTGACCTGGCAGGGACAGAGAGCCAACCCTTTCCTCCCTTTAAAGACTCTGCTCTGCTTCTCCATCCTCTGGAAGCCTTTGTAACACCTCTTCCTCTCTTGGAAGAACTCCTCTGCCCTGAAATTCTGACCCCTACACTCTTCCCTCCAGGCATTTCTAACTCTGGTCTGGCCTTTGACTATCTTGAGGTGGAGGAAATTTGAATTTCCCAAGAAGCTCCAGAGTTTCCTGAGGACAGGGCCTATTTTCCTTCTCCTAGACACCAAGATTAAGCCTTGGAAAGGAGTTTATCCCAGGGAATGTTTGCTGATTTGGACTGATGCTAGATTCTTCCTGATCTAGATGAAATCCCACCTCTTCCAGGTATCATCCCGCTGCTTATAGTTACAGGGTAGACACTCATCAGACTTTCACAATTTGAATCATAAGCTCATGACAAGTCAGAGCTGGAAGGGCCATTGGTGACCATGGAATCTAATCCCTTTACTGTACAAGTGAGGAAGCTAATGTCCAGAGAGGGGAAGACCTTTCTCTAGGACCTGAGGAATGCAGGGTTTTTTACTGGACAATGCTGGGGGAACAGGTAGAGATGGGACGTTGGTGGATGGAATTGATTCCTGGGCCCCAAAAACTGCACTGACATCAAGGAACTGTGGCCTTTCATTAGAGTAAGGGATCACTTCTACCTGTGGAAATCAGGCATGACTTCCTGGAGGACCTGCTGTGAAAGATAAGTAGACTGGGAGTTTCTAGGGAGCAGGAGCCACATCTTTTTATCTTTCTGTTTCTGGTACCCAGATTAAGGCTAAGTGTACTTTAGATGCTAAGCAAACCTTTCCTGAATGAATGGATAAAAAACCAAATTCCTGATTTTTAAGTGAGTGAATGAATATATGAATTAATATATTACTGAATGAAAGAGTGAGAGGAGGGGTGTCAAAAGATGAGCCTGAAGAGATAGGTAGAGGCCAGATTTTGAGGGCTTTAGAAAGCATTATAAAGAGTTTGGATTTGGTCCTAAGGGCAGTGAGGATCTATTAAAGGGTTTGGGGCAGGAGAGTAACAAAGATAGGTTTGCATTTTAAAAATATGATCTGATTGTTGTGAAGAATATATTGTAGGAGGGCAAAGGTGAAATCAAGAAAATGATGTTGGTCTAGGTGAGGATGGTTGCAGAGGAAATGGAAAGAAGTTGAATTCTAATGGCTGAAGAGGGGGCTCACTGAAAACATTCCCAAAGATGTTGGCTTTAGCTGGGATTATGTGTGATCTCGGAAAAAGTTTCTGAGAAGCAGTGGAGGTGTTCACAGTGTGCTGAAAAATCGACAGGAAGTGAGGAAGTGGATAACAAGTGTGGAGACTTCTCTCAAGCAGTTTGCCTGTTATAAGGAGGAGAGAGAAGGGCAGTATCTAGAGAGTGATGAGGGAAAAATTTTTTTTTGAGATGCAAAAGACTTCAACATTTTTAAAGAGAGGGAGAGGCTAAAGATACAGGAGGGAGAGAGAGAACTCATAGATCAAGGTTCCTGAAGAGGTAGAGGACACAGAGCACCAATGTAAGAATTAGTCAACAAGAAAAAGGGCACCTCTTCTACTGTGACAGGAGAGAAGGAGAGAGGAGAGGACATGGGGGAATGCTCATGAGTCTATAAGTAGTTTGAGGCAAGAAGTTGAGGACATTACTGCGTGGGGTCTTCTATTTTCCGTGTGGTAGGAGGTGAAGTCGTTTGCTGTGGTTGAAGGTGAGGTGGAGGTGTAAGAAGGCTGAGGAGAGCGGGGTTTGGCAAAGTTACCTTGGAGACTTGGAGAGCTGACTATGAAAACAGGATTGCCAGGCAGCATAGAGGACCTGGTAGAGGTTGGGGATCATGAATTTTTAGTGGCTCCCATCTGAGCAATTATATAAGACCAGGATTGACATAAAGAAGGTAGAGAGTTATATTCATCCAGGGTTGGGCTATGATGGAAGGATGACAGGCATATTAGTTGAAGACATTATTGGCTAGAGAATGGGGGAGTGGGAAGATGGGATTCAGATGGAATCTAGTGTATAAGTGAAGGGATTGGCTTTAGGCAGAAGGAGAGATGCGCTTTCAATTTGTAGAAGGAAAGAATGAAAGAAGGGTACATGAACAGTCAGATGAATTTGTGGATTTGGTGGCTATAAGTTAAAGGAGCTCCTGTCTGGTGGCTTCTGTTTTCTTTGTGTTGTAAGATGTGAGGTTATTTGCTAAGAGTGAAGGAGGAGGTAGCTACAGGTTTTAGAAGGGGGAAGAAAGTTTGAAAAAGTTGATGTAGGGACATAAAAGGACTGTTTATAAGTGTTAAGAGTGCAGTTGAGTTGGGAAATGATAAATTTATGATGTTACCCTTCTGTGACGTTGGGATATAGTCATCCAGTGTTGAGGAGATGCAAGGTTGGTTAGAAGGAAGGGCAATGGGAGCAAGTGAACTCAGAAGACAGGGAAGGAGTGATGGAAGCAGTAAACCTGGATGCTGTAGTGCAGGATACCACCCACTGAACAAAGCTCAGGCCCCAGGCTTACCTGGCAAGATCTTGGCCAAGGTGAAGAGAGTAGAGTCATTGGCCACAAAGCATGAAGAGAAGAGCAGGGCTGAGTCCTTCTGGTGCAGCTCAGCCAGCTCTTGCTCCAGCTCAACATGAAACCTGCTGGTACCCGAGATGTTGCGGGTGCCACCAGCTCCAGCTCCATGACGCTGCAGGGTCTCTCTGACCAGGAGAAAACAGAGGGGGGACAAGGAGAAGAAACTCTTGTCAGATTCTGAGGAACTGGGGAGGTTTCTCTTCCTTGAAGGGGGTCAGTATTGACTTAGTGATTCTCTATGAGCTGTGTCCTATATGACCAAGTAGAGGGGAGGCTGGGGACAATGGGGAGAAATGGGCCTTCCTTCTCAGGCTGAAAGCACTCAGGGATGGAGGGAGAAGCCAGGTTGAGCTTGATTAGCTTGGAAGACCTTCTAGAGGAGTTCGCACATCATCTCTGGTAATACTCATTCTGCAGCCAGAGTAAGAACTCATAGAGAGTGGGCCTTGCTCGGTTTCTCATCCTTTCCTTTGTAGCACTGGACACCAAAGAGTTTGGAAAACATGGCTTGTTGACTTAGTCCATGTCTGAGGATTAGATTTGCTGGAGGACCTTGGACAAAAGGGGTGTTGCGTGGAAACAAGGTTTCCACTGTCAGCTCTGCCTTTTCCTTCCATGCGTGGCTTTGGCTCTTCTCTGGATGTCTCCCCACAGCTCATGGCTCAGACCCTACTACTCACTGTGTGGCTTGCAAGACCCGAGGGTGCCGGCTCATGCCCAGGTAGTCATTACTGCACCAGACAGACACATCCTTTGAAGCCACAGATGCCTCAAAGAAGTGTTCAGCAAAGGGGTATGCATCAGCCCAGCGGTTCACAGTCTTGAAAACACGGTAGGTGTGGTCCTGTTTCTTCTCCATGATCTTGTTCCTAAAAAACTGGTCATAACCAAAGACATGGTTTCCTGCAGGAGTAGAAATGGGGATGAGAAGAATTCATTTTAAATGACTTCCTGGCTAGTCCATATTTTATTCATGCTGTTGATTTGGTGTTCTCCAATTCTCTTTCCATTTATTCATTTATTTGATCAGTCATTAACTTACTGGGTCACATTAACTCTCTACTATCTCATTCAACCATCCCTTTGCTTACTCACTGGCTCATTCACTTAGTAATTTATTTATACATTCACTCAGGCTTCCTACACTTGGCATGGCCTCATCTCTTTTCCCAAGGTTAGTATGGCACCCTCCTTACTAGAATCACTACTTCTAGTTTCAGTGGAAGAATATTGATAGGTCTAGTTTCTAGTCATAGCTCTGGCACTTCCTAGTTGTGTGATCTTGAGCAAGTCATGAATCCTCTTAGTTTTAATTTCCTCATCTGTAGAATGGGATTAATAATATCTTCCATGCAGAATTGTGACCATCTGATGACAAACAGAATGTAGTACACCCAAACTAGTGTCTGGCACATAGTAGTAGTATTGTGATTATTGTAACATAGTAGTAGTAGTAATAATAATAATAATAATTTTAAATAATATTATTATAGCCAACATTTAATAAGTGCCTATTACATCTAATACCCTCTCTTAGGAATGTATAAATATTATTTTATTTATTCCTCATAACAACCCTATATGGAAAGTTCTATTAGTATCTCCATTTTACAAGTGCGGAAACAGAGGCTTATGGAGGTTAGGTAACTTGACCAAAGTCATACAGCACATAAGTGGCCTACAAATAAGTGACCTAGAGTCTACTTCTTTAACCATTACCACTACAAAATGGAGCAACCCTACTTTTAGGATAAATTGAAATAATGTATGCCAGTGGGCTTGTTGAACTCCAGAACTCTATCCATGAGACAAAAATCATGATTGTTTCAGATGGCAACTTATATGGTAGGGGTGTAAATTGGAAACATCTTTGCTGCGGGGATGTTTGGAAATATGTACCAAAAGTTTTTAAAATGCACATGCTGACATACCTAGGGGAATATTTGCAGCATGTTTAACAGAAAAATTGATATCCAGAATTTATGTTTTAGAAACTCTGAACAATTACTATGGAAAGTTTTAACCCAATAGAAAAGTGGGCAAAGAATATAAACAGACAATTCAATAAATGTAGAAAAAGATGCTTAATCGGGGAAAATCAAACTGCAAAAACAAATTTTCACTCATCAAATTGATAAAGATTTTAAAATGTGATAATACTAAGTGCTGGAGAGCGTGTGAGAATATGGATTCTCTTTGATAACTGGTACACCACTTTGGAGGACTAATTGGCAATATTTATTAATATTGAAAATGTACACACCCCTATGTCCTGAGAATTGTCACCTCTTAGTGTCTATTCTAGAGGAACACTTACCTATGTACATGAAAAGGTACATTCAAGGATGTTTGTTGCACCTCTGTTTGTAATAGGAAAAATTGGAAGCAACCCAATAGAGGAATAGCTAAATACTCTCTAGTACAGCCACACTAAGTCTAAGATAATACTATATATTATCTTTGGATACATTTATATGTATGTAAAACCAACATACAATGTAGAGTGGAAGAATACACACAAAAAATTGGAAACAATTACCTGAAATATAGGTGCTTGGTTAACTAAATGATGTTGCATTCATGCTACAGAACACATTTCAACCATTAATAATTATTATGCAGCTCTATGTTTAGGGACATGGAATAATGCCCATGACATATTGTTAAGTGAACAAAGCGTAATAACAAACTCCAGGTGGAATAAGATCACATTTCTAATAAAAACATGTGTGTGGAGGGAAGTGTAGTTTTGTGTGTGTGTGTGTGTGTGTGTGTGTGTGTGTGTGTTTAGTCATAGGAAAATATCTGGAAAAAGTATGACAAAAAGCTAATGGTGGATGGTGGAACTCTGAGTGCTTTAAATTTCCCTTTTTATATTCTTTTTATATTGGGAAAATAAAACAAATTCTATTATGAAAAATGAATATAAACACATATAAGAGAGGGGAAAAAGGCTCTCTGCGAAGGATGAGAGTTTTTGAGGGAAACATGGAGAAGAAATAATAGGAATACACCTAATATTTAATGAAGCTTCATAACAAGTTAGAAGCACTTCCATAAGTGTAATTTTATTTCCTTCTCATAATAACTTGAGTTATTAAAATCTCACAGGAGGTAAGTGACTTACTTTCTAAAGCATGCAGATACAACAAGTGCCAGCATTAAAATTTAAACTCAGACTCCCTTTGGCTCTAAAGTGCTTCCTTGCCATTGCCTCTACTGTGTCAGAAACCCTTTCAGCATTCCTTCCATATTCCTACCCCTTTTACTTCCTCCTCAGCAAACTCACCAGCCATGTTGTTCTGAATCAGGTGCGTGACCTTCTCTGAATTTTTCTCTGACTCCTGGGGACTGAAGAATGGCTTCCTCAGGCTGTTTGAGGCCAGGAAGATGGGCAGGTCTGAGAAGGAGTATAGGATTCATTGGCCATGAAAAAAGGGGGGAAAAGGAAAGCATGTGATATCTTCTTTAAACGCAATACAACATATAAAAATTCAAGGTTAGGAAGTAGGGAAGCCTTGTGCAGAGAGAAGAAATATTCTGCAAAGTGAGCCCTTTCTCATCTCCCCAAGTGGAGACTTATATGTCAGAAAACCATCCATAGGCTGAATTACACTTCTCTTCACTAGGACTTTCCCTTGGGTGAGATAACTGGAGCAGCAATGCTCCAGTTAGATGCAGGGCTGTGTACCTTACTCTTCGTTTCTGAAAGTCATTAAAATTCAATTTTGAAATTTTTACTCTTAATTATGTCCCAAAAGGGTCTATGAAAGATGTTGACTGTATGGCCAACTCTCAAGTGTGGCCAACTCTCAAGTGTGGCCTTCAGTGGTCTGCACCAATTGAGTTCACCTGGGCTCCATACCCTTCTAAAGAATGTACCTGCTTCCAAAACTCACTCTTTTATGCAAATCCAGATTGTCATAGAGTGGT
Source organism: Eschrichtius robustus (assembly GCF_028021215.1). Lineage (NCBI taxonomy): Eukaryota > Metazoa > Chordata > Mammalia > Artiodactyla > Eschrichtiidae > Eschrichtius > Eschrichtius robustus. Next base: position 50,235,569 of record NC_090845.1, on the reverse strand, counting down.
ATTGCTTAAATGTGGGAGCCCAGCCTGTTGGAGTCCATTTAGCCACTTGGGAGAGAGGAGGCAGAACTCTAGAAGGCTCATTTTAGACTAATAGCTAAAAGTTACAGAAGCATGTATGTGTGTTGGGGAGGGTGCATTTCAGTGCACAGTCTATGCTATTGAGTACTATGGTTCCCCTGGAAAAGACTGGACTTCCATCATGAAATGTATACTAGCTGCCCTGAGCTGCCTAGCTCAGGATCGTAATAAAGTGAAATCAAGCATTAGGTGTAGAGGTTACATGAGGTGGAACTTAACTCCAACCTGTCTTGAAAGTCTTCACATCCTCCTGGACTTCTGGGGCTGCCTTCTGCACAATTTTACTCTTCCCATCCTGGAGTTCCAACAGCATGAAGGGACAGTGGCTCTTGGCCCAAGATGGAGAGTCTATGCAAAGTTAAGAGAGTAAGTGGCAGTGAGCTTCTAGCTGTAAGTTTAACAGTGGTCACTAAGAAGTACTATATCTCAAAGCTCTATCTCAGGCTATGGTAGAGACACAGAGATGGATGTATCTGGTCCCTAGGGGAGTTCCTGAGTTGTTGGGAATGGCACATACTGAAGACACATTATGAACAGTGCTGGGATGGGAGGGAGGACATGGGCTAGAAGAGGAAAGGGACATGACCCAGAATTGGATTTGGACAGGCTGGAAGTCTAGCTAGACTTCATAGAGGAGATGATGCCCAAGTTAAATGTTGCATGAGAAGTATGAGATACTCTAGTAAAGATAATGGGAGAGAGTCATTTGACAGGTGCAAAGACACAGAAACTTAAGAAAACAGAGTTAATCCAGACAACTTTAAGTAGTTTCAGCATGACTGGAGTATATAGAATGTGAGGGGCATGAGAGTGAAACTCCTTTTAGAGATACTGCCAGAAGTCAGAGGCCAGTGTATTTTTAGGCAAGCTCATTCTTCCTTGATACTTTTCACATGAACCCTTCCAATTATTAGGTAATGATGACCAGTATGACTTGGAACCTTATCTCTAGGACCCAGACATTCTCCCCCATTTGCCAGCAGTGACTTCTTACCCCCTCCAGCCTTGGTTGCCTTAAGGTGGATTTGAGAACAGGTTGTTCCTTGGGTGGCCAGGATGGGACAGCGTCCAATACCAAACAGGAACTGGTGAGTCTTAATCATCTTGCCCAGGAGGGCTGTGGGGCTCCGGATAAGCACTGGGCAACGCTGTAGCAACATGGCTGCTGCCACCCTCTTGAGCCCGAAGTTCTGCATAAGATGTGGAAGAGATGAGATTCCACCATGAAGACCTGGCTGAAAGCCAAGGGTCATTCTTGTGTTTGATCCTTTGCCTTTAGCTTCTCACCCAGCTTGCCTCCCTCCCCAGAGATGCCTTTATTGTCATTTCAGGGTAAGAACTTTCCAAATATTAAAATGTACTAATAAGGCATCAGAGAGGAAGAAACAGGAAACTGATCATTAGACAAAAGAGGTGAAGAAAAGAGTTCCCACTGGAGGTCAGAAAGCCTGAATTCTGATTCAGACTCTGCCACTGACCCCCTCTGTGATAGTAAGGATCATTGAAGTGTGATTGTGTGTGGCAGGATGAGAGTTGACAACCCACCAACCCTTTGATCAACACTTAAGGCTAAGACTCTCTCTAAGAATATTGGCCTCAGCCAAATGAAGATTCAACTTGCTAATGCAGACAGATGCCATTGACCAGGGCTCATGAGGCTTCACTCAGAGTGTTTCCTGAGCAGGCCCAGTCAGAGAGACAAGGAGCTTGAGGCCATAGGTACCAGCTTAAGTAGATTCAGGGAATAGGACAAAAGGGCACCATGTGCCACCAGACAGGTATTTTACTGCCTTTGGATTTTCTCCTGGATTTTGGAAAAGCAGATAGAGATGTAGGTGAAAGCAAGACCCAAGGAATCTGGGAAACAAGTCTATGGGTGAATGAAAGAGGCAGAGGCTAAGACAGAGGAGAGAATCAGGGTGGGGAGAATATAATAAAAAAATACACATAGTAGGCATTCAATAAATATTTATTGAATTTGGGAGTAAATTAATGAATGAGCAGGGACTCAAATGGAGGAAAGAGAATAGAGGAAGAGTCATAAAGAAAGAAAAATTAGGAAAGATAAAAGGAGGAAAGTAATAGAGAACAAAGGTGCAATGGTAGTAGTGGAGTTACAACAGAAATTGCGGGAGAGAGAAAGATCAAAGCCAGAGGAAAGGGGACAGGTAGAGATAAGAACAGGGAGAAGAGGACTGATCCAGAAAAGCAGAGGACAAGAGGATTATGGGAAATACAGAAGGTAGGGAAAGAGACTGAGATGAGAGAAAGAGAGAATGAAAGAGAGAAGATGAGAGAAGAGAGAGAGAGAAACAGAGCAGAGGTAGAGTTAGAGACAGATAGACAGAGGGACAAAAAAGGGATATGAGGCGAAATCAAGGAGCATGGAGGAATATACAAAGACTCAGAATACTGAGAGCAGGAGAGGAGAGAATCCAGCAGAGGCAGAGAGTCAGTCAGGCACAAAGGTAAAGGAGAAATTCTATCAGAGATTGTGTGGGTGGGGGAGAACAACAAAGAAGAGTTAGGGGAAGAGGATCTTGGCCCTCCCTACTGAAGGAGATGAGAGTGAGACTGAGTTAGAGCTAAGATCAAAGGATAGAGACAGAGAGATGGCTATTGCGGGTTGGGGGTTGGGATGAGGGAGGGCTGAGACATATAAAGGCAAAGAGAGCTAGACATAGCAAGAGGGAGAAATAGATTAAAAGAAAAAGGACAAACTAGAGATCCAGCATCAGAGGGTGAGACAAGATATGGGACAGGATAATGGGAGAGAGATGGAGGAATGTGGCAAGACTAAGGCCCTCCCACCACCAGGAGAGCTACTTAGTAGAACCTAACAACACCTCTAGTATTTAAGGCTTTATGTTGTGGGGGGAAAAGTGGACAGGAGGAGCTCGTGGCCATGTCATCATATGACAACCTCCTTCACCTCTTACAGAGCAACACCCCTCCCTTCTAGATCTCATAGAGCAAACACCCTCTTCCTAACTCACAAAGCAGCCTCTTCCCCTTGTTCCACCCCAGAGCAACCTCCCTCCAACTCTCACAGGCTGTCATAAGAGCATAGGTTGGTATGTGGGGTAGGGTGTGTGGGTCCTGAAATTGGAAAAGGCCAAGGGGTGTTGAAAGGACTAATGAAACTCATGTTAAGACTTTAAGAAAGTGCCTAAAAGAAAATCTTAGCTTTTCTTATTTCAATTCCAGTTCCCCAGCTCCTTGTCGGACGTTCTTGGAAAGTCACTTCCCCTCTTTGGGTCTCAGCTTTCATCAACTGTCAAATGTAAGGTATTTATGTCTACCTCATATGATAGGTAATGAATTGGATTTGATGCCTACCTTATATCTGGAGATATGAGTTTCCCTTCTCCTGCCTTCCTGCAAAAGCTAAAGTGCTTGGGACTGAGCCTGCAGACCACAGATAAGGCTCCCAGAGTTTATCACGTTTAGGGTCTGACCACTCCCCAAGCTGAGACCAGGGTGTGGAAGAGGAGAGGAGTTCCTTTCTAGAATCATGTCTGTGCATCTGGCTGGGGCTGACCCTAGCTATTGGTGGTGAGGGGGGCGGATGGCCCAGGGAGAGGAGGCAAAGCAGATGGCCAGGTTCCAGGCTCCTGCAAATTCCTTTCCCCAACATTAACAACAATAATGACAACATTGGGGTATGTAATGTGAAGAAAAACCCCCAAGATTGGAAGCAAAGTCCAGTCCTGCCTTGGGATGATGGTGAATCCCACCCCCAGGTATAAAAACAGAAGTTCAGTACACACATCATCTCTAAGGGGCTTTTAGCCATGATATTCTCAGGGACCTGGGAAAATATAGGCTACTTCTTGGAATTTGTTGAATTATCAAGTTCTTTCAAGCTTCAGTTCCAGTTTCTCTGTTCTGACACTCCTTTCCTGGAATTTGCCCTGCCTCACTCTGCCTGCCCATCTTGGGCTCTGTTTCCATTCTATCTTACTACCTATCATGAGACTGGAGTGAGTAAAATCGAATCAAAGGAGTATTTTAGGCAATTTAGGGTATTAAGAGCACAGCTTCTGGAGCCAGACTACTTGCATTTGAATCCTGGCTCTACCACTCACTAGCTCTGGGACATTAGAAAAGTCATGTCTCTGCTCTATGTCTTATATCTTTAAAATGTAGATAATAACAAGGACAATCTACTTCACAGGGATGTTGTGAAGATTCAGTAAGATAATCTATATAAAGTATATAGAAGAGTGCCTATCCTAGAGTAAATGCTGAAAAAGTGTTATCTGTTATTTTTTATATTCTACATTTTCTATGTAGGGAAAGTGAAGGTATAGCCAAGGGAAGTAACATCATGAATACACCAGACCAGGTCTGGAAAGCTGATTCTAGTCTCAATCTTGATTCTTGTCCTGATTCTGTTACAACTTACTATATGAACTTGGGCTCTGTATTTTCCCTCTCTGGGCCTCAGTTTCTCCAAAAACATTGGACTAGATAGCTCCATAGATTCCGTCTGGTTCTAACAGTCAAACACTCACAGAGTTCTCACTGTGCCATACCCCTTTGTAAATGCTTCACATACATTGACTTATTTAATCTTCATGACAACCCTGTGAGTTATATACTAATATCAACTTTATTTCAAAGATGAGGAAACTGAGGGCCCAAAAGATTAAGTAACCTGTTCAGGTCACAGAGCTACTAAGTAGGAGAACCAGGATTTGAACCTAGTCAATCTGGTTCCAGAGCCTACTAACTTAACCACTGTGGATCTATGATTCTAATATTACTACACATTATCCTGATTGAGAGCCTGACTCCAGGCCTAAATCTACTCTCCTACACTAACAGGTCCCTTTCTGGGACACTTGATTTTGAGTTGTAACCAATGCCTTTACCACAGGAACAGATTTCTAACTGAAGCGGAATTTCAGGCACTGGTGAACATTCATTCATTCGTACATTCATTCATTCCATTATTTAACAACTTATGCACCAATCTTTGCCAGGGTCTTCTTAAAACAATGCTTTTACCCAAGGAGAAAACTGTGAAATTTTGGGCCAAGTGATAGAACATTACTAGAAGATTTTCCCTACACCTTAAAATCCTCTCTCGTGTCAGCAGCCAATCTGCAGTCCCAGAGATCAGAGGGGCCAACCACAACTCTACCCCAGCAGAGAGCCAGAAACCACTCATTGCAGCGTTCCTCGATCCCTCTCTCCCCTTTGTGGCCTGCTTTGAAAGAATCAGTTAAGTCTGGAGGGGATGTGGTCACTTCTCTTCAGGAGTTGGAAGCATCAGGATTTACTTCCCTTCCTAGCACCCTCTCCCCATCATGGAAGAATCATAAAGAATTTTAGATTCCTGGAATCAGAATCAGAAATTCTTAGAAACAAACATTTAGAAGACCATGAAATCAAACTTAGAAGAGGTTGTGGAAATCATAGGCCAAGCCCTTTTTTTCAAAGGGTGAATGATTTGCCTCACAGTGAATTAGGATGAGAAAACAAATCAATTGACTTTCAGCATAGGGCCCCATTCTTCTCCCACCGTCTCTCCTTATTTCTGCTAATTATTCATCTCTCAATTCCCTCAAATCTCTCCCTTCCCAATTCATCATTCCCACCACCCCACATTCACTTTGTTTTCTCTCCCTACCTCTGGCCCTCTGGGGTCTGACCCATTGAGCTCTGCTGTCAGCCAAGGAGAGAGAAGGAGTCAAAGTGAGGGAGGAATGGAGAATTGCCAAAAAAAAAAAAAAATACCAAGACCTCTTCCTGGGAGACAGAGAAGGAATGGAAGAGATAGAAAACAGCGAGACTGAGAGATACAGAGTAGAAGAAAGAGATGGAAAGGGAGAGAGAGATTTAGAGGAAAAGATACATATAGACCTCAGACGAAGGAAAAATAAGAGAAAGCTAGAGTGTCAGAGAATGATGAAGTAAAGTGAGTGATCTTGAAAACTAACAGAGGAGAGGAAACAAGGGGGAAAAAAGACAAAGGAAAGCTGAAAACTGGGAAAGACAGGAAGAGACATGGGGGGGGACAGAAAATGACAGAGTGACAGATTCTAAGGAACATACAAAGTCAGATCTATTCAAGCCAGAGAGTCAGCATATACAGCCTTGAGGTGGGCAAGCAGACCAAGAAAGAGGGCACCAGGCTGAAAGCAACACTTACCTGTTGCCCTGCACTGAGGACGAACGAACGACGGGTTGAGTGCTGTGGGTCAGGACCTGGTTTTTATCCCTTCTCCCTTGGCTTAGCTCCACCCACCCCGCCTTCTGCTGGCCTGGCCCTGCATTGGCCCCAGAGGTATCTCAGGCCCTTGCTAGAGATAAAACCCAATGTAGTCCCCTCTTGTCTCCCCCCTCACCCAGCACCGGCTCTCCCCTCTCTATTTTCTTTCCCTTCTCCCTCTGGAGTAGTAAAATGAGTTTGCTGGGCTTTGGAATTAGACCATCCCTATATGGCTATGGCACCTTGAGCAAAACCATCTATCTCTCTGACCCTCATTTTCCTCAACTATAAAAGGAGGTCAGTAAAAGTCAGAAGCAACTGTAGCACAAGAGGGAAGGGCTCTGTAACAGTTAGCTTCCATAGATGACATCCAGGTCATTGTAACAATTCAATAACATCATGTACAGAAAACACAACACAGTGCCTGGTCCAAAGAAATAACAGCTAATGTTGATTGAGTGCTTACTATGCACCTTTGTTAAGTGCTTTACATGGATTAATTTAGCCCATCCTCATAAGGACCTTATGAGAAAGGTACTATTATTCCCATGTTACAGATGAAGAAACTAGGGCTCAGAGAAGTGAGACAACTAACTGATAATTACCCAGATAGTAAGTTCAGAGTCCAACTATGAACTCAGGCAGTCTGGTTCCAGAACCTATACTCTTTAAGCACTATTCTCCCTTTCAGGATATACAGTTAAAAATTTGAAGTTCTCTATTTCCTCTTTTTATTACCAACTCCTTATCCCTTTGTAATTTTCTTCTCCTCACTATCTTCTCTTTTCCTTCTCAATCCTAAGGCAGTAGGACTATGTCGTAACCAGGCAATTTCATCTGTGGAGCAGATTATCATCATTAATAGTATATTAACATAAATGGAATCATACTCTATAATGATCTGCAATTTCCTTTTTTTCCATTTGACCACATGGCAATATGCCATGTAGGTCTTTCCATATAAATTCTTTATTTTTCGTGGAGTCATACTATTCAAGAATCTGAATGTTAACATAATTTATTTAAACACTACTTATTAATGGAAATTTAAGTTACTTCCAGGGATTTCTCCCCTCCATTATGAATAATGTTGCAATAAATATCTTTGGGCTTATGTGAGGATATTTTTTATATGGTAGCATCAAAAAAAAAATTCCTGGGTCAAAGGATATATAGACATTAAAATTTTTGATACTGCTAATTTGCCCTATACATTTGCTATACATCCCCATTAATGGTGCATAAGAGTATGTGTGTCTGCACCGGTCAGAATGGCCATCATCAAAAAATCTAGAAACAATAAATGCTGGAGAGGGTGTGGAGAAAAGGGAACACTCTTGCACTGTTGGTGGGAATGTAAATTGATACAGCCACTATGGAGAACAGTATGGAGGTTCCTTAAAAAACTAAAAATAGAACTACCATACGACCCAGCAATCCCACTACTGGGCATATACCCTGAGAAAACCATAATTCAAAAAGAGTCATGTACCAAAATGTTCATTGCAGCTCTATTTACAATAGCCAGGACATGGAAGCAACCTAAGTGTCCATCATCGGATGAATAGATAAAGAAGATGTGACACATATATACAATGGAATATTACTCAGCCATAAAACGAAACGAAATGGAGGTATTTGTAGTGAGGTGGATGGAGTTAGAGTCTGTCATACAGAGTGAAGTACGTCAGAAAGAGAAAAACAAATACAGTATGCTAACACATATATATGGAATCTAAGGAAAAAAAAAAAGGTCATGAAGAACCTAGTGGCAAGATGGGAATAAAGACACAGACCTACTAGAGAATGGACTTGAGGATATGGGGAGGGGGAGGGGTAAGATGTGACAGGGTGAGAGAGTGGCATGGACATATATACACTACCAAATGTAAAATAGATAGCTAGTGGGAAGCAGCCGCATAGCACAGGGAGATCAGCTCGGTGCTTTGTGACCACCTAGAGGGGTGGGATAGGGAGGGTGGGAGGGAGGGAGACGCAAGAGGGAAGAGATATGGGGACATATGTATATGTATAACTGATTCACTTTGTTATAAAGCAGAAACTAACACACCATTGTAAAGCAATTATACTCCAATAAAGATGTTAAAAAAAAAAAAAAAGAAGTCTACAGGGACTTCCCTGGTGGTCCAGTGCATCCAATGCAGGGAGAATGGGTTTAATCCCTGGTTGGGGAGCTAGGATTCCACATGCCTCTTGGCCAAAAAAACAAAACATAAAAAAAACCCAGAAGCAATATTGTAAACAATTCAATAAAGACTTAAAAAAAAAATGGTCCACATCAAAAAAAAATCTTCAAAAAAAAAAAGAAGTCTACAAATTACAAATGCTGGAGAGGGGTGGAGAAAAGGGAACCCTCCTACACTACTGGTGGGAATGTAAGTTGGTACAGCCACTATGGAAAACAGTATGGAGGTTCTTCAGAAAACTAAAAATAGAACTACCATATGATCCAGCAATCCCACTCCTGGGCATACATCTGGACAAAAATATAATTCAAGAAGATACATACATTCCAGTGTTCATAGCAGCACTATTCACAATGGCCAAGACATGGAAACAACCTAAATGTCCATCGACAGATGAATGGATAAAGAAGATGTGGTACATATATACAATGGCATACAACTCAGCCATAAAAAAAGAACAAAATAATGCCATTTGCAGCCATGTGGATGGAACTAGAGATTATCATACTAAGTGAAGTAAGTCAGACACAGAAAGACAAAACCATATGATATCACTTATATGTACAATCTAAAATATGACACAAATGAACTTTTATTGAAAGAGAAACATACAGACATAGAGAACAGACTTGTGGCTGCCAAGTGGGGGAGGGTGAGAGAGAGATGGAGTGGGAGTTTGGGATTAGCAGATGCAGTAAACCACTAGGTCCTACTATTCAGCACAGGGAACTATAATCAATATTCTATGATAAACCATAATGGAAAAGAATATGAAAAAAAACTTATATATATAACTGAATCACTTTGCTGTACAGCAGAAATTAACACAACATTGTAAATCTACTGTATTTCAATAAAGCTAAATAAAAATTGTAAAACTAAAAAAAAAGAGTATGTGTGTCTGTTCTCTCATAAACTTGCCAACACCATTTAAAAATTTTAATTAATTACTTAACTGAAGTATACTTAATTTACAATATTATAACTAATATTTATTATTTCCTTCCCTCTGCTAACTTTGGATTTAGTTTGCTATTTTAATTTCCTATTTCCTTAAGGTGTAAAGTTAGGTTATTGGTTTGATATATTGTTTCTTTTTAAAAATATGTTTTTATAACTATAAATCTCTGTTTGAGCACTGCCTTGCTGCATCCCATATGTTTTGATAGGTTGTATTTTCATTTTAATCCAGTTCTAAGTATTTTCTAATTTCCCTTGTGATGTATTCTTAGACCTACTGATCGTTTAATAGTGTGTTGCTCCATTTCCACATATTTGTGAATTTTCCAGTTTCACTTGTTATTGATTTTCAGTTTCATTCCTTTGTCACCACAGAAGATATTTTGTATGATTTTATTCTTTTTAAATTAACTGAGACTTGAGGCTCAATTTATGGTGTATCCTGGAGAATGCTCCATGTGCACTTGAGAAAAATATGTATTCTGCTATTGCCAGCAGAGCATTCTGTATATGTTATTTGTTCTAGTTGGTTTATAGTGTTTTGCAAGTTCTCTATTATTGATCTTCTGTTTATGGGTTGTTGTTCTACCCATTACTGACAGTGGAGTATTGAAGTATAGAACTATTATTGTAGAACTATTTCTCCCTTCTGTTTTGCCTGTTTTTGCTTCATATATTTTGTGATGGTCTTGTTAGTTGTGTGTATGTTTATAATTACAGCTCCTTGGTGAATTGACCTTTTAATCAATATGTAATGTCCTTCTTTGTACCTTGAAACACATTTTGAATTAAAGTCTGTTTAGTATGATATTTGTATAACTACCCCAGTTCTCTTTTGGTTACTATTTGCGTGGAGTATTCTTTCCATAATTTCACTTTCAACCTACCAGTTTCTTTTGATTAAAATGAGTCTCTTGTAGGCAGCATATAGTTTGATCATAATTTTTTCATCCATTCTGTCAATCTATGCCTTTTAATTACAGAGTTTACTCTATTTACATTTAAACTTATTACTGATAAGGAAGAATTTGCTTCAGCCATTTTGCTATTTTTTTCTATATGTCTTATAGCTTTTCCTTCCTCATTACCTCCATTACTGCCTTCATTTGTGTTTAATTGATTTTTTGTTGTTGTGTTCCATTTTGGTTCCTTTCTCATTTTCCTTTTTGTATATTTTTGAGTTATTTTCTTCGTGGTTATCCTGGGGATTATAAGTAACATATTGAATTCATAACATTTTAGTTTGAATTAATACTAACAGCTTCAGTAGCATGCAAAACTCTGCTCTTATACTCCTAGACACCTCTGTCCTTTCCCCTTTATGATGTTATTGTCATAACTTACATCTTTATACAATGTGTATCCACTAGCATTGACTTATAATTATTGTTTTATGAATTTGTCTTTCAAATCATGTAGTAAAAAAGAAAAGTTACAAACCAATAATAAAATAATACTGAATTTTATATTTACCTATTTAATTACCTTTACCAGTGTTCTTTATTTCTGTGTATGGCTATCTAGCATCCTTCCCTTTCAGCCTGAAGGACTCCCTTTTGCATTTCTTGTAGGGCAAGTCTACTGGTGACAAATTCTTCTGATTTTGTTTGTTTGGGGCTGTCTTGATTTCTCCTTCAGTTCTGCTGAACAGTTTTGGCAGATACAGAATTCTTAGTTGACTATTTTTTTCTTTTCACACTTTAAGTATGCCTTCTGGCCTCCATGGTTTTTGATGAAAAATCAGCCATTAGTTTCTGGGGAAAACTGAAATGCAGGAGAACCCTGCTTCCCCAACACACCCCCCAAAAAGTTCAATGATTGAACAGCTATCCATGAATAAAAACAGCTCTGGAAAACCTCTAGAGTCCACCTAGGAATTTTAGCAACACAGTGGAACAAAAAACTGAGAATTTTTGAGAACCACACAAGCAGAGATAGAAGACAACTTCATTCCACCTGCAACATCCCATCTCCCAAAGCAGCATTGTTCAGCACCAAGAAAGAACTTCCACCAAGAAAGAGTTCCTCTCTCTAGGAAATGAAGAGTAGGGGTGAGCAAACAGCTTATCCAGCCTCTTGAGGCATTGCAGAAAGTTCCCACTTTGGTTCACCCCACCTAGACCAGAAAAGCTGAAATGTATAGAGCCAGCTAAGAACAAGGAAGAAAAGCAGAGGCTATTATTAGCAGACATGCAGCAGGAGCAATCATAGTTCACAAAGACCTACTCTGCAGACGAATTCAGCAAATTTCACCACTGAGGAAACCAACAGCCAGCACAGTTGCTGTGGATTGCCTGCATATTTCACCAGCTTTCACTCCACAGGTATTTGCATTTGCTGATGCCAGCCATCTGAGTTCCTTCCCACTCCTTTCCTCCTCCCACCCCTGCCAGAGTCCAGGAACCATACCAACAGCCATCCAGGATCCTGAAGCTATGCAAGTATAAGTTGCCAGCTGCCTGAGTCCCTCCCTGCTACTGCCAGAGCCCAGGAGCCACACCCATAGCCGTGTTGAGCCTCTGCATCTGCATGAGTGCAAAATGCCAGCCTAAGCACCCTGGGTGACTTTCACCACTGTGCTTCTGCTTGGGGCCTCCAGCTGTGCATCTACATGGAACTAGCCTGATGCCTCCACTGTAGCTTTCATACCCTGAGGAAGAGCGTGCAGCCACAGTGGGCACACCAAAAACCAGGGCTTGTGGAGCAGCTTCTGAGCCCAGATCAGACCCTGTCTTCTGTCACTGTCCAGCACTACCACACCCACCCATAGCTAACCTCTTCAGCTGTGCGCCTGCATGCTTCCAGCCTGGATCCTGTCATCAGCCATCAGCTTCCACTGCAGTACACATGCCCAGGGTGAGAGGGGCAGGGAGAGTTGGAGCCACAGGTGATCACATGGAACGCCACAGCCCCTGCAGCTGTTTGTGGGCCTAGATTAATCACTGGCTAGCAACATCACACCTACCCATAGCTAGCCCTTCTAGCTGTGTACCTGCATGTCCCTAGCCCAACTCCCACCATCAGCCTCCACTGAAGCACACATGCTTAAGGAAAAAGTGTGCAGGCACAGGTGTCTGCAGCTAGCCTCTGCAGCTGAGTGTGTGCACACCACTGGCTCTGACCAGCACCACTGCCTGCCCTGGTCCCTAGCTGCTAGATCTGGAGGTGCCACTAAGGAGTCCAATAGTCCTTGCATCCACTGCGTACCCCCCCACACACTGTTCTGTGCTCACCAAGGACCACATAGTTGTCAGTGCTGTGGACCAAATTGGCCTAAACTGAAGAGACATCATGCTTCCCAGATGCAGTGCCACCACAAACCCCCATACTTGGCGCCCTGGACCACTAGACCCAAGTCACAGCATGATACAGTGTGCCTCTATTCATAGGTGAAATGCTTCTGTTACTGAAGTCAGTCCATAAAGTCTAGAAGAGTTGACTACTTCTTCAAATGTGCAGATACATAGTCAAGGTTACAGGAATCATGAAAAAAATCAGGAAAATACATCTCTACCAAAGGAATACAGTAAACCACCAACAACTGCCCCCAGAGAAATAGAGCTCAAGGAAGTGTTCAACAAAGAATTCAGAATAATTATTCTACAGATGCTCAGAAAGCTACAAGAGAACACAGATAAACAATTTAATGATGTTAGGGAAACAGTGCAAGAACAAAAGGAGAAGTTCAATAAAGAGATAGAAAACATAAAAAAATAAACAAACAGAAATTTTGGAGCTAAATACAATCGCTGAATGGAAGAATCCAATAGAGAACTCCAACAGCACACTTTAACAAACAGAAGAGAGAATCTGTGAGCTAGAAGGCAGATCAATTGAAATTATCCAATCAGAGAAGAAAAAAAAAGTGAATGAAAAGGAATGAAGAAAGCCTATGGAAATTATGAAATACCATCAAAAGAAATGTTATACTTAACTGGAGTCCCAGAAGAAGAGATGGAGAGAGGGCTGAAAGCTTATTTAAAGAAATAATGGCTGAGAACTTCACAAACCTGGGAAGGGATATAGATATTCAGGTTCATGAAGCTAATAGGTCACCTCAAAATTTCAGTCCAAAACAATGTTCTCCAAGATACATAATAATAAAATTGTTTAAAACCAAAGACAAAGAGAGAATTTTACAAGCAACAGGAAAAAAAAATTTCTCCGATGAGGGAACACCCATAAGGCTATCAGTGGATTTCTCAGCAGTGAACTTACAGGTTAGGAGAGAGTGGGATGATATACTCAAAGTGCTAAAAGAAACTGCCAACCAAGAATACTTTAGCCAGCAAAGTTGTCCTTCAGAAATGAAAGAGAGATAAAGAGTTTCCCGGGCAAAAGCTGAGGGATTTCATCACCACTAAAGCTACCTTACAAGAAATGCTGAAAGGAGTTCTTGAAGCTGAAACAAAAGAATGCTAATTACTAACATGAAAACATAAGAAAATAAGCAACACATTGGCAAAAGTGAACATATAATTAGACTCGAAACAGCTTGATACTGTAATATGGTGATGTGTTAACTAGTTAACTCTAGCATAAAGGTTAAAAAACAAAAGTACCCAAAATAGCTATAGCTTCAACAATTTGTTAATGGATACACAATAAAAAAAGATTAAAATAGTGACATAAAAAGTATAAAAGGAAAGGGGATTAAAGTATATAGTTTTTGCATGCAATCAAAGTTAAATTGTTATCAGTATAAAATAGACTGTTATATATATAAGAAGATTTATGTAAGCCTCCTTGTTAACGGCAAAGCAGTTACAAAAAAAGATAGAAAGAGGGGAATCAAACAATATCACTTTGGAAAAGTATCAATCCTCAATGATAGACAGCAAGAAAGGAAGAAAAGAACAATCAAGCTACAAAACAGCCAGAAAACAATTAATAGGATGGTATTAGTCAGTCTTTACCTATCGTTTACCTATTAAGAATTACTCTAAATGTAAATGGATTGAATTCTCTAATAAAATGGCAAAGTGTGGTTGTATGGATGAAAAAATAGGACCCAACTATATGATGCCTATGGAGACTCACTTCAACTTTAAGGACACACATAGGCTCAAAGTAAAGGGATGACAAAAGTTATTCCATGCAAGTGGAGACCAAAAGGGAGGAGGGGTAGCTATATGTATATCAGACAAAATAGTCTTTAAGCAAAAAATAGTAACAGAAGGCAAATATGGTAATTATGTAATGATAAAGGGATCAAGAAGATATAACGATTGTAAAGGATGCATGAACCCTGATGTTCATTGCAGCACTATTTACAATAGCCAGGACATGGAAGCAACCTAAATGTCCATTGACAGAGGAATGGATAAAGAAAATGTGGTACATATATACAAGGGAATATTACTCAGACATAAAAAGGAATGAAATAGTGCCATTTGCAGAGAAGTGGATGGACCTAGAGATTGTCATACAGAATGAAGTAAGTCAGAAAGAGAAAAACCAAATATTGTATAATATAGCTTATATGTGGAATCTAGAAAAATACTACAGATGAACTTATTTGCAATGCAGGAATAGAGTCACAGATGTAGAGAACAAACTTATGGTTACCAAGGTGGGAAGGGAGAGTGGGACAAATTGGGAGATTGGGATTGACATATATATGCTACTATGTATAAAATAGATAACTAATGAGAACCTACTGTATAGCACAAGGAACTCTACTCAATGATCTGTGGTGACCTAAATGGGAAGGAAATCTTAAAAAGAGTGGATATATGTATATGTATAACTGATTCACTTTGCTGTACAGTAGAAATTAACACAACATTGTAAAGCAACTATACTCCAATAAAAAATAAAATAAATTAAATTAAAAAGAAGATATAACAATTGTAAATATATATGCATCTACATATATTAAGCAAATACTAACAGTTCTGAAAAGAGAAATAGACAGCAATACAATAATAGTAGGAGACATCAATGCCCCACTTTCAACAACAGATAGGACATCTGTACAGAAAATAAATAAGGAAACATTGGATTTGAACCATACTACAGAATAAATGGAACTAACAGACATGTACAGAATATTCCATCCAAGAGCAGCAGAATATTCTTCTTAAGCACACACAGAACATTCTCCAGGATAGATTATATAATATGTCACAAAACAAGTCTTACCAAATTTTAAAAAAGATTGAAATTATAGTTAGTATATTTTCTGACTACAAAGGTATGAAATTAGAAATCAATGGCAGGAGGAAAACTGGAAAATTAACAGATAGTTGGGAATTAAACAACATGCTCAGTGGACATATATACACTACCAAATGTAAAATAGATAGCTAGTGGGAAGCAGCTGCATAGCACAGGGAGATCAGCTCGGTGCTTTGTGACCATCTAGAGGGGTGGGACAGGGAGGGTGGGAGGGAGATGCAAGAGGGAGGGGATATGGGGATATATGTATACGTATAGCTGATTCACTTTGTTATACAGCAGAAACACAATATTGTAAAGCAATTATACTCTAATAAAGATGTTAAAAACAACAACAAAAACAACAACATGCTCAGCAACAATTGATGGGTCAAAGAAGAAATTAAAAGCGAGATCAAGAAATATCTTGAAACTAAAATTGAAGCACATCAAAACCCATGTGTTTCTACGAAAACTGTTATAAGAGGGAAATTTATACTGATAAATGCCTACATCAAGAAGCAAGAGAGGGGAGGAGTCAAGATGGTGGAATAGGAGGATGCGGAATTCGTCGCTCCTCAAGTATATCAAGAATACATCTACAAACGGAACAGTTCTCATAGAGCACCTGCTGAACATTAGTGGAAGACTTTGGACACCTAAAAGGACAAGAAACATCCCCTCACAACTGACTAGGATGAAAGAAAGAAGAAAAAAAGAAAAGAGGAATCAAAAAAGGGACCAACAACCCTGGTGGGAAGCTGAAGGTGAGGGGAGGTCCTCACACTCAGAAAAACTCTCTCATGGTGGGGAAATCAGCTGGGACAGAAAAGGACCTTCAGGGAATCAAAGGAGAATGCAGTGGACAATCTGTGGAAGGCAGGAAAAAGTAAGAACTGCATGGTCTACACTGCAGCTCTGCACATTCCAGCCTGAGTCATGCGTCACCTGTTGCGAAGGGAGGCTGGGTGCTGGAAATTGGGGTTTGGAGCACGGACCCAGGGAGGGGACAGCTGTTGGCTGTGAAAAGATGGCCTGAAGGGACAAGAGTAAGGAGCTGCACAACCGGGAAAGTCTGCAGAAAAAACCTGGGACACCATAAAAGAAAGGCGTCATTTTCGAGTGGCGTACAAGGGGCAGAACTGCCATTATAACCCCTTTCCCCACCTGCCAGCTTCTTCAGCCTCCATGGGCATTGGGAAGGGCTCCCATCTGAGCGGGCACGCTCATCCCTCAGGCCAGGGTCTCCTCTGCCCATGTGGGCTCCAGGGGCCTGAGTGCTGCCCATCCCAAAGCCTCCTTGGGAATCAGCCCTGGGCTCCCCTGCCTGGGATGAGAGTCTGCCGATGCTGGCTGGGGCTGAGTGCTAAAGCGTGGGGTTGGGAGAACAGATCCGGGCAGAGGAGTGCTGTAAGCTGCACGTATATAGCAGTGGGGACAGGAGTGAGGGGATGCACAGCTGGGAATGCCCCTAGAGGAAGCATGCACTGCCTGGAAAGTGGGGCACCATTGCTGAGAGGTGTGAGGGGGGCGGGGCCACCACTGTCCCCACATGCCAGCTCCTGCCTCTGCAGGCACTGCCAGGCACTCCCACCAGAGTGAGCATGCCCCAGTCTGTTGCAACTGCCTGCTGGTCCCTGCTGCTGCAGGCAACTCATGAACACCCCAGTTATGGCCGCCGTACCCCTCCCTGGCCTGAGTAAGTGTGCCCCAAGCAGCTACTGTTTCACTCACTCACACCTGGGCAAGGAACAGATGCCTGAGGGTGGCACACATGCAGAGGTGGGGTCAAAACGAGAACTGAGCCCCAGGGGCCATGCGACTAAAGAAGAGGAATGGAAATCTTTCCATGCAGTTGCACAAGCCATGGATTAAATCCCCAAGATTGGCTTGGTAAATCCAGCCTCTGTGGAATACCTGAATAGACAATGAGTGTTCCCACAATTGAGACTGATCTAGCTTTCACAGCACTGGAGTTTGAGGGAACATACATGTGGGAGTCAAGCCAGGTCAGAGTCTGAGCTGGCCCCACAGTGCCCACAGTAGGTCCAGAGACCTACCTAGAGGTATTGGAGGTCCTCATGGGAAGGTGGGGATTGGCTGTGGCTCACTGAGGGAGCAAGGACACTGACAGAGGAGGGCCCAGGAAAATATTCTTAATTCTATTATTCTTTTTTTGTTTGTTTCATTTTGTTCAGTTGTTGGTGTTGTTCCTTTTATTATCTTTTTATCATTTATTTTTATTTTTTAAATATATATATATTTTCTATTTTTACTTGTTTTGTTCTTTGTTTTTTCATTTTATTTTTTCTTTATTTTTTTGATTGTTTATATGTGTATATTTTGTTTTCTTCACTTTTCTTGATGTTTGTTTGCTATCTGTTTTTGTTTTATTTTTCATTTTTTATTTTTGTTGGTTAAGGCCTTATTGACTGTTCTCATGTTTGAATTCTTTTGTTTGTTCTCTTGTTTTTTTAAATTTTTTTATTTTATTTTATTCTGTGTGTGTGTGTTGTGTTGTTGTTGCTGTTGTTTGTTTGCTGTTGTTTTTGCTCTTTGCCTTGGGTTTCTTTTCTGTTCTTTCTTTTATCTCTGGCTACATTGGGCAGCTTGTGGGCACTTGGTTCCCCATCCAGGGGTCAGGCCTGGGCCTCTGGGGTGGTAGTGCCAAGTCCAGGACACTGGACCACCAGAGAACACCTGGGCCCAGGGAATATTAATCGGTGTGCGTACTTCCGGAGGTAACCATATCAACACCAAGACACAGCCCCACACAACAGCCTGCAGGCTCCAGTGCTGGACACCTCACACCAAGCAACCAGCAAGACAGGAACACAGCCTCACCCATCATCAGACAGGCTGCCTAAAGTCATACTAAGATCACAGACACCCCAAAACACACCACCTGATGTGGCCCTGTCTTTCAGAGGGAAAAGACTCAGCTCCACACCCCCAAGCACAGACACCAGTCCCTCCCACTGGGAAGCCTACACAAGCCCCTGGACCAACCTCACTGACTGGGGGCAGACAACAAAAGCAAGAGGAACTACAGACACTGCAGCCTGAGGAAAGGAGACCATAACAGTTGGTTAGACAAAATGAGATGACAGAGAAATATATTACAGAAGAAGGAGCAAGGTAAAACCCCACAAGACCAAATAAATGAAGAGGAAATAGGCAATCTACCTGAAAAAGAATTCAGAGTAATCATAGTAAAGATGAACCAAGACCTCGAAAATAGAATGGAGGCACAGATTGAGAAGATACAAGAAATATTTAACAAAGACCTAGAAGGACTAAAGAACAATCAGTGATGGAGAACACAAAACTAAAATGGAAAATACACTAGAAGGAATCAATAGGAGAATAACTGAGGCAGAAGAACGAATAAGTGACATGGAAGATAGAATGGTGGAAATAACTACTGCAGAGCAGAATAAAGAAATAAGAAGGAAAAGAATTGAGGACAGTCTCAGAGACCTCTGGGACAACATTAAATGCACCAATATTCGAACTATAGGGGTCCCAGAAGAAGAAGAGAAAAGGAAAGGTACTGAAAAATATTTGAAGAGATTATAGTTGAAAACTTCCCTAATATGGGAAAGGAAACAGTCAACCA
Source organism: Eschrichtius robustus (assembly GCF_028021215.1). NCBI lineage: Eukaryota > Metazoa > Chordata > Mammalia > Artiodactyla > Eschrichtiidae > Eschrichtius > Eschrichtius robustus. The sequence continues at coordinate 50,216,326 of NC_090845.1, read as the reverse complement.
AGTCCAGGAAGCACAGAGAGTCCCATTCCTACAGGAAAAATTCAGGGAGAAACACACTAAGACACATATTAATCAAACTATCAAAAATTAAATACAAAGAAAAATCCAAGATTTTGGATCATTTTTACTATCATTACTTTGAATTCTTTTTCAAGTAGACTGCCTATTTCCTCTTCATTTGTTTGGTCTGGTGGGTTTTTACGTTGCTCCTTCATCTGCTGTGTGTTTGTCTGTCTTCTCATTTTGCTTAACTTACTGTGTTTGGGGTCTCCTTTTCCCAGGCTGCAGGTTGGTAGTTCCCGTTGTTTTTGGTGTCTGCCCCCAGTGGCTAAGGTTGGTTCAGTGGGTTGTGTAGGCTTTCTGGTGGAGGGGACTAGTGCCTGTGTTCTGGTGGATAAGGCTGGATCTTGTCTTTCTGGTGGGCAGGTCTGCTTCTGGTAGTGTGTTTTGGGGTGTCTGTGACCTTATGATTTTAGGCAGCCTTTCTGCTAGTGGGTGGGGTTGTGTTCCTGTCTTGCTAGTTGTTTGGCATAGGGTGTCCAGCACTGTAGCTTGCTGGTTGTTGAGTGGAGATGGGTCTTAGCGTTGAGATGGAGATCTCTGGGAGATTTTCACTGTTTGATATTACGTGGAGCTGGGAGATCTCTGGTGGACCAATGTCCTGAACTCAGCTCTCCCACCTATGAGGCTCAGGCCTGACACCCAGATGGAGCACCAAGACCCTGTCAGCCACATGACTCAGAAGAAAAGGGAGAAATAAAAGAAAGAAAAAAAAATAAAGTTATTAAAACTAAAAAAGTATTATTAAAAATTTTAAAAAGTAAAAAATAAAAATGAGAGCAACCAAACCAATAAACAAATCCATCAATGATAAGAAGCGCTAAATCTATGCTAAGATAAACATAAAAATCAGAAACTAGTCAGTTGCATACAGCAAACCCCAAGTCTACATTTGCTCCCCAAGTCCACCACCTCAATTTTGGCATGATTCATTGTCTATTCAGTTATTCCACAGATGCAGGGTACATCAACTTGCTTGTGGGGATTTAATCCGCTGCTCCTGAGGCTGCATGGAGAAAGTTCCCTTTCTCTTCTTTGTTTGCACAGCTCCTGGGGTTCAGCATTGGATTTGGCCCCGCTTCTGCATGTAGGTCTCCTGAGGGCGTCTGTTTTTCACCCAGAATGGAAGGGGTTAAAGAAGCGGCTGATTAGTGGGCTCTGGCTCACTCAGGCTGGGGGGAGGGAGGGGTACGGAATGTGGAGCGAGCCTGTGAGGGCAGAGGCCCGTGTGCCGTTGCAACAGTCTGACGCGTGCCATGTGTTCTCCCAGAGAAGTAGTCCCTGGATCACGGGACCCTGGCAGTGGTGGGTTGCACAGGCTCCAGGGAGGGAGGTGTGGATAGTGACCTATGCTTGCACACAGGATTCTTGGTGGCTGCAGCAGCAGCCTTAGCATTTCATGCCCGTCTCTGGTGTTTACGCTGATAGCCATGGCTCAAGCCCATCTCTGAAGCTCATTTAGGTGGTGTTCTGAATCTCCTCTCCTCGTGCACCCCGAAACAATGGTCTCTTAACTCTTAGGCAGTTCCAAACGTTTTCCTGCACTCCCTCCCAGTTAGCTGTGGTGCACTAGCCCCCTCCAGGCTGTGTTCACACAGCCAACTCCAGTCCTCTCCCCGGGATTTGACCTCAGAAGCCCGAGCCTCAGCTCCCAGCCCCCACCCACCCCAGTGGCTGAGCAGACAAGCTTCTCAGGCTGGTGAGTGCTGTTCGGCACCGATCCTCTGTGCAGGAATCTCTCCACTTTGCCCTCTGCACCCCTGTTGCTGTGCTCTCCTCCATGGCTCCGAAGCTTCCCCCCCATGCCCATCCCCCCGTCTCTGCCAGTGAAGGGACTTCTTAGTTTGTGGAAACTTTTCCTCCTTCACAGCTCCCTCCTAGAGGGGCAGGTCCAGTCCGCATTCTTTTGTCTCTGTGTTTTCTTTTTTCTTTTGCCCTACCCAGGTACGGGGGGAGTTTCTTGCCTTTTGGGAAGTCTGAGATCTTCTGCCAGTGTTCAGGAGGTGTTCTGTAGGAGTTGTTCCACATGTAGATGTACTTTTGATGTATTTGTGGGGAGGAAGGTGATCTCCACGTCTTACTCCTCCACCATCTTGAAGGTCCTCCCAGCATAGTTATTTTTAATTCTTTTGTTTTTATAACCTTTACACTCGAGTTAAATGTGATTTACACACCACCATTAAAGTTTTGTAGTATTTTGAGTTTGACTACATACTTACATTTACCAGTGAGTTTTATACTTTTAGTTTTATACTTTTATAGGTTTACATGTTACTAATTAGCATCATTTTGGTTCAGCTTGAAGAACTTCCTGTAGAATTTCTTGTAAAGGCAGGTTTAGTTGTGATTAATTACCTCACTTTTTGTTTGGCTGGCAGTTTTATCTCTTCTTTATTTCCACAGGACAGCTTTACTGGGTAAAGTATTCTTGGTAGGCTTTTTTTTTTTTCTTTCAGCATTTTGAACGTATCATCTCACTCTCTCCTGGACTGCAAGGTTTCTACTGAGAAATCTAGAATCTTATGGAGTTTCTTTTGTATGGAATGAATCACTTTTCTGTTGGTGAATTCAAAATTCTCTTTGTCTTTGATTATTTACAGTTTGATTGTAATGTGTCTTGGTGAAATTCAATTTGAGTTGAACCTCTTTGGGCACCTTTGACCTTCATGTTCCTGGATATCCATAAATAGCTCTTTCAAGATTTGGAATGTTTTCAGCCATTATTTCTTTAAGTAAGCTTTACATCTCTTTCTTGCTCTCTTCTGCTTCTGGGACTCTCATAATCTGTATATTAGTTCCCTCGTGGTGTCTGATGAATCCTGTAGGCTATCTTTCATCCTTTCACTCTTTGTTGTCCTCTGACATGATAATTTCAAATGACCTGTCTTTGAGTTCACAGATTTTTCTTCTGCATGATGAAGTCTGCTTTTGGTGTTCTCTATGGAATTTTTCTTTATTCGATCTTTTCTTCAGCTCTAGAATTTCTCTTTGGTTCTTTTTCATTATTTCTATTTCTTTATTGAAATTCTAATTTTGTTCATGTATGGTTTTCCTGATTTTGCTGAGTTATCTATCTGTGTTCTTTTGTAGCTCACCAGCTTCCTTAAAACAACTATTTTGAATTTTTGTCAGACAGTTCATAGCTCTTCATTTCTTTGGGGTCAGTTACTGGAATATTATTATGTTCCTTCGGTAGTATCATGCTTTCTTGATTTTCCATTAACCTTGAAGTCCTGTGTTGCTGTTTTCACATTTGAAGATGCAGTCACCTCCTACAGTTCTTACTGACTGGCTATAGGAGAGAAACACCTTCACCAGTCAGCCCAGCTATGGATTTTGAGGCACTTTCAGACCATTTCTATGGATGCATCAGCTCTGCACTTCTTGTTCCCTCTTAGGAGGAGGGAATTCCTAAGATTTTATGCCTCTCTTGATCCCACAATACCAGGCAAGGTGCTGAGAGCCTCCTGTTTGTTTTCTATAGTGCAGTGCCCTGAAATGTTCAAGTTTGTGTGCCTTCTCCCAATTCTGCAGAGTTGAGATGGCCGTTGACATGTTTTCTCAAGCTGTCTGCAGAGGATCACACTTGCCATCTGTGGAGTCAAGCAATGGGAGCTGGACACAGGGGAGGCTGAATAGAGCTGTGTTTTGGGAATTCCTGTGGGCCAGTTGGGAGAGGGAGTGTTCTGAAGGTGAGGCATACCAAGTGACTCATGGGTATGCCTCCTGTTGCAGTCTGTGAAGCTGACAATAGGATCTATGGCCCATTATTGAATTCTGAGCGCTGGTTGTTGTGAGTCCCCACTTCTTTTCCCTGCACCCAAACTCTTCCACCTCCCTCAGTATTCTGGGTGGGGTAAGAAAGAAGTGGACTTCTTGCTGGGGAAGCCATGAGTTCACTCACTATGTTTTCACTCTCCCTTGTGGGAGAAATTGTGTTGACGGGATCTCTCTTGGCACTGAGCTGTGTTGCCTTGGGGGAGGGGTGATGTGGGTCAGGTGAAATTGTGCTTCTTACCCTCTTCAGTGTGTCTATTCTTGGATTTTTTTTGCTCCATTGGTGTGCTGGAACTTCTCTGGACTCCAGGACTTCCACAAAGGTACTCTTATGCTGGGGTGATTATGAAAATCTATACCTCTGTGGGAAGAGAATGGTAGAAAGGATGGTATTCCACCATCTTGCTGAATGTGATATTAACTGTAGGTTTTTGTAGATGAACTTGTCAAATTGAGGAAGTTCCCATGTTCCTACTTTGCTGAATGGGCATTGGATTTTGTTCAATACAATTACTGCATATATATATATTCATGCAATTATCTTCTTCAGACTGTTGATAGGACAGATTACATCAATTGATTTTCAAATTTTGAACCACTCTTGCATACCTGAATAAATTCAAGACCAGCATGTAGGTCTGGCCCAGGCTCCTACAAAGTCACTGCTTTTGCCCTGGGTCCCAGTGCAAATGAGACCTTGTGTTCATCCTCCAATATTGGAGTCTCTGTTTCCCCCACTCTTCTGGAGCTCCTGCGAACAAGACCTGGTGACCTTCAAAGCCAAATGCTTTTAGGGTTCCTCCTTCTGTAGCCAGACCCCTAGCCTGGGGAGCATGACATGGGGTTCAGAACTCACACTCCCATGGGAGAACTTCTGTGATATAATTATTCTCCAGTTTGTGGGTCACCCACCAGGGGGTATGAGATTTGATTATATTGTGAGTGCACCCCTCCTACCATCTCATTGTTATTTCTTCTTTGTCTTCGGTAGGTTCCAGTCTTCTTTATTGTTGATTGTTCAGCAGTTTGTTGTGATTTTGATGTTCTTGTGGGAGGAGGTGAACTCAAGATCTTCTACTCCACCATCTTGTCTTCTCTCCTCTGAAACAGAGTCATTCCAGACACCCCTGCCAACATGGCACTGCGAGCTGTGTGGCAATAACAATTTAATTTTGATTGCATACAAAAACTCTATACTTTTACTTTACCATCACGTTTATGTTTCTGATGTCATGATTTATATTGTTTTACTTAGTGTATCCATTATCAAATTATTTAGCTAAAGTTATTTTTAATTTATTTTTGTGTGTGTGTCTTTTAACCTTTACACTCGAGTTAAATGTGATTTACACACTGCCATTACAGTTTTGGAGTATTTTGAGTTTGACTATATACTTACATTTACCAGTGAGTTTTATACTTTTACAGGTTTACATGTTACTAATTAGCATCATTTTGGTTCAGCTTGAAGACTCCCTTTAGGATTTCTTGTAAAGGCAGGTTTAGTGGTGATTAATTACCTCGTTTTTTGTTTGGCTAGCAAAGTTTTATCTCTCCTTTATATGCAAAGGACAGCTTTGCGGAGTAAAGTATTCTTGGTAGGCATTTTTTTTTTCTTTCAGCATTTTGAATACATCATTCTCTCTCCTGACCTGTAAGGTTTCTACTGAGAAATCCAGTCTTATGGAGTTTCTCTTGTAGGGAATGAGTCACTTTTCTCTTGGTAAATTCAAAATCTCACATGTTCATGATATATGCACTGTTCTTATAAATTATAGTATTTGATTTACTACTATTTTATTGAGGATTTTGCATTTGTGTTAATGAAAGATATTGATGTGTGTATTTTTTATAATGTTTTTGCCTGGGCTTGGTATTAGAACAAGGCTGGCCTCATAGAATGAGTTAGGAAGTATTCTACCTTGTTCTATCTCCTGGAGTAGCTTTTACAGAACTGGTATAGTTCCTTCTTCAAATATTTGTTAGAATTCAATGGCCAACCCATCTTGGCCTGTGGTTTTCTGCTTTGGAAAGTATTAATAATTAATTTAACTCCTTTAATAAATAGAAGCCTATTCAGATTGTCTATTTCTTCTTGTGGATAATTGTGTCTTTTTAGGAATTGGTCAGGGTTATCAAGTTTGTGGGCATAGAGTTGTTCATTATATACTGTTACCCTTTCAGTGCCTATGGGATCTGTAGTGATCTCCTCTCTTTCATTTCTTATATTAGCAACTTATATCCTCTTTTTTTCTTAGTTAGCCTGGATAGAGGCTTGTCAATTATATTGGTCTTTTCAAAGTATTTGCTTTTGGTTTTCAGATTTTCTCCAATGATTTCTTATGATGTCTTTTTTTTTTTTAAGAAATTCACGTTCTTTTATTTATATTTATTTATGACTGTGTTGAGTCTTCATCTCTGTGCGAGGGCTTTCTCTAGTTGCGGCAAGTGGGGACCACTCTTCATCGCGGTGCGCGGGCCTCTCACCATCGCGGCCTCTCTTGTTGCGGAGCACAGGCTCCAGACGCGCAGGCTCAGTAATTGTGGCTCACGGGCCCAGTTGCTCCGTGGCATGTGGGATCTTCCCAGACCAGGGCTCGAACCCGTGTCCCCTGCATTGGCAGGCAGACTCTCAACCACTGCGCCACCAGGGAAGCCCTATGATGTCTTTTTACAGTAAATTGTAAACTGAGAATTAGAAAGGTTAGATTTTTCACCAAATTAAGCAACAATATTCCAACTCTTTGGGCCTTGTGTTACATCTCAATGCCTGAATATTAATTTTCAAACATAAATTTCCTTTGAGGCTAGGTCCATATTGCAATATTCTGATGAATGACAACATGAAATGACTTGTTATTTCTCCTGTACAGTCAGTGCAATTTGGCAGTTTATTTAATGAAATTAGCTATTTAGTGCTGGACTTTCATAGTGGAGGCTGAGAACATAGCAGCCCTAATCCTTATTATCATTGTTAGTTTAAACATTAGTCTAAATATTAGTTGAGCACATGTCTGCTAGCAATTGAACATATGTCATACCACTATACCTTCAGAACTTTCCTAGAATGTAGATATTCTTGTTCCCATTTTACAATGAAGAAACTGAAGGGTCAAGAAGTTGACTTGGGGCTTCCCTGGTGGTGCAGTGGTTGAGAATCTGCCTGCCAATGCAGGGGACACGGGTTCGAGCCCTGGTCCGGGAAGATCCCACATGCCACGGAGCAACTGGGCCCGTGAGCCACGATTACTGAGCCTGCGCGTCTGGAGCCTGTGCTCCGCAACAAGAGAGGCCGCGATGGTGAGAGGCCCGCGCACCGCGATGAAGAGTGGTCCCCACTTGCCACAACTAGAGAAAGCCCTCGCACAGAAACGAAGACTCAACACAGTCATAAATAAATAAATAAATAAATAAATAAATAAATAAATAAATAAATAAATAAAAGAACGTGAATTTCTTTAAAAAAAATAATAATAAATAACATGTTGTTGCTTTCGATTTAAAAAAAAAAAACAAGAAGAAGAAGTTGACTTGTCCCAAATTGAGTGACAAACCTAATTTTGCTAGATTTTCTCCTTTTGATATTGTGTCAGTGGCTAATCCTCAGTTTCTTATTCAATAAAATAGGGAACGTTCCTATATGATCTGCCTCTTCTGTTCTTAGGTTAAATAGAACATATTGCTTCAGTGTCTGTGTGGATCAAAGGAGATCACACATGTGAGGCAATTTGGGCATCAATTGCACAGAGTAAAATGCTCAACAAATCATATTAATTCTAGTCAGTACTATGGTTATGAGTAAGTCCACTACTGTAAGAATTTCCAGACTGTGGTCGACTGATGGTGAAAAATACACTGCATTCTATGGAGGATAAGCTTTCTTTTAAAAATATTCTTTTTTTTAAAAAATGTTCCTTAAAATGCATCTTGATAGTAGTGACATCAACAAAAATGCCAGAGTAGGGAGTTCCAAAGGACCATCCCTCTACAAAAGCACTGGTAAAATGAACGTCAAAATCAACTTTTCAGATGTCTGGAAAACAGTCAAAGGTTTATAGCAACCAATCAAATGCTTAAACAAGAAAAAGGTGACTAAAACCTGGTAGGAGTGCATTGTGACATTTTAACTTACTTTTGTCCCACCCCACCTCCCGGGTTTGATGTCAACCCATGTTCCCAGTGTGGTTTCCTGGTGCTGGTGAAAGCAGCAGATCCTTGTTCTCAAAGAATTGTGATTGTCCATTTGGAAATGTCTGGTGGCTCCCTGAAGGTCTAATGCAAAGGACTTACCTTTTTTTCACCTAATTCTGATCTCTCTCATGTCAGAGAAGTGACTTTGGGGACAGTGTTCCTCAAAAACATTTACATGCAAATTGTGATAGTTAATATTTTTGGTCAACATGCCTGGCTATGGTGTCCAGTTGTTTGGCCAAACACCAGTCTGGATGTTGCTGTGAAGATATTTTTAAATGTGATTAATATTTACAGTTAGTAGACTTGGAGTAAAGCAGATTACTCTTCATTATTTGGGTGGGTATCATCCAAAGCGAAGCTCTAAGGGCAAAGTCTAAGGTTTCCTGAACAAGATTTTTTTCTTCCTCAAGTCTGCTGCATAGAAATCCTGCCTGAGTTTCCTACCTGATGGCCTTTCCTGCACATTTCAGACTCAAGACTGTAAAATCATCTTTCACCTGAATTTTCAGCCTGCTGTTCTGTCTTACAAGTTATATGCTTCAATTCCTTATACTAAATTCTTCTCTCTCTCTTTCTCTCTTTTTATGTATGTGCAGTGTGTGTGTGTGTGTGTCTGTGTGTGTGTGTGTGTATAAACAAGAAATGAAGGTGAACGCAGAGTTGTAATCTGCCTAGGTAAATGTTGAAGTTGTGCCCAAATACACACACATAGCCTACCTGAAAAGACTGAGTTTTTTTTTTTTATCCAGACATTTAAGGGGTTCTATGTGAAAACACTGGCTAATGAAATAAAAGCTAATGAACAAATAAATGAACTAATAAAAGCTAATGAACAAAGGTAATGAGATAGAGTCTTCAATGACCACATATGGCAAAGGGTAGAGTCTCTCAAAAATAATTTTAAAAGTTCCTAAAAATACAAACAACAATAAACTCAAGAAAGGGAGGAGAATCTCATCTCCAGAGCTGCCTCTTTATAACATTCCAAATGTGGTTTTCAACAAAAATTTCAAAGCATGAGAAGAGATAAGAACCTATGTACTGTCAACTGAAAAAAAATTGCACAAGCTAACAGTTGAGAAATATGTTTTATTCAGCAGACATAATGAGGACTTAAGCCTGGGAGACAGCCTCTCAGCTCTCAGGGACTACTCCAGTGAGGTAAGGAAGGAGCCAGGATATATAGGAGTTTCTGCCAAAAAACACTAGGTAGTTGGAAGGAAAAACCAGACATCTCAAGTTAATGAATTAGGCACTTTTCTATGTATGGGAAGATGCAAGAGTTGGGGCTCATTGAAATCATTCCTTTGATGTGCACCTTAACTGTCTAGGAGCAGTATCCTGTTTTCTCCATCCTGAATCCCCTCAGGGTACACCTTCAGGGTGGGGGGCATCTGCAGTGGTTGATGGCTTGATGGCTGCAACATCCTTTGTTTACTGATATGGCAGGTGACATTCTTTGTCCACAGTACCATTTACAAAATAAATAATTAGTGGAAACGGTCCCTGAGGAAGAACAGATATTGGAATTACTAGAAAAGGCATTTAAATACGTGCTTTAAATATGCTCAGAAAGATAAAGGAAACTATGAATAAAGAATTAAAGGAAATCAGGAGAACAATGTCTCACAAAATAGAAAATTGTAATAAATAGATTGAAACTGTGAAAAGGAACCAATAAAATTCTGGAGCTGGAATGTCAGATAACAAATGAAAAATTCACTACATCACAGAAATTAGCTAAAATAGATTGTAGGCCTAAATGTAAAATGTAAAACTGTAAAACTCATAGAAAATAATGTAAGAAAAAAAGTCTAGAAGACTTTAGATATGGCAGTGACTTTTTAGATACAACAGCAAAGGCACAATCCATTAAAAACAATTGATAAGTTGGACCTAATTAAAATTTAAAACATCTTCTCTGAAATAGACACTATCAGGAGAATGATAACACAAACCATGGACTGAGAGAATATATTTACAAAAGCATATCTGATAAAGGACTGTTATCCAAAATATACAAACACTTAAAACCCAACAATAAAAAACCAAAAAACTCAATCAAAAAAATGGGCCAAAGACCTTCACAGACATCTCATCTCAGAAGATATGCAGATGGAAAATAAAGGTAGGAAGAGATGCTCCGCATCATATGTTATCAGGAAAATTCCAATTAAAACAATGAAATACCACTATACACCTATTAGAATGGGCAAAATCTGGAATACTGACAAGAACAAATGCTGGTGAGAATGTACAGCAACAGGACCTCTCATTCATTGCTGGTGGAAATACAAATGGTATAGCCAACTTTTGAAGACAGTTTGGCAATCTCTTATGAAACTAAACACACTCTAACATATTATCCAGGAATCACACCCCTTGGTATTTACCCAAAGAATTTAAAAACTTATGTCCACAAAAAAAATCATGCACATGTATGTTCATAGCAGCTTTATTCATGTTTGCCAAAATTTGGAGGCAACCTTCAAGTTCAACCTTCAGTAGGTATAATGGAAACATAAACTGTGGTACATCCAGACAATGGAATATTATTCAGTGCTTAAAAGAAATGAACTGTCAAGCCATGAGAAGACAATGAGGAACCTTAAATGCATATTACTAAGTGAAAGAAACCAATCTGAAAAAGCTACACACCTGTAAGATTCCAGCTTCATGATATTTTGGAAAAGGCAAAACTATGGAGACAATAAGAAGATCAGTGGTTGCCAGGGTTTCAGGTGGGGAGGCATGAATAGGTGGAGCACAGAGGAATTTTAGGGCAGTGAAAACATTCTATATGGTTCTATAATGATGGATACATGTCATTTATACATTTTTCCAAACCCATAGAATGCACAGTACCAAGTGAACCCTCATACAAACTATGGACTTTGGGTGCTTATGATGGATGTGACAATGCGAGTTCACCAACCGTAACAGATGTACCACTCTGGTTAGGGATGTTGATAATGCGGGATGCTATGCATATGTAGAGGCAGGGAGTAATTGGGAAATTTCTGTACCTTTCTCTTAATTTTGCTGTGAAGCCAAAATTGCTCTTAAAAATAAATAAACATGCACACCACACACACACACACACACAGGAACATATCACACGAGCCACATAGGTAATTTTAAATGTTCTTGTGGCCACATTAAGTAAAAAGAGGTGAAAGAATTTTTTAAAAAAATTCAGTAGAGGTTTTCAATAGCAGATTTAAAATCGCAGAAGAATCAGTAAATTTGAAGGTCAGGCACTTGAGATCATCCATTCTGACTAGCAGAAGGAGAAAATAATGAAGCAAAATGAAAAGAGACCTAGAGAACTATGGTGCACCATCGTTAGCACCAATGCATGCATTACAGAAATCCCAGAAGGAGGAGAGAGAGAAAGTGGCAGAAAGAATATTTGAAGAAATAATGGAAAGAGCTGTGTAGGAGCTGTATTTTGTACACTATTGAAGCTAAGTAGGTATTAATTAATTTGTCCTAGCAAATTGACCCTCAGCCCTGGTACCATCCAGACCTGCTGTCTACTTGAACAGCTTCCCCAAGAGCAGAAAAGAGAGAAGAGTCATCAAGGGAGAATTAGACAAATCAAAGTCCTCTGAGCAACTGATAAAACAACTGTTGATAAATAGAATATCAAAAGGAATATTGTAGATCTGAAAAAACAGTCAACTAAAACACGATCTAATTGACATATATAGAACACTCCAGTCAATAACAGGCAGGATACATTTTTTTCAAGTTCCCGCAGAACATTCACCAACATAGACATTTATCCTGGGCCATGAAACAAACCTTAACAAGTTGAAAATAAATGATATCATTAATACAGAGTGTGTCCTCTGACCATAATGGAACAAAACGGGAAATCAATAATGGAAAGACAACAGGAAAAATCTCTGAACACATTGAAATGAAACAACATATTTATAAATAGTCCATGGCTCAAGAAGGAGATCACAAAGGAAATAAAATATACATGGAACCGAATAAAAATGAAGTCGCTGGAACAGTGCCGACAGGGAAATTTATAGCACTAAATGCTTATATTAGAAAAGAGAAAAGGTCTCAAGTAAACGTTTCTATCCCAAGAAACTAGGAAAAAAGAGAAAAATAAACCAAAAGAAATCACAAAAAAGGAAATAATAAACATCAGAATGGAAATCAAATTGAAAATAGGAAAACAACAGAGACTATCGAAGAAATTGTTATTTTTTCAAAACTGTCACTGAAATTGACAACCCTCTAGCAAGACTGACAAAAATACAAGAGAGATGACACAAATCACCAGTGCCAGGAGTTAAACAGAGGATATGGTTCCAGAGTCTGCAGCTATTACAAAGTATAATATGGGAATACTATGAATACGCTCATAAACTCAACAATTTAGAAGTAAAGGACCAATTCCTCGAAAACCAAAAAGTATCAAAACTCAAATAAGATTAAATAAATAGACATCTGAATAGCACTAAAACTATTCAAGAACTTGAATTTTTAATTAAAAAAAAATTTCCAAAAAAAATTTCCAGGCCCAGGGATTAACCAAGATGGCGGAGTAGAAGGACGTGCTCTCACTCCCTCTTGCGAGAGCACCAGAATCACAACTGGCTGCTGGACAATCATCGACAGGAAGACACTGGACTTCACCAAGGAGGATACCCCACGTCCAAGGACAGAGGAGAAGCCACAGTGAGACGGTAGGAGGGGCACAATCAGAGTAAAATCAAATCCCATAACTGCTGGGTGGGAGACTCAGAGACTGGCAAACACTTATACCACAGAAGTCCACCCACTGGAGTGAAGGTTCTGAGCCCCACGTCAGGCTTCCCAACCTGGGGGTCCGGCAACGGGAGGAGGAATTCCTAGAGAATCAGACTTTGAAGCCTAGTGGGAATTGATTGCAGGACTTCGACAGGACAGGGGGAAACAGAGACCCCACTCTTGGAGGGCACACACAAAGTAGTGTGCGCATCGGGACCCAGGGGAAGGAGCAGTGACCCTGGGGGAGACTGAACCAGACCTACCTGCTGGTGTTGGGGGGTCTCCTGCAGAGGCGGGGGGTGGCTCTGTTTCACCGTGGGGACAAGGACACTGGCAGCGGAGGTTCTGGGAAGTGCTCCTTGGCGTGAGCCCTCCCAGAGTCTGCCATTAACCCCACCAAAGAGCCCAGGTAGGCTCCAGTGTTGGGTTGCCTCAGGCAAAACAACCAACAGGGAGGGAACCCAGCCCCACCCATCAACAGTCAAGTGGATTAAAGTTTTACCGAGCTCTGACCGCAACAGCAAGAGTCAGCTCTACCCACCACCAGAGCCTCCCATCAAGCCTCCTAGATAGCCTCAGCCACCAGAGGACAGACAGCAGAAGCAAGAAAAACTACAATCCTGCAGCCTGTGGAACAAAACCCACAGTTACAGAAAGATAGACAAGATGAAAAGGCAGAGGGTATATATCAGATGAAGGAACAAGAAAAAAACCCAGAAAAACAACTAAAGGATGTGGAGATAGGCAACCTTCCAGAAAAAGAATTCAGAATAATGATAGTGAAGATGATCCAGGACCTCGGAATAAGAATGGAGGCAAAGATTGAGAAGATGCAAGAAATGATTAACAAAGACCTAGAAGAATTAAAGAACAAACAAACAGAGATGACCAATACAATAACTGAAATGAAAACTACACTAGAAGGAATCAATAGCAGAATAACTGAGGCAGAAGAATGGATAAGTGACCTGGAAGACAGAATGGTGGAATTCACTGCTGCGGAACAGACTAAAGAAAAAAGAATGAAAAGAAATGAAGACAGCCTAAGAGACCTCTGGGACAACATTAAACGCAACAACATTCGCATTATAGGGGTACCAGAAGGAGAAGAGAGAGAGAAAGGACCAGAGAAAATAGTTGAAGAGATTATAGTCGAAAACTTCCCTAACATGGGAAAGGAAATAGCCACCCAAGTCCAGGAAGCGCAGAGAGTCCCATACAGAATAAACCCAAGGAGAAACACGCCGAGACACATAGTAATCAAAGTGGCAACAATTAAAGACAAAGAAAAATTCTTGAAAGCAGCAAGGGAAAAACGACAAACAACATACAAGGGAACTCCCATAAGGTTAACAGCTGATTTCTCAGCAGAAACTCTGCAAGCCACACGGGAGGGGCATGATATACTTAAAGTGATGAAAGGGAAGAACCTACAACCAAGATTACTCTACCCGGCAAGGATCTCATTTAGATTTGATGGAGAAATCAAAAGCTTTACAGACAAGCAAAAGCTAAGAGAATTCAGCACCACCAAACCAGCTCTACAAGAAATGCTAAACGAACTTCTCTAAGTGGGAAACACAAGAGAAGAAAAGGACCTACAAAACAAACTCAAAACAATTAAGAAAATGGTCATAGGAACATACATATCAATAATTACCTTAAACGTGAATGGATTAAATGCTCCAACCAAAAGACACAGGCTTGCTGAATGGATACAAAAACAAGACCCATATATATGCTGTCTACACGAGACCCACTTTAGACCTAGGGACACATACACACTGAAAGTGAGGGGATGGAAAAAGATATTCCATGCAAATGGAAATCAAAAGAAAGCTGGAGTAGCTATACTCATATCAGATAAAATAGACTTTAAAATAAAGAATGTTACAAGAGACAAGGAAGGACACTACATAATGATCAAGGGATCAATCCAAGAAGAAGATATAACAATTATAAATATATATGCACCCAACATAGGAGCACCTCAATACATAAGGCAACTGCTAACAGCTATAAAAGAGGAAATTGACAGTAACACAATAATAGTGGGGGACTTTAACACCTCACTTACACCAATGCACAGATCATCCAAAATGAAAATAAATAAGGAAACAGAAGCTTTAAATGACACAATAGACCAGATAGATTTAATTCATATTTATAGGACATTCCATCCAAAAACAGCAGATTACACGTTCTTCTCAAGTGCACACGGAACATTCTCCAGGATACATCACATCTTGGGTCACAAGTCAAGCCTCAGTAAATTTAAGAAAATTGAAATCATATGAAGCATCTTTTCTGACCACAACGCTATGAGATTAGAAATGAATTACAGGGAAAAAAACGTAAAAAAGACAAACACATGGAGGCTAAACAATACGTTACTAAATAACCAAGAGATCACTGAAGAAATCAAAGAGGAAATCAAAAAATACCTAGAGACAAATGACAATGAAAACACGATGGCCCAAAACCTATGGGATGTAGCAAAAGCAATTCTAAGAGGGAAGTTTATAGCTATACAAGCCTACCTAAGGAAACAAGAAAAATCTCAAGTAAACAATCTAACCTTACACCTAAAGAAACTAGAGAAAGAAGAACAAACAAAACCCAAAGTTAGTAGAAGGAAATAAATCATAAAGATCAGAGCAGAAATAAATGAAATAGAAACAAAGAAAACAATAGCAAAGATCAATAAAACTAAAAGCTGGTTCTTTGAGAAGATAAACAAAATTGATAAGCCATTAGCCAGACTCATCAAGAAAAAGAGGGAGAGGACTCAACTCAATAAAATCAGAAATGAAAAAGGAGAAGTTACAACAGACACCGCAGAAATACAAAGCATCCTAAGAGACTACTACAAGCAACTTTATGCCAATAAAATGGACAACCTGGAAGAAATGGACAAATTCTCAGAAAGGTATAACCTTCCAAGACTGAACCAGGAAGAAGCAGAAAATATGAACAGACCAATCACAAGTAATGAAATTGAAACTGTGATTAAAAATCTTCCAACAAACAAAAGTCCAGGACCAGATGGCTTCACAGGTGAATTCTATCAAACATTTAGAGAAGAGCTAACACCTATCCTTCTCAAACTCTTCCAAAAAATTGCAGAGGAAGGAACACTCCCAAACTCATTCTATGAGGCCACCATCACCCTGATACCAAAACCAGAGAAAGACACTACAAAGAAAGAAAATTACAGACCAATATCACTGATGAATATAGATGCAAAAATCCTCAACAAAATACTAGCAAACAGAATCCAACAACACATAAAAAGGATCATACACCACGATCAAGTGGGATTTATCCCAGGGATGCAAGGATTCTTCAATATATGCAAATCAATCAATGTGATACTCCATATTAACAAATGGAAGAAGAAAAACCATATGATCATCTCAATAGATGCAGAAAAAGCTTTTGACAAAATTCAACACCCATTTATGATAAAAACGCTCCAGAAAGTGGGCATAGAGGGAACCTACCTCAACATAATAAAGGCCATATATGACAAACCCACAGCAAACATCATTCTCAATGGTGAAAAACTGAAAGCATTTCCTCTAAGATCAGGAACGAGACAAGGATGTCCGCTCTCACCACTATTATTCAACATAGTTCTGGAAGTCCTAGCCACGGCAATCAGAGAAGAAAAAGAAACAAAAGGAATACAAATTGGAAAAGAAGAAGTAAAACTGTCACTGTTTGCGGATGACATGATACTATACATAGAGAATCCTAAAATTGCCACCAGAAAACTGCTAGAGCTAATTAATGAATATGGTAAAGTTGCAGGATACAAAATTAATGCACAGAAATCTCTTGCATTCCTATACACTAATGATGAAAAATCTGAAAGAGAAATTAAGGAAACACTCACATTTACCATTGCAGCAAAAAGAATAAAATACCTAGGAATAAACCTACCTAGGGAGACAAAAGACCTGTATGCAGAAAACTATAAGACACTGATGAAAGAAATTAAAGATGATACCAACAGATGGAGAGATATACCATGTTCTTGGATTGGAAGAATCAACATTGTGAAAATGACTCTACTACCCAAAGCAATCTACAGATTCAATGCAATCCCTATGAAATTACCAATGGCATTTTTTACGGAACTAGAACAAATCATCTTAAAATTTGTATGGAGACACAAAAGACCCCGAATTGCCAAAGCAGTCTTGAGGGAAAGAAACGGAGCTGGAAGAATCAGATTCCCTGACTTCAGACTATACTAGAAAGCTACAGTAATCAAGACAATATGGTACTGGCACAAAAACAGAAATATAGATCAATGGAACAGGATAGAAAGCCCAGAGATAAACCCACGCACCTATGACCAACTAATCTATGACAAAGGAGGCAAAGATATACAATGGAGAAAAGACAGTCTCTTCAATAAGTGGTGCTGGGAAAACTGGACAGCTACATGTAAAAGAATGAAATTAGAATACTCCCTAACACCATACACAAAAATAAACTCAAATTGGATTAGAGACCTAAATGTAAGACTGGACACTATAAAACTCTTACAGGAAAACAGGAAGAACACTCTTTGACATAAATCACAGCAAGATCGTTTTTTGTCTTTTTTTTTTAAACTATTCAATATTTTTTTTAATTTATATATTTTATTTATTTTTGGCTGCATTGGGTCTTCGTTGCTACGCACAGGCTTTCTCTAATTGCAGTGAGCGGGCTTCTCATTGTGCTGGCTTCTCTTGTTGTGGAGCACGGGCTCTCGGCACGCAGGCTTCAGTAGTTATGGCTCACGGGCTGTAGAGTGCGGGCTCAGTAGTTGTGGTGCACAGGCTTAGTTGCTCTACGGCATGTGGGATCTTCCCGGGCCAGGGCTCGAACCCGTGTCCTCTGCATTGGCAGGCGGATTCTTAACCACTGCGCCACCAGGGAAGCCCGCAAGATCGTTTTTGATCCACCTCCTAGAGTAATGGAAATAAAAACAAAAATAAACAAATGGGACCTAATGAAACTTAAAAGCTTTTGCACAGCAAAGGAAATCATAAACAAGACAAAAAGACAACACTCAGAATGGGAGAAAATATTTGCAAACGAATCAACGAACAAAGGATTAATCTCCAAAATATATAAACAGCTCATTCAGCTCAATATTAAAGAAACAAACACCCCAATCCAAAAATGGGCAAAAGACCTAAATAGACATTTCTCCAAAGAAGACATACAGACGGCCATGAAGCACATGAAAAGGTGCTCAACATCACTAATTAGTAGAGAAATGCAAATCAAAACTACAATGAGGTATCACCTCACACCAGTTAGAATGGGCCTCATCAGAAAATCTACAAACAACAAATGCTGGAGAGGGTGTGGAGAAAAGGGAACCCTCTTGCACTGTTGGTGGGAATGTAAATTGATACAGCCACTATGGAGAACAATATGGAGGTTCCTTAAAAAACTAAAAATAGAATTACCATATGACCCAGCAATCCCACTACTGGGCATATACCCAGAGAAAACCGTAATTCAAAAAGACACATGCACCCGAATGTTCATTGCAGCACTATTTACAATAGCCAGGTCACGGAAGCAACCTAAATGCCCATCAACAGACGAATGGATAAAGAAGTTGTGGTAAATATATACAATGGAATATTACTCAGCCATAAAAAGGAACAAAATTGAGTCATTTGTTGAGACGTGGATGGATCTAGAGACTGTCATACAGAGTGAAGTAAGTCAGAAAGAGAAAAACAAATATCGTATATTAACGCATGTATGTGGAGCCTAGAAAAATGGTACAGATGAGCTGGTTTGCAGGGCAGAAGTTGAGACACAGATGTAGAGAACGGACATATGGACACCAAGGGGGGAAAACTGCGGTGGGGTGGGGATGGTGGTGTGCTGAATTGGGCGATTGGGATTGACATGTATACACTGATGTGTATAAAATTGATGACTAATAAGAAACTGCAGTATAAAAAAACAAACAATACAACTAATACTAAACTTTCATTGGGTTATTTGTATGGAAATATGTTAATATAAATGTTTTAGACATTACATGAAATTTCTAAAAATCTTATATGTTCTGGTATAATGTTATAAGTCATAATCCTAGTTATTACTTTAAAATGTATATCTCAGAAATAACGAATTTTCTTGTCAACTGCATTATTATGAACTTTCATCAAATCTTTAACGGTGGTCATTTTTAAGTCTTTTGTCATTTACAGACAGTTCTGGGTGTACTCTGATGCTTTTGCAAATATGTTCCTATAAAAGGGTTTCATCTTCAAGAAATTCATGGAAAAGACTCTGACAAGTACAGGTTTCTGGTAACTGACTGTACTGCTGAATTGAATGAATAAGCATTTTCAGAACTCTAATGAAAAACTGATGAACTCATAAAAGTGCTAACAAATGATCAAGATGAAAAAAAAATTAATTACATGGGACTGAGTGAACTGATGATGATGAGTATAATTTTTGTGACTTTCTGTCTGAATTAAAAAAAAAAATCCCACAAGGACTCAGAGGCAAAGAATATACAAATCAATTTTCACTGCAAAGTAAAGGAGCTGTTACAGTGGAGGATTACTGGACTGAATGTCAATATTATGACATAGTATGAGTGTGTTTCATGTTTGGTAATTGCAATCATTGTTGCTTTTTTTGTGGTCATCCATGTACAATGCTTGGTGTCAGTCTATTCATCTCTTGTAAAAATAAAATACAGTGTGTGTGTGTGAAAAAAAAATTTCCAGGCCCAGATGATTTAAATAGAAAATTATATGAATCAGTTAAATAAGTCACACCAATCCACACAACCTGTTTCAAAAATTAAAAGGAGGAAAATCTTCCCAACTCACTTGATGAGGCCAATATTAACCTGACACCAAAACCAGACAAAGACAATACCAAAAAAGCCATTATGTATCAAATCTCTCATGAATATAAGCACAAAAATTGTTAACAAAATATTAGCAAGCCAAATCTAACACTGTATAAAAAAATTATACATCATGACCAAGTGAGAGTTTTTCCAGGTTTGCAGTGTTGTTTCAACATTCAAAAAATCAATTAATGTAGTCCACAAAGGCTAAAGAACAAAAATAATATGATTACATCCAGGAAGAGAGAAGATTATTGACAAAATCCAACACCAATTCATGATAACAAATTTTCAGAACATTAGGGATAGTGATGAGTTACCTAAGCTTGGTAAAGAACATTGACAAAAACCCTACAGCTAACTTCATACTTAATAGTGAGAGACTGAATGGTTACCACTAAGATTGGGAACAAGGAAAGGATGACCAACCTCTCCACTCTTATTCAAAAAAAGGAAGTTCTAGCCCCTAAAATAAGTTAGATAAGAAAAAGAAATGAAAAACATATAGATGGGAAATGAAGAAATAAAACTGCCCATATCTGCAGATGACATTGTCTACATAGAAAATAGCAAGAAAACTACAAAAAAGAACCTAAACAAAAAAAACACTCCCAAGCACCTACAAACCCCCAAAACAAAAAGCAAAAACAAAAATTGAGTTAAATCAGGTCTGTGGATATAAAATCAGCACTCAGAAGTCAATTGTGGCTTGGAGCCTAGGCCTGCACTTCCTGGTCAAGAGCCCTCAGAACCCTCAGAACTTGGACAGGATTGTAACTGGTCCTAGTGGCCCTGCTCCCTGGCCCACACCTTTGCCTCTGCTCCAGGGCACTGCACGGGGTGGGCAGGACAGAGCCAAGAGGGTGTGAGGGGTTCCTGCCCCTCCCTGGGGCAGTCACCTGGGGTCCAGGGCTGCTGGTGCTGGGGCAGTGACCTCATGGCACATCTGGTCAGGCCCCCAGCGCCTGGGAAGCCCAGCACCAGCCAGAGAAGCTATGTCTGGGGTGGTGTCCAGAGGTGGCTGCAGGGCCATTCCTCCACATTCAGGGGGATGCAACCAGGTGGAGCTGGCCTGCTGGGAAAAGTATAGCTAAGAGGAAATGCACTGCCTTCCTCCACACTTGTGCAAGTGACTCGGAACTTATTCACCGGGCATTGTGGTGTAGCAAAATGAAATGCAAGGAATCAAAAGTAAGATAATTGAAGGCAGTAAAGCTGAAATAAAACATAAACATCATCAGAAAGACCCACTGGAGAAAGCAAAGGATGGAAAATAAAATAAAGCAGTGTTTTATCATATGTATTTCAGCAGGCCTTTTGAAATTTAAAAAACATGACTACTTTTTCTTTAGAGGACTGCTCTTTTCACTGCCACTTCAATCAAACCAACCAGACCCTAGATGTCAGCTGTTTGTTATTCTTGATTATACTTGGGAACATATTATTAAATATCTTCCAGCTAGGAATGAGAAGAAAAAAATACATAACAGAATTTTACAGGTTTTTTTGTTTGTTTTCTTCTCTTTTTTTGCATCTCACTAGCATTCGTCTTTTATTTTTGGTAAACATTTCCATGCTATCATACTTCATGGAGTCTTGTACTTTTAGACATTAGGTTTACTAAATACCACACCTGCCTATTTACTCAAATTATTTCCTTTACTTATGGCTTTTTCTATTATACAGTTTTCCTGAGAGTTTGTACAAGTTATTACCTGAATCTCTCCAAAACTGCCAAGCTTCCATTTAATCGTCAAAAATGATTTTATTTCTTCACAGTAATTTGAATTTATATTTCAGTCCTTGCTTATCTTTTGGGAGATGCAGCTATCTACCAAAGCCTGAAGGCACAGAATGTTTATTCTTTTCAGTGTCCTTTCTACTTCAGTGTTCAGTTACTGTCTGTCATTTTCCATGGTGATGATTTTATCTGTGGCTTTTATAACCTCTTGGTCAGAAGTCATTACCTTGGTACAGGCTATTAGGATAACTTCCTATATGAATGAGACTATCCTATATTTTCCCTTTCATTCTGCTAGTTACACTGTGAGCTCTAAACAAGTATTCCTGACCAAGCTAGTATCTGTTTTCTTGGTACCCGGTTGCCATTTGCACTACTTCAAGTAACCATCCTTTTACTTAAAGTACACATTCCAGCCTACACTGAGATGAACATTCCCTGGCTGTATTTTCTCAATAGTTTTCTCATTGCTGCAGTTTATTGGTTTGATTGCCACAAGCTTACTTTGGGAGATACCGCATTACCTGTAGATCCACTTATCAACTGGAAATGCTGCTTCATTCCACTTACAATTCATAATCTTGAGCAAACTGAAAAGCCTACACCAAAAATAATTTATTATATGCCGTTCATATTTCAGTAAAGCTGGGAAAAATTAATTTGTTAATATGTTGTCATGTTAAAATGAATCAAAACTTACAACTACAATAAAAATCATACTTTAACAAACAGGAAAGAATGACGACTGAGACATGCGAAAAAATGGAACTGAATCTTCCTCTCCCCTAATTTTCATAACTTTTCAGAATGTACCTTTTGGGGCTATGATATTATTTATTAAATAGTGATTTTAAAAGCAAAACAAAATAATTCCAGTGTTTATACCTGCTCAGTAACACTTTATATTACAAATATTAGTTTGTTATTAACACTAAAGTGAAAAGAATTAACCTTTTGGCCATGTTGATATTTCTGTTACCCAAAACACTGCTGGTTGCAAACTGTTCTGTAAATCTGAGATTCACTGCCATCTTTAAAATATGACTTTAAATAAACATTTTTATCAAGGTTAAAAAATAATTGCATTTCTATACACTAAAAATGATTAGTGAAAACCAAAATTAAACCCACATTACCATTTAAAATCACTCCAAAAAAATGAAACACTTACCTATACACTTGATAAAACATATGCAGGATCCACATGATGACAATCATAACATATTGACGAATGACACTAAAGAAGACCTAAACAGAGAGACCTACCATGTTCATGGATTGGAAGGTTCTACTAGAAAAGAAGTCAAGGCTCTCCAAACAGACTTATAGGTTTGATGTGATTCCTATCGAAATCCCAGGAAGGATGTTTTGTAGATATAGATGAATCTATTCTAAAATTTATATGGAAATTCAGAGGCCCAAGGACAGCTAAAATAATCTTGATTAAGAGTAAAATAGGCGTTATATTAAGACTTACTATTTAACTACAGTAATCCAGACAGTGTGACACTTGCTGAGGGATAGATACATATGTGAGTGGAATAGATAGAGAGTCCAGAAATAGAACCACACAAATACACTGAATTGAATTTTGAGAAGGGTACAAAAGGAATCCAATGGAAGAAGAATAGCTTTTTCAATAAATGATTCTAGAGCAATCAGATGTCCATAGGCTCAAGAAAGGAATCTGGACCTAAACTTCACACAATATATAAAAGTTAATTCAAAATAGATTATGGATATAAAAGTAAAACATAAAACAATAAAAATATTTCAAATACATAGAAAAATCTTTGAGGTCTAGGGCTAGGAAAAGAGTTCTTAGGCTTGACACCAAAAGCATGATACATAAAAGGAAAAATGATAAATTGAACCTCATCAAAATTAAAAACTTTTGCTCTGAGAAAACTCATGTGAATATGATGAAAAGACAAGCTACAGACTGGGAGAAAATATTTGCAAGCCACATATTTGAAGAAGGATTAGTATTTAGAATATATAAAGAATTCTTTAAAAAACAAAGTTAAAAAAATAAACCAAATAGATAATAGACAAAAGATATGAATGGCTATTTCACTGTAGAGGATATAAAATGGCAAAAAAAAAACCCCCCCCACACACACATGAAAATATATTACACACTGTTAGCCACGAGAAAAGCAAATGAAAATGACAAAAAGATAGCCCTACACACTTATTGGACTGGCCAAAATAAAAACTAGTGACAATCCAAACACTGGTAAAGATGTGGATAATCTGGATCGCTCATTCTCATACATTTTCCATAGGAGTGTAAAATGATACTGCCACTCTGCAATACAGGTTGGCTGTTTCTTCAAAACTAATTATGCAATTTCCAGAGGTCCTAGCAATTTTATTCTCAGGCATTTACCCCAGAGAAATAAAAATTTATGTTTACACAAAAATCTGTTTTACAAATGTTCATAGCAGTGTTATTTGTAATAGCCCCAAACTAGAAACAACCCAGATGTCCTTCAACAGGTGAATGGTTAAACAAACTGTGATACATCTATTTCACAGTGTACTACTCAGAAATAAAAAAGAACAAACTCTTGATACACTCAACAACTTGGATTAATCTTCGGGGAATTATGCTGAAGGAAAAAAATAAAGACAACCCCAAAGGTTACACACTGTATGATTTCATTATTGCATCATTTTTGAAATGACAAAACTTTAGAAACGTAAAACATATTTGTAGCTGCCAGGTTAAGGGGTTTAAGGTTGGTAGGGTGGGGAAATATGTGTCATTATCAAAGAATCATAGGTGGAATCCTTGTGATGAAGGAACACTTCAGTATCTTTATTGTGGTGTTGGATACACAAACCTACACATGTGATAAGATTGTATAGCACTAAGTACACACACAGACACACGCACAAATGAGTACAACTGGGAAATTTGAATAAGATCAGTGGACTGCACCCATATCAATTTGTGACGTTGTACTGTAGTTTTACAAAATCTTCTCGGTATTACTTCTTCCAACTGCATGTGGATTTACAACTGTTGCAATAAAATCTCAAAATAAAAAATAGGAAGGCAAGAATCAAAGGAAAAGCAGGACCAAGTTGAAGTAGAGGTGGTGAGTGTGGATTGAAAAAGAGGATAATAATCAGAGGGAAGGGAACTTCCCTGGTGGTGCAGTGGTTAAGAATCCGCCTGCCAATACAGGGGACACGGGTTTGAGCCCTGGTCCGGGAATACGCCACATGCCGCAGAGCAACAAAGCCCGTGTGCCACAACGGGCCACAACTACTGAGCCTGCACTCTAGAGCCCGCGAGACACAACTACTGAGCCTGCGTGCCATGACTACTGAAGCCTGGGTGCCTAGAGCCCGTGCTCAGCAACAGGAGAAGCCACCGCAATGAGAAGCCTGCGCACCGCAATGAAGAGTGGCCCCGCTCGCTGCAACTAGAGAGGGCCCACACGCAGCAACAAAGACCCAATTCAGCCAAACACCAAACATAAATAAATAAATAAATAAATTTTTTTTAAAAGAGGGAAGGATTCTTGTAATGTATGGTGCATTTTCATAGTACTTTGCGTTTAAACAGGCTTAGGTGGATAACCGTCTCCATCACTGTCTGGGTATATAATGCTGAGTGAATGAATTAACCTCTCTGATCCTCAGTTATCTCATCTGTAAATGTGAGTAGTAATATTATATTACTCCCTCTGTGAAGCTGTTCCAGACCACCTGGATTACATGGTTCTTCTCTGTGTTCTGAGAGTCCCTAGCTCACTCCTGCCACAGCTCTCATCACATTTATTTTTCAACTATTTAATTTGTGGCTGTCTGCGTACTAGACTATGAGCTATTCAAATACTGTTTCCCTGAAAGAATCATCGCTGTGTCTCCAGGTCCTGCTTGACCCAGTGCCTGGAGCCTGGTACCCAGCAGATGAGTGATGGTGACACATGTTACTCACCCAAAACACTATAGCTATTATTATAGGTTCAGTTTGTTCATAAGAAATAATATATTGAAAATGAGTGAACATAGAAAGTCTCTGCTTAAATTTATGTTCATGAGAATGCGGTTAGGGGTGGTAGTGATTGGTGATGGCTTGTATCCCCATATTTTGTCCAGAATACTCTGATACCATTGTATTCTCCACTTTTTCCCTTTCATAAACCTAAATACAAAATGACTGATGAACAGAGTTGGGCTTCAATAAATACTTGTTTGATGAATATAACACTGCCATCAGGTTACTTTAGTTCTTCAGTGAGTGGTTGTAGATGTCACTCAGGCTTACAACAGCATAATCAAGGACATGACCTCAGTGCTCAGTGACCTTGGATGAGTGCAGGTGAGCTCTTTCAAACTCAAAACGAAACTTCACTCTTTGCCTTCCTCCTGCTTCTTTGGCCACAACTTCTGTGTGTGTTTTCTTACAGGGTCCCCTTCCCCTGTGTCCTTTCTTTGCACTTCCACTGCTTTTCTGTTTATATGTCTGTCTGCCCCAAGTGATTGTGAGATCCCAGATGCCAGGGACTAGGATCTATTCTTCTTTCATTTCCCACTTCTAAAATATCCCTGGAACATGGTGGGCATAACTATTTGCTTACATTACAAAGACAAATTTATCTTTGTGATGGCTCTGATAGAAGGAATACCCGATTTTTTCTGTAAATTCTAATGTAGATATTATCTGTGTAGGTCCTAGGTGCTAGAGAGGCTCCTGTATTGAGTTGTGAATACTTTGCATGGCTACAACTTTGACCTTTTTTGGCCATCTCACACAGAGAGAATCACAGTTTTCAGTACCCAGAATAGCTTAGGGCCGCATATACCAGGCTTTGGTAATTTAAAATCCACCTTCACTCATAAGCAACTGCAAAACCTTTCTGCTCAGAAAAACTGTGCTTTGTTTTAGCAATGTACAATGTCATTACAGACGACTTCCCAGGTCAACCGTAGGCTTATTGAAGACAGTGACCACAATGCATCACTCTTATATACCTCTGACATCCAGTTAAGTGGATGTAGGCACATTGTAGGTACTCAAGTAGCACTGATTGACTCACTTAACTGGGCTTTCTGTTTGTCTTTAAAAATCGACCCTGTGGAGATTCTCCTTCCAGGAATGGTGGTGTGAGGAGTTTGCACAATTCATGTTCACAGAACACAAGTAAAAACCTGGGCAAAATTATTGAAAACAACTATTTCATGGCACTGACAGACAATAACCTGAGAAGTGTTTCTTTATGAAACACTGCTACTGTGTTGGGTAAGAAGGTGACTTTGTGGCCTTTTTCCTGGGGATGGTCTCATCCTTACACTCCAGCTCAGAAGGTAAAAATCCACACCTTTACTGTATAAAGGTGGTGGACTCAATCTGGGGATGTTGGCAGGCCAGATAGAAATTTTACAGGGAGAGTTTGGAAGTGAAGAGTCATGAAAGGGCCAAGAAGTTAAATTCTCCACCCCTCTGACTGCTAAAATATGCATGCATGCGGGAGACCCCAGGGAGCCAGGCAAAAATTGAAAGTCTGGGACAGCTTGTGAGGGGTGGATGTTGCTGTGCATTTGGATGTATTCCTCAACCCACATGCCACTTGTGTGGCAGAGAGAGGCGACCTTATGGCTTGAGTAGGGTTGCAAGATTTAGCAAATAAAAATAGAGAATGCCCAGTTAAATTTGAATTTTAAAGATATTAAAATAGTATTCATTGCTTATCTGAAATCCAAATTTAATGGGGCATCTGGTATGTTAATCTGGCAACCCTAGGATTGAGGTGTATGAACATAAACTCTACCCAGATGATTGGCTGAATACAAAACTACACAGGTGAAGGGGAGACTGCCAAAGTTCTAGGCAAAAAAAAAAAAAAAAGCCAAGTGGAGATATCACTACCTACACAGGATGTGGGAGACAGTTTTAGCAGTATGAGTCCAGGTGAGGTCACGATAATTATCCGTTAATACAAAACAAAAAAAGCCAACAACGTTCAGAAACACAAAACAAAGTCACTAGAACATTTTATCTATAACGTTCATCTTTCAAAAAATTAACAAGAATAGTGAAAAAAACTGGAAGGTATAACCCATTGTCAAGAAAATAAATGAGTCAATAGAATCTGACTCTATGTGAGACTAGATTTTGAATTTAGCAGATAGCGTCTTCAATGCAGTTATTATAAATATGTCAAACCAATTTAAGAAATAAATGTTTAAAAAGTCAAGGAAAACAATTGTGGATCTGGGTCAAAAATCGGGAATATCAACAAAGAAATAAAAACCTATGAGAGAAAAACAATTGAAATTCTAGAGGTGTACAGTGTAATAACTGAAATGAAAAAAACAAACAAACACTAGATTTGCTCAGGAGCATAATTGAGATGGCAAAAGAAACAATCACAATCACTTTGCTGTACACCTGAAACTAACGCAACATTGTAAATCAACTATACTTCAAAAAAACAAACAGACAAACAAAAGAAACAATCACAAAACTTGAAGATAGATCAATAGAAATTATTCAATCTGAAGAACAGAGATTAAAGAGTGAACAAGGCCTCAGAGATCTGTTGGAAAATATCAGACATCCCAACATATGTGCAATTGTAATACAGGAAGGACAGGAGAAACAGAAGGGGCAGAAGAGATTTTTTGAAAAAAAATGGCCAAAAAATTCCCAAATTTGGTAAAATGATTAAATTACTGATCAAGGAAATAAATAACTCTAAGCAGGAGAAACAAAGAAAAGCACAAGCCGAAAGTCAAAGCCTGAAAGGAAAATTTGAAAGCATCAATAGAAAAATAACACATCAGAGAAACAGAAAATTGAAAAGCCTTATGAAGGAAACAAGTTTGGAATGATGAAGGAACAGTTAAAGACCACTGTGGCTAGATTGTACTGAATGAGGGGAGAGGTTGCAGAGGTAGGCAGAAGCCAGAAAGTGTAGGGTTTGGCAGGCCACGCTAAGGAGAATGGATTTCATTCAAAGGAAAATGGGAATTCCTTGTAGAATGGTGGTAGTAATAGCTGCCCTCAGGATATATTTTGAATATAGAATCAATAGGACTTGCTGATGGATATTAGTAAAAAACAAACAATATACAACAAACCCAAGAGATCTATTTCAGACATGTTGAGTCATCCAAACAGGGAAGTCAGGTAGGTTAGACAAGTCTGGGTCATTTGGATGGATTCCATGTTTTGATTCTTTACCACAGTTCATCTATTTTGCCTACTTTTCTGATTCCTCAGGTACAAACATGCTTTGTGTATTTGTCTAGAGTCTTTAGTTGTAATCAGCAGGAGAGATAGGCAGTACTGGGCTTACTCCATGGTAGCCAGAAGCAGAATCTCCTCATGGGAGTTTATGGAGGATAAAGCTCAATTGAAAGTTGTGTCAAGCTGGTGGTCTGAATACATTTTTGGATTCTAGATTCTATTTGAAGTTATAAAATACTAAGATGGTGAGTGGATTATTTTAAATTAGTGTGTCCTAAAACTCACTAAAACCCTCCTGGGTTCCACTGAAGGTCAGAACTTAGGAGCAGTGACTCAAACATGGGAAAAAAAGATATAATCTGAGTGAATGACTAAACCAAACCCAAAACCAGGCATTGGACAGAAGAAGTGCCTTCAGAGACAGGCAGGTGGTACACTCTCCCCGCAGTGGGAATCAGAGATTCCTCCCCACAGTGGTGAACCCTGGCATGCTGTGGCTCCTGCTCTTAGCTGGGAAACTTCAGACGCCAGTCCTTGTGCCTGGGTGTTCCCCTGTGGGATGAAATGAATAGAATTGTCACGCTGGCTTCATAGATACTAGAGCATGTGCATATACATTAGCTTATAGATGTGTATCTCTACTTTTCATGATGCATGACGGATTATATTGATTAACTGGTTTTCTGTAGCGTCCTCTGATAGGCACTCAGCCCAGATCATAATATTCTTCTGATGGGCAACTAGATTGGCACAGAGAACTTCTTCCTGGTGAACACCAATGATTATTACTTTAAGCCTAAAAGCAAATATAAAACATGTAAATTAACAGGGACTGGAAAGCACCCTTGTGACCTCATCAGAGAAGCTAGGAATTTAAGTGTCCAGCGATCCATCCATGCCTGCATGATATCATGACTCCATCCATCTATCCATCCAAAAACTTTGTTTTGAGATCCTCCATAGGCCATGAACTGAACTACAGTCCACATGGCACTAAAAAGCTTCAGTATCATCCTATGAGGGACCCTTTGAAAGGACTTTTTCCCTAATTTTGAAATTCTGATCCTCTGTGGTCTCTTCTGGGCCCATTGCCTCCTTTGAGTTTTCTGTGACATATTTGTCTCCAGCTCATAAACAAAAGATTTCAGATGCAACCAGGCTTTTTACACATCTTTCCAGGTGGTAGATCATTGGGCTTCCTCCTACTGACCAAGAGCAAATAACTAAAAAGTCCCTAGTACCACATGACCTAAGAGCCACATATCCACGTGAATGATGCTTTTCAACTCATATGCATCCTGGAGCAGGAAGTGCAACATCTAAAGCCGTGTTCAAAAAGGTACAATTTGGGGGTCAGTTTTTTTTTTTTTTTTGGAAGTGTAGGTTAAGTCTGCTGCTGTATTGAACAATCATCTCACCATCAATTTGCTCATTCGGTTTATCACTAGGTAAATTTCCAGCCTGATTTATCTGAAGAGAGGATATGTTTGCTTTTTCTGTTCCTAAGCTGTTTGGAAGAGGGCTGCACTTTCTTTTAGATGAAGTTGGTTTAGTGTAGAGTTTTCTCTAAATAAAAAGTTGTAAATAATTGTAGATAAGACTCTGAACCTAATGCAACGTCAACGTAAGCCTTGGTGGACATCACATGCCAAAAAAAAAAAAAAATCTAGACACAGACTTTACAGCTTTCACAAGAATTAACTTTAAATGGATCACAGACCTAAATGTAAAATGCAAATCTATAAAACTCCTAGAAGACAACGTAGGAGAAAATGTAGGTGACTTTGTGTTGGCAATGAATGACCTTTTAAAAACACCACCAAAAGCACAACCCACAAAAGAAAAAAATTGATAAATTGGACTTTGTTAAAATTAAATATTTCTGTTCTGTGAAGGACACTGTTCAGAGGATGAAGTGACAAGTCACAGACTGGAGAAAATATTTGTAAAAAATATGTGATAAAGGACTGGTATCCCAAAATATACAAAGAACTCTTAAAACTCAAAAATGGGAAAACAACACGATTTTAAAATGGGCAAAAGATCTGAACAGACACCTCACCAAATAAGATGTACAGATGGCAATTAAGCCTATGAAATGATATTCAATATCATGTATCATTAGGGAACTACAAATTAAGACGACAGTGAGATACCACTACACACCTATTTGAATGGCTAAATCCAACACACTGAATATATCAAATGGTGGTTGGAGATGTGGGTTAACAGGAACTCTCATTCATTGCTTGTGGCAATGCAAAATGGTACAGCCACTTTGGAAGACAGTTTGGCAGTTTCTTACAACATTAAACGTCCACTTACCATATGATCCAATAGTTGTGCTCCTCGATATTTACTCAAATGATATTTACTCACCAGCTATGATGGTGGATACACGTCATTATACATTATACATTTGTCAAAACCCAGAGAGTGCAAGTCAAAGAGTGAAACCGAATATAAAATATACACTTTAGCTAGTAATAAGGTATCAACATTGGCTCATCCCTTGTAACAGGTGTACCACACTAATGCAAGATGTTCCTAATAGAGGAAACTGGATATGGAGGTGAGGGTGGGAGGATTTGGGAATCATCTGTACTTCTTGCTCATTTTTCTGTAACTCTAAAACCACTAAAAGAAATAAAGTCTATTATTTTTTTTAAAACGTTGAGATAAATGATAGGCAATAATATCAAAGGATAGGTAGTGCCTCCTCCTCCTCTCTCAAGATCTGGCTTTTGCCTCCATTCCTGCCTCATTGCCTCCCCCTTGTGAACCTTATGCCACAGTCACTGTGCTGCTCTGGGCTGGAAGGGGTGCTCGTGAGTACACATGTTTGTGCATGCACAGGACACTTGGGAGAAGCGCATCTATTGAGAATCACAATTCCATGTCTGTGCGTGGCCTCCCACAATACATCCTGTGTCTTAGTTTCCACTCTTTTGTTGGTTTCTTTTTCTCTTGAGTCAGATGGATTAAGCTTCAGTTTCCCTGGTAACCAACACCGGTATTTTATCTCAGCCTCTGGTCACAGAAAGACAGCAAGATGGAGAGAAGAATCTCCCATCGGTCCTGGCCCTTCCAGCTGGGCTGTCGCCTGAGATGAGTGATCCAGTGGGGATGAGCAGAAGAATGTTGCCAAGACAACAGAATCCCACACTCCTGCCCAGCACTGAGGCACTTCTCCCTCCCCCTCCCTGCACGCTTGGATCTCACCTGAGAATGGGAATGTGCTTTGGCTAAGAGTGAAGAGATAGATGCATGGTAGAGAATTTAAGGAGGGAGGTGAAATCTTGGGAGCCTTCAGAAGGGACTGGGGGAGGTGCGGGAGTCACAAAGAAAGCATTGTGTACAGCACTGCGATCTCGGGAGACAATGAAGACTATGAAAGCACAGTGGCTCTAACGTGTGGTTCCGTGATTTTCTCCAGCAGTACACAGTGCTACAACCATTTTCTGAAGCCAAGCTCCATGCCTCAGGCCTCGGAAAATGGGGCCTGTGTTGTTTGTTAAAGGAGAATGGAGCCTGACATCGCTTATGGAGGGCAAGGATGGCCTTGAGGAGGCCCTGCTCACCTCAGTGACAACTCTCATCTGTTACTCCACTCTGTCTGTCTGTCTGGTCTGTTCTTCCCTCTGTGTTCCCTTTTTTGGCGGGGGGGGTCTCTTTATGGGATGTGAAACGTTGTCCTCAGTTAAAGGGGAGGATGAGGCGAGGATGCCCCAATCTCCTCAAACATGGACCGATGAGATGGTGGGCAGAGGAGGAGTTGGTGGGGATGGTGTGCTGAAATCACAGACTCACTCACACTCCTCAGACGGCATGGGCACTTTGGTTAACTTATTCTCTCTGGCCGATCTGATCTGATCTTTATCATGAGTGCCCGCTCTCTGGAGTGGATAGTAAGTGGCAAAAAAAAACAAAAAACCCCACTGAATTTATATCTAATCTGGTAAGTGCAATCTGATGCTATCATGTGAATGGTTCATTTAAAACAATGCTGTCTGTTTTGGTGAAATGCTCAGTCTCTCAGATTTCCACCCCACTTCCCTGCTCCTTTCCAAGGTGGGGAAGGCGTATGTATGGTTTACAAATCTCCTGGGTGATGTGGGAAGGGGTGGGGGGTCTATGAAATTCTTAACGCTGCTCACAGTATCCTTGGTGGTTTCTGAGGGAAGGATGACTCTCCTCTCCCGGGTCCAGCTGGTGATGCTGACCTGCACCGCCCATGGGTGGAGCTGGTGAAACTTGCATTTTTGTCTCTCTCCTCTTGGTGGGGAGCCGGTGCTCCCTGGCTGACTCAGCCTCAGCTCACTCTGCTGGCATCTGCAGACCCCTCTGAATCTGGGTCGCATCCTCCATCGCACCCCGGGGCAGGGTGTCCACTCCACAGCCTCACCTGAAGGGTCATCTAAGCCCCTTAGACAGGTTAGGTTTCCTTCATGGTAGAACCCCTGGCTCTGGACTCAACCAATTTCCACATTCCCGCTACAGGGAATGAAGGCCCTAGGGGTCTCACCACCACAGCAGGAACCAGGATCAGTTCCAGAAGGCTAAATTCCTAAACTCCAGCCATCCTTCTGCCCACTTTGTAGATGATGGAATGATCCAGAAGAAATGGGGAACGTGACGATTCAAGAAAAAGGGATGATCATTGCAAAGGCCCACTCCTCGAGAAGGAGGAAGGATATGGGATCCAGGTGAAGGGCTTGGCCTCACATGGGATCTGGTCACTTCCTTCAGAGGGGCAGCAGAGTGCCAGGGTAGAAACAGGCAGAATGGGAATGGGAAGCTTGAAAAATCCACGGGACTGCTTCTGTCTTCTCCACGAATTATTGGGGGTTGGGGGGAGACTGGTGGTCATTAGAATGGAGGAGGGTTGCTAGTGTGTAATGTAGTATTGTAGGTGAGAGTGAAAATGAAAAGCAATTCTCCCCTGGTCATGGATTTAAGATAAAACAATTCCCTAAAGTTTCAGAGTTTCGTCCTCAGTGCTGAGGTGCTCAGATACAGGCAGGGGGTGAGTGGGGAAGAGGGTGCAAGGAGCACAGGAGGTGTGTTTGTGGGGGACAGTTTCCAGCCCTGGGTCAGCGGAGTAAGGAGGGGCCTGGCGGATGGTGTGGAAGGATGTGTGGTCGGTGAGCTGGCGGTTTCCAGGAGGTTGGGGCTATCAATGCAGGAGCACTAGAGCGAGGGAGCTGGAGGACAGGACATCGTGTTGGGGGTGATGAGAGGGAGGAATGCTATACACCATGAGGGCCGCGGTCTTCCTGATACCCAGGGCGTGACCGTGGGCAGGGGGATGCTCGGGTGGGGAGGAGAAGAACATCGCTGAGGTCGGAGAGGCTCCGGGGTGACCGGCTGAGCCTCGCGGGCACTGAGGTCGCCGGGACGGATCAGAAGAGTGAGGGCTGACAGGAGCACAGTTCAGTGTGCCACGGGACGAGGGCGTTCACAGGCCGGGGGTGGGTGGGAGGAGAATGACCAGGGGATTGGTACCGGTCCCGCACGTGGGGGGCTGGGGCAGTGGGCGACGGGACCTGGACACCACCGGTCAGGTCCCTTAGCTGAGAGTTCGAAACAGGGCCCGGGAGCAAACTTCTAGCGGACCCGGGCGGGGAGACTACCACTGACGTTACTGGGCACAGGCGCGCAGGCCCAGAACCCGCCCCCCGGCGCGCAGCCCCGCCCCCCGGGCTCGCGACTTTCCGGGGCACCAGGACTTCCTGCCCCTGTTGCTATGGTTCCGGGGGGCCGGACTAAGGAAGGCTGCAGTGCCGGGAAGGTTTGTCAGGGCAACTGTGGCCTGTACCGGTCCATCTCTGGTCCTCACCATCATCCCGCTTTGCTTCTTCGGCCAATATCGCCACGCTTCGGCTGGTACTAGTGTGTTCTCTGGTCCTAAATATGAACGTAGGGGCCCAATTGCGGACATGCTTTTGGAATTAGGAACACAGTCACTGGACAATAAGCAGTATGTACGAATGAAGTCTGAACTGATTGCAATGGTCTTTCTCTTACCAAGTCCAGCTAACATTTCTGAAGGTTCCTTGGCACGCTCATACATCTGAAAAAATAGCACATATTTTCTACCAAAAAAAAAAGTTTTCTTAACAGCACTGCACACAAATTATCTGAATTAATTTATCCTGACAAATTCTTTATCATAAAGACATCGTTTGACTGGACGTGCAGTTCTTTACTAAAGTTTTCCTCCTGTAGGGCTTTGTGGAGGCCCTTGGGCCAGGGCTCAAGAGAACTTCCCTTGCAGTTCCAGCTCTACCAGCCTTTTATTTTACTCTGAGTCACTTTGCTTCTTTGGGCCTGCTGTTTTCTGTTTTAAGAAATCAGGCTAAGCTAATGGGTAGCGCAGGGAGGGGGATCCAGGGGAGGGTGTGGTTAAAGAGCCTGTGTTCTCGACGCAGTGACTCATCTTTTTTCTCTTATTTATTGCTGCTTTTTTTTTGTTTGTATGTTTGTATGTTTGTTTTGTTAAGAAAGGAATTTCTTTTACTTTAACAAAGAGTTTGAAATCACTGGTTTATGGTATCAGTACTCAGTCTCCCAGAGATGGGAGAAAGATTGAAGAGAAATGAAATTATAAAAATGGGTAGACTCAGCCATCCTTAGGGGTACCATAAACTTAAAAGTACTCTCTAAGTAGATGGCTTGGAAGAATGTCTGTTCAATTATAGGGTGTCTGCAAGAACTGTACTGTCAAATGCTGCAATCTG
This sequence comes from Eschrichtius robustus, assembly GCF_028021215.1. Taxonomy (NCBI): domain Eukaryota; kingdom Metazoa; phylum Chordata; class Mammalia; order Artiodactyla; family Eschrichtiidae; genus Eschrichtius; species Eschrichtius robustus. Next base: position 50,180,936 of record NC_090845.1, on the reverse strand, counting down.
ATTACTTTCTGAGAGGGGAATTGGGGCTGAAGATGTAATCTTACCAACCATTAAAAACATTTTTGAGAGGCCGTATTTCAAGTTAGTAATCAGTCACAATCTCCTGATGACAATCTAGTGAAGTAACCATTATGTCATAATAGTAGTTGGTACGGCAACAATAATTGGCTAACAGCACACTTGGAGCGTCTCTCCATTGTCTGTCCCTATACCACTTTCACAGGAGCATTAACAGTAAATAGACACAGGCAGCCACACCTGTCTTAAGTGTTATGTAGAAGGGGTTAAAAATCACTTAACCTAGGGGCTTCCCTGGTGGCGCAGTGGTTGGGAATCTGCCTGCCAGTGCAGGGGACACGGGTTCGAGCCCTGGTCCGGGAAGATCCCACATGCCGCGGAGCAAATGGGCCCATGAGCCACAATTACTGAGCCTGCCCGTCTGGAGCCTGTGCTCCGCAACAGGAGAGGCTGCAATAGTGAGAGGCCCGGGCACCGCGATGAAGAGTGGCCCCCGCTTGCCGCAACTGGAGAAAGCTCTTGCACAGAAACGAAGATCCAACACAGCCATAAATAAATAAATAAAATTTTTAAAAAATCACTTAACCTGGAATTGTAACTTCAGGAAATGAGTCATTTAAAATTATGAAGCTAATGTTTAGAAATGAAATTTACAGCTTGACTTTTCAAATTAGAGTTCCTGTTTCATATTTTCCTTCTTCATGCCGGGTGAAGTGTGCTTCCGACTTTAAATTATTGGAGTAGCAGATGATGACTTGTATTTTCTCTGACAAGATTTCACATATATATATGCCACTGGCTCGCAAATTAAGTGTCCAAAAGATCAATTGTTGGGTGATATTTTCTCCTCTCTCTTGTGGTTTATTTTCAGGAAAAGAAGAAGGAATCATAATAAAGAGGACAATCACCATTCTCCCCAGTCCAAAAGGAGTAAGAGAAACCCTGTCTTTCAGGAGTCTCAGGATGCAGAGGTAGGAATATGGTCAGATAGCCTCTCTCTAGTTCATCCACTGCCTAAGTTACATTATCCAATTGGTGCCCTGCAATTAAAAGAAATGTATCATTCCAGGAAACCTTCAAAAAAGTATTCTTACTTGATTGCAGTGGCTTTTGAGCTGGAGCCCTTAGCCATGGTATGCAGTATCTCACAAAAGGTGGTAAGGAAGCACAGAAAAAGACTTAGTGAAAATGTAATCAGGAAAAGCTAGGTCTTAGACTTTTCTCTAGTCATAGGAGCAGGGAATAATCATCTTACCCCCCTCCCTTATTTTTAGATGGAGAATAAATTTTCAGGAGTATAATGATGTGTTATTGGCTAGAAGGAGATTCTTGATTTCTGGCTAGGAAAAGTGAAAATGAAATTGAGGATGGGGGAGTCTGGTGATTTTGCAAAGCTTTAATGGTGCTTGAATGGAAGAGCTTGAATTTTAATGACTTGTGGCATTAGCATAGTATTGTTTTAATTGAGGTATAGTTTACTAGGAGAGGATTAAAGGAACCTTGTTAAGTCTTTATGTATGAATCCTATTAGTTAATGACTAAGTAGTGCTCACTTGTCCCTTTTGTGAGCAAAAAGTGAAATGATTATCGATCCCTGTCCTCCTCCTGGAACCTGTACGCAGGTGGTGATAGTCCCAGATCCTGGGCAGCTACTTGGATGGGTAAATTGTAGCTAGGTATAACTCATGTAACTTGCTCTCTTAGATGCTGGCCTTTTTCGTTGAATATCTTTGCATGTTCAGGAGTACTGCTCTTTTTTGCTCAACCTTACATCTTTACAAATTACATCACCACTTTTCCTGTAAATCTGTGCCCTTGTACATAAGTATAAGCCTTCTAGAAAGTGCAAACACAAAGACACTAATGTTTTTTGTATTAGTCTCTCTTACTTGCCAAGACCATTCATTTTATATTTCAGATTGCCGAGTAGTAGCAAGAAATTGAGAGTGAAAAAATGTGTAGATATGAACAGAATTGGCTTATCGGGAACATATCTCTGCCTTTTTCTCTTCTGTACCTGAATTGGAAAAGATTTGATATCCTAATGCTAGAATTCCAAGGGAGCATCAGAAACGAGACTAATGAGAGAGAAACAGAACCAGGAGCCCCACCTATGTTTAAAAATTAGAATTCTATAAAATCTACTCCACCCCCTTTTTTAAGCTGGTAGGAGCTGTCTCTTTGTCAGGTCATTGTTTAAAGTAGTGTCAATTCATAAGACAACTAGAACATTTGGCATAATTTTTGAAAAATGTTTTCTCTTAGGTTGACTGTAGATTTGGGTCATTCACATCGCCTTTAATTATATACATTCTAAGACACAGAACTGCTTTGGGAGACCTTATTTCGGATGAAACTGTCATTGAACAAAATAATGGTTGTTAGCCCTGTTTTTATAACCCATGGCAAAATGTTAACTTCTGAAATTATCCTCCATTTAAAAGATACATTCAAAAGTGCAGGGACAACCCTTTCCAAAAATGGCCTAATCTGTTGCATGCATTTTACGAAACTTTGCTCGTGTTGTATACCAAGCAATCCCGAGCAGTTTTATATTCCAACTGGATGTTAAAATCTAAGCTGTTTTAAAGAATTGAAGATACACATGCACTCATGTTTTTCTACAGATGATGGTTACCTATCAATCTTTTGTCTGTTCAAATCCCATTAACTGAGTTGAAACAAAGTGAAGTTGTTTAAATTGTTTTATACTTATATAGATTCTATTATAAATATAAATTTTGACCTGGAAAACAACTTAGAGCTCAATATCTAGTTCAACTTCATTTTATGAGGGAAACTGAGCTACAGAAAAGTGTAGATTATTTATCCCATTGACACAGAGAAGTTAACACATGAGTACCTTTGCCTTGCTAATTTGGAAAGTAATTGTAATTCAGCAGCCAAATTGATTTGGTATCCTATGGCTCATAAGATTCTACAGTGTTTCATTTGTTTTAGCGAACATGAACGAGCTTTTCATTTCAAGTGTGTTGGAACTTTGGGAGCACATACTTTAAGTGCTTGGGTGGACTTGCTTAATTTAGTTTCTGCAGCTGCCTTAGAATAAACATCATATTACAATTCTAGGTATGGGATATGTACTAGGGGTGAAAACTTTTGTTGTTGTTGAGGTTCACATAAATGAAAAGCTCTAAGGCATGGAGGGATGGAATTGAGACGGAAGCTAGGGCTTAAGAGAATATAAAATACCAGCTTAATCTGCTTTTACAATTAAGGAGAATTACATAATTCTCTGTTGTAAATATACACATGCATTCCCATTCTGTTTTGTTGAAGATGCTCTGTAATTAATATTCCTCCTCGTCTCTTCAGATTCTATTTATTCACTTGTTCTTTCATTAGCCTGATAAGGTGCTCTTTCTCTCTCCTAACTAATTTTCTGTCTACCTTATTCTTCTCTCAAGTTAATGGATCGTTTCTCCCCCTTTACCTCCCAGCTGTAATCTGCTTTCACTGCCTGTTATTTCTCATCCCCTTCATGCAACTATTCACTAAAACTTGGCTCCTCAGACCCCACCTGTCCTGGGTGCTTGGGGTAAACTTAAATGTCTCTGTCATTTCCTCCATGACTCCTCCTATCCTACTTCTGATGTGTATCGCATATATGCCTTCCTTTACATTTCCACCATCCTAATTCAGGCCTGCATTACCTCTTGCTAAATGTATTGCAGAAATTCCCTCCATGGTCTCTGTGCTCTCATTCTCCTCCTACTCCATTCATCCATTAGAATCCTTTTCCTAAATGTAGATCCGAGCATGAGCATGTCTCTTAGGCTCAGGTACCTATTCCGACAGACTTCTTAGCATGACATTCAAGGCCCTTGATAACCTAGCTCTACCTTCTCATGCATATTTTGTCTCCCACAAACTCCTCTCCGGGAGGCCCCAGCCACATTGTATTACTAGCTTTGTCTCCTTGAAGACTCCTCTTCACCCTGCTTGTGCTCCTGTTGTTCTCTCCCTTTGTCACACCCATCCTATTAATATTCTTCCCATCCTCCAAGGCCCAGTTCAGATGCCATTCATTTTAAGGAGCCTCTTCTATTTTCCTGGTCCGCATTCATTGCTACATTCCTGTCACTGCAATAGCTTAACACTGTCATCCTCAAAGAGGATGGGTTCTTGATTGGGCTCGGGAATTACCTGTTGGTTGAGTCCCTAAGTATCCTTGGCAAAGTACCTGCTTGTACATAGAAGGCACACAAGTAATTGTTTGGATAGTGGTTGGGTATCAGAACAACCTGTGCCTACCTGAGATAACCTCTCAGGATGGGGACCTGGCATGTGCATGTGAATCAAACTAACAAAAACCCCACAGGTGGTCCTGATGCCTATCTCCAAATAGAATGTGCTATGGAAAATCTCTGCTGGACTCAACTGAAACTTCTTTGGTTACAGTGTAAGCAGGCAGATTTCATTATGGCCCGAACTAATCTAAAATCCTGCCTTTTCACACAGACCTAGACCCTAGGACTTTTGTGTGGTGCTTTTGTGAATGTCATTTAGTGAGAGACCCTTGGTCAGAGTCTTTTATAAATGTAATTTTATTTTGCCATGTACTTGAACGTGCAAGGTTTCAGTTTTGCAGAGCATGGGCCTGTTCTCATTTGTCTTCCACAGGTATCAGCACTAAGCTTATATCGAATGGTCAGAGGAAAAAGAATGAGCTTTGTAACTGGTAAATAGGATAAGCATTCTGATGAGAAGTTTCTTTCAGGTATCAGGAGGATGGTGAAAATGATTTATATTTTATGGGTCTTTCTCAATCCTGAAGCGTTTAAAATCTCATTTCTCTTCTGATGAAAGAATTTGCTCTCTTTCTAAAATCAAGTGCAGTAAGGAAAAAGCTTCTGTAGTAAGATAGCAGTTTCAAGTGTCAAAACCATACACTATCAAGGAGAGACCTTTTCATCCCAAGCACTCTGACAATAATAGAACTCATTAAGTGGGATATCTTATATGAAGTACATTCAAAAGGGTGAGATGAGACAAGGCCCAGGGTTGTATAACGTAGGCTATGTTTATTAGCTAATCAGCTCTATTGGCCTAGAAAATGCTAGTGGATACGACGTTTTAGATGTTCTTTAGTAGTTTAAAGGCAATCTCATTTACAGCATCACAGTCCATTTCAAGTCTTTGTTTTGAAGTCAGAAGTAACTGAATGCAAAAGCAGGAGATGTGCCTTGGTCTCGTAGTAGCATTCTCTAGGTTACTTACTTGCAAATAAAATAGTTGTTTTCCACAAAATAAATACATTTCTTGTGAATGCTTTAGAAAGTGAAAATATAAAAAATAAATAAAAATTAAAAAATAAAAAAGGATCCAAAGTCTCAAATTTTAAATAAATAAATAAATAAACAAACAAACATGATGTCAGGGACATCCTTCTATATCAGTATAAATACAACTATATCATCATTGTTAATGGCTGACAAAATCGCATTGTATGAATGGATGCACTATAACTTAACCACTTTCCTGCTTTTGGACATTTAATTGTTTCTGATTTTCAGCTATTAACAACAATGCTGATACTATAAGCAGTGTCACAATGAACATTTGCACTTATGTCTCTACACGACTGGGTTTGAAAACACTTTAAATGAACTAGAAATTGGAAGGAGATCTATTTTTTCTTAACAATTATTCTACAGAAATCTCTTCTATCTTGTTAATTTTAATGTACCATTTCATAGTCTAGCATCACCTAGTGTTACACTATAGTATAAAATGGATATGTTGTCATATGAGATGAAATTTGATTCACCAGAAACTGATTATAGTTCTTACCTTGTTTTTCAGACAGTACCTGTGACGAAAAACGATCAGGAAAGACAACTAAGAGAAACCAAAGTGTGTGCGGTGGGTTTCTTATCCAACGTAATACCTACTTATTTTTAAATATTCATAACTTCACTATTTTATGCCACTGGAGGTTTCAGATTTTTACCCTTGAGCTAGGAAAATCATCTATTTGGATATTTTTTATTATTTTTTTATTTTTTTTATTTTTAACGTCTTTATTGGAGTATACTTGCTTTACAATGGTGTGTTAGTTTCTGCTTTATAACAAAGTGAATCAGTTATACATATACATATGTCCCCATATCTCTTCCTTCTTGCATCTCCCTCCCTCCCACCCTCCCTATCCCACCCCTCTAGGTGGTCACAAAGCACCGAGCTGATCTCCCTGTGCTATGCGGTTGCTTCCCACTAGCTATCTATTTTACGTTTGGTAGTGTATATATGTCCATGCCACTCTCTCACTTTGTCACAGCTTTCCCTTCCCCCTCCCCATATCCTCCAGTCCATTCTCTAGTAGGTCTGTGTCTTTATTCCCGCCTTGCCACTAGGTTCTTCATGACCATTTTTTTCCCTTAGATTCCATATATATGTGTTAGCATACTGTATTTGTTTTTCTCTTTCTGACGTACTTCACTCTGTATGACAGACTCTAACTCCATCCACCTCACTACAAATAACTCCATTTCGTTTCTTTTTATGGCTGAGTAATATTCCATTGTATATATGTGCCACATCTTCTTTATCCATTCATCCAATGATGGACATTTAGGTTGCTTCCATGTCCTGGCTATTGTAAATAGAGTTGCAATGAACATTTTGGTACATGACTCTTTTTGAATTATGGTTTTCTCAGGGTATATGCCCAGTAGTGGGATTGCTGGGTCACATGGTTGTTCTATTTTTAGTTTTTTAAGGAACCTCCACACTGTTCTCCATAGTGGCTGTATCAATTTACATTCCCACCCACAGTGCAAGAGTGTTCCCTTTTCTCCACACCCTCTCCAGCATTTGTTGTTTCTAGATTTTTTGATGACGGCCATTCTGACTGGTGTGAGATGATATCTCATTGTAGTTTTGATTTGCATTTCTCTAATGATTAATGATGTTGAGCATTCTTTCATGTGTTTGTTGGCAATCTGTATATCTTCCTTGGAGAAATGTCTATTTAGGTCTTCTGCCCATTTTTTGGATTGGGTTGTTTGTTTTTTTGTTATTGAACTGCTTGTAAATCTTGGAGATTAATCTTTTGTCAGTGCTTCATTTGCAAATATTTTCTCCCATTCTGAGGGTTGTCTTTTGGTCTTCTTTATGGTTTCCTTTGCTGTGCAAAAGCTTTTAAGTTTCATTAGGTCCCATTTGTTTATTTGTGTTTTTATTTCCATTTCTCTAGGAGCTGGGTCAAAAAGGATCTTGCTGTGATTTATGTCATAGAGTGTTCTGCCTATGTTTTCCTCTAAGAGTTTGATAGTGTCTGGCCTTACATTTAGGTCTTTAATCAATTTTGAGTTTATTTTTGTGTATGGTGTTAAGGGGTGTTCCAATTTCATACATTTACATGTACCTGTCCAGTTTTCCCCGCAGCACTTATTGAAGAGGCTGTCTTTTCTCCACTGTATATGCTTGCCTCCTTTATCAAAGATAAGGTGACCATATGTGCATGGGTTTATCTCTGGGCTTTCTATCCTGTTCCATTGATCTATGTTTCTGTTTTTGTGCCAGTACCAAACTGTCTTGATTACTGTAGCTTTGTAATACAGTCTGAAGTCAGGGAGCCTGATTCCTCCAGCTCCATTTTTCGTTCTCAAGATTGCTTTGGCTATTCGGGGTCTTTTGTGTTTCCATACAAATTGTGAAATTTTTTGTTCTAGTTCTGTGAAAAATGCCAGTGGTAGTTTGATAGGGATTGTATTGAATCTGTAGATTGCTTTGGGTAGTAGAGTCATTTTCACAATGCTGATTCTTCCAATCCAAGAACATGGTATATCTCTCCATCTATTTCTATCATCTTTAATTTCTTTCATCAGTGTCTTATAATTTTCTGCATACAGGTCTTTTGTCTCCTTAGTAGGTTTATTCCTAGATATTTTATTCTTTTTGTTGCAGTGGTAAATGGGAGAGTTTTCTTAATTTCACTTTCAGATTTTTCATCATTGTTGTATAGGAATGCAAGAGATTTCTGTGCATTAATTTTGTATCCTGCTACTTTACCAAATTCATTGATTAGCTCTAATAGTTTTCTGGTAGCATCTTTAGGATTCTCTATGTATAGTATCATGTCATCTGCAAACAGTAACAGCTTTGCTTCTTCTTTTCCAATTTGGATTCCTTTTATTTCTTTTTCTTCTCTGATGGCTGTGGCTAAAACTTCCAAAACTATGTTGAATAATAGTGGTGAGAGTGGGCAACCTTGTCTTGTTCCTGATCTTAGTGGAAATGGTTTCAGTTTTTCACCATTGAGGACGATGTTGGCTGTGGGTTTGTCATATATGGCCTTTATTATGTTGAGGAAAGTTCCCTCTATGCCTACTTTCTGCAGGGCTTTTATCATAAATGGGTGTTGAATTTTGTCGAAAGCTTTCTCTGCATCTATTGAGATGATCATATGGTTTTTCTCCTTCAATTTGTTAATATGGTGTATCACGTTGATTGATTTGCGTATATTGAAGAATCCTTGCATTCCTGGAATAATCCCCACTTGATCATTGTGTATGATCCTTTAAATGTGCTGTTGGATTCTGTTTGCTAGTATTTTGTTGAGGATTTTTGCATCTATATTCATCAGTGATATTGGCCTGTAGTTTTCTTTCTTTGTGACATCTTTGTCTGGTTTTGGTATCAGGGTGATGGTGGCCTCGTAGAATGAGTTGGGTAGTGTTCCTCCCTCTGCAGTATTTTGGAAGAGTTTGAGAAGGATAGGTTTTAGCTCTTCTCCGAATGTTTGATAGAATTCACCTGTGAAGCCATCTGGTCCTGGGCTTTTGTTTGTTGGAAGATTTTTAATCACAGTTTCAATTTCAGTGCTTGTGATTGGTCTGTTCATATTTTCTATTTCTTCCTGGTTCAGTCTCAGCAGGTTGTGCATTTCTAAGAATTTGTCCATTTCTTCCAGGTTGTCCATTTTATTGGCATAGAGTTGCTTGTAGTAATCTCTCATGATCCTTTGTATTTCTGCAGTGTCAGTTGTTACTTCTCCTTTTTCATTTCTAATTCTATTGATGTGAGTCTTCTCCCTTTTTTTCTTGATGAGTCTGGCTAATGGTTTGTCAATTTTGTTTATCTTCTCAAAGAACCAGCTTTTAGTTTTATAGATCTTTGCTACTGTATCCTTCATTTCTTTTTCATTTATTTCTGATCTGATCTTTATGAGTTGTTTCCTCCTGCTGACTTTGGGGTTTCTTTGTCCTTCTTTCTCTAATTGCTTTAGGCGTATGGTTAGGTTGTTTATTTGAGATATTTCTTGTTTCTTGAGGTAGGATTGTATTGCTATAAACTTCCCTCTTAGAACTGCTTTTGCTGCATCCCATAAGTTTTGGGTCGTCGCATTTTCATTGTCATTTGTTTCTCGGTAATTTTTGATTTCCACTTTGATTTCTTCAGTGATCCCTTGGTTATGTAGTAGTGTATTGTTTAGCCTCCATGTGTTTGTATTTTTTACAAATTTTTTCCTGTAATTGATATCTAGTCTCATAGAGTTGTGGTCGGAAAAGATACTTGATATGATTTCAATATTCTTTAATATCCGAAGTCTTGATTTGTGACCCAAGATATGATCTATCCTCGAAAATATTCCATGAGCACTTGAGAACAAAGTGTATCCTGTTGTTTTTGGATGGAATGTCCTGTAAATATCAATTAAGTCCATCTTGTTTAATGTATCATTTAAAGTTTGTGTTTCCTTATTATTTTCATTTTGGATGATCTGTCTATTGGTGAAAGTGGTGTGTTAAAGTCCCCTATTTTGATTGTGTTACTCTCGATTGCCCCTTTTATGGCTCTTAGCATTTGCCTTATGTATTGAGGTGCTCCTATGTTGGGTGCATGAATATTTACAATTGTTATATCTTCTTCCTGGATTGATCCCTTGATTATTATGTAGTGTCCTTCTTTGTCTCTTGTAATAGTCTTTATTTTAATGTCTATTTTGTCTGTTTTTAGAATTTTTACTCCACTCTTCTTTTGATTTCCATTTGCATGGAATATCTTTTCCATCCTCTCACTTTCAGTCTGTATGTGTCCCTAGGTCTGACGTGGGTCTCTTCTAGATAGCATATATACGGGTCTTGTTTTTTTATTCATTCAGCCAGTCTGTGTCTTTTGGTTGGAGCATTTAACCCATTTACATTTAAGGTAGTGATCAATTTGTATGTTCTTATTACCATTTTCTTAATTGTTTTGGGTTTGTTATTGTAGCTCTTTTCCTTCTCTTGTGTTTCCTGCATAGAGAAGTTCCTTTAGAATTTGTTGTAAAGCTGGTTTGGTAGTGCTGATTTCTCTTAGCTTTTGCTTGTCTCTAAATGTTTTAATTTGTCCGTCGAATATGAATGAAATCCTTTCTGGGTAGAGCAATCTTGGTTGTAGCTTTTTACCTTTCATCACTTTAAATATGTCCTGCCAGTCCCTTCTGGCTTGCAGAGTTTCTGCTGAAAGATCAGCTGTTAACCTTATGGGGATTCCCATGTATGTTGTTTGTTGTTTTTCCCTTGCTGCTTTTAATATTTTTTCTTTGTATTTAATTTTTGATAGTTTGATTAATATGTATCTTTGCATGTTTCTCCTTGGATTTATTCTATATGGGACTCTCTGCACTTCCTGTACTTGATTGACCATTTCCTTTCCCATATTAGGGAAGTTTTCAACTAAAATCTCTTCAAATATTTTCTCAGTCCCTTTCTTTTTCTCTTCTTCTTCTGGGACCCCTATAATTCGAATGTTGGTGCATTTAATGTTGTCCCAGAGTTCTTGGAGACACTCCTCAATTCTTTTCATTCTTTTTGCTGTATTCTACTCTGTGGTAGTTATTTCCACTATTTTATCTTCCAGGTCACTTATACCTTCTTCTGACTCAGTTATTCTGCTATTGATTCCTTCTAGAGAATTTTTAATTTCATTTATTGTTGTGTTCATCATTGTTTGTTTGCTCTTTAGTTCTTCTAGGTCCTTGTTAAATGCTTCTTGTATTTTCTTCCTTCTATTTTCAATATTTTGTATAATCTTTACTATCGTTACCCTGAATTCTTTTTCAGATAGACTGCCTATTTCCTCTACATTTGTTTGGTCTCGTGGGTTGTTACCTTGGTCCTTTATCTGCTGTGTGTTTCTCTGTCTTCTCATTTTGCTTAACTTACCGTGTTTGGAGTCTCCTTTTCGCATGCTGCAGGTTTGTAGTTCCCATTGTTTCTGGTATCTGTCCCCAGTGGCTAAGGTTGGTTCAGTCAGTTGTGTAGGCTTCCTGGTGGAGGGGACTAGTGTCTGTGTTCTGGTGGATGAGCCTGGATCTTGTCTTTCTGGTAGGCAGGACCATGTGTGGTGGCGTGTTTTGGGGTGTCTGTGACTTTATTATGATTTTAGGCAGCCTCTCCACTAATGGGTGGTGTTTTGTTCCTGTCTTGGTAGTTGTTTGGCCTAGGGTGTCCAGCACTGTAGCTTGCTGGTCATTGAGTGAAGCTGGGTCTTAACATTGAGATGGAGATGTCTGGGAGAGCTTTCGCAGTTTGATAGTATGTGGAGCCAGGAGGTCTCTGGTGGACCAATGTCCTGAACTCGGCTCTCCCACCTCAGAATCTCAGGCCTGACACCCGGCCAGAGTACCAAGACCCTGTCAGCCACACGGTCAGGTACATGGAGAGTTTCTTGCCCTTTGTGAATTCTGAGGTCTTCTGTCAGTGTTCAGTAAGTGTTCTGTAGGAGTTGTTCCACATGTAGATGTATTTTTGATGTATTTGTGGGGAGGAAGGTGATCTCCACGTCTTACTCCTCTGCCATCTGACAGGTCCTCCATCTTTGATTTCTTTCATCAGTATCTTATACTTTTCTGAGTACAGGTCTTTTCCTACTTAGGTAGGTTTGTTCCTAGGTATTTTGTTCTTTTTGATGCAATGGTAAATGGGATTGTTTCCTTGATTTCTCTTTCTGATATTTCATTGTTAGTGTATAGGAATGCAAGAGATTTCTGTGCATTAATTTTGTATCCTGCAATCTTACCAAATTCTTTTGTGAGCTCCAATAATTTTCTGGTAGCATATTTAGGATATTCTATGTATACTATCATATCATATGCAAACAGTGACAGTTTTACTTCTTTTGCAATTTGGATTCTTTTGTTTCTTTTTCTTCTCTGAGTGCCATGGCTAGGACTTACAAATCTATGTTGAGTAAAAGTGGAGGGAGTGGACATCCTTGTCTTCTTTCGGATCTTAGAGGAAATGCTCTCAGTTTTTCACTTTTGAGAATGATATTTTCTGTGGGTTTGTCATATATGGCCTTTAGTATGTTGAGGTATGTTCCTTCTATGCCCACTTTCTGGAGAATTTTTATCTTAAATGGGGTTTAATTTTGTCAAAAGATATGTCTGCATATATTGAGATGATTGTATGGTTTTTATTCTTCAATTTGTTAATGTAGTGTACCACATTGGTTGATTTGCATATATTGAGGAATCCTTTCATCCCTGAGATAAATCCCACTTGTTCAGGGTTTGTGATCCTTTTAATGTGTTGTTGGGCTTGGTTTGCTAATATTTTGTTGAGGATTTTTTCATCTATGTTCATCAGTGATATTGGCCTGTAATTTTCTTTTTTTGTGATATCTTTGTCTCATTTTGGTATCATGGTGATGGTGGCCTTGTAGAATGAGCTTGGGAGTATTCCTCCCTCTGCAGTTTTTTGGAAGACTTTCAGAAGTATGGGTGTTAAATCTTCTCTAAATATTTGATAGAATTCACCTGTGAAGCCATCCGGTGCTGGACTTTTGTTTGTTGGATATTTTTTTTATCAGAGTTTCAGTTTCATATTTGTGATTAGTCTGCTCATATTTTCTATTTCTTCCTGGTTCAGTCTCAGAAAGTTGCACTTTTCTGAGAATTTGTTCATTTCTTCTAGGTTGGCCATTTTATTTTCATAGAGTTGATTGTAGTAGTCTCTTATGATCCTTTGTTTTTCTGTGGTTTCAGTAACAATTCCATCTTTAAGGCATTTCTCTCTTCTCACACTTTATTATAGCCAGAAGGAGCCAAGCCACTCTTTCAGCACTTTGCTTAGAAATTGCCTCAGCTAAATATCCAATTTTATTTCCTATGAGTTGTATCTTCCAAAAAACACTAGAACACAAACCCAATTTAGCCAAGTGCTTTGCCACTTTATAACAATGATTACCTTTCCTTCATTGTCCAGTAACATGTTCCTCATTTACAGCTGAGACCTCATCAGAATGGTCTTTACCATCCATATTTCTACCAGCATTCTGTTTAGGACTACTTAGGTATTCTCTAAGAAGACTGAGGCTTTTTCTACCACTCTCCTAACTTTTCCTGAGCCCTCACCAGAATTGCCTTGAAAGTTCCTTTCACGAAGATGTAGGCTTTTTCTAGCATGCACCTCAAAACTCTTTCATCCTCTACCCAGTACACAGCTACAAAGAAGTTTCCACATTTGTAGGTATATGTTGCAATAACACCCCACTTCTCAGTATTAATTTCTGTCTTAGTCTATTCTGGCTGCTATAACAAAAACACCATACACTATCTGTCTTAAATGACAAGCAATTATTTCTCACAGTTCTGGAGGCTGAAAAGTCCAGATCAAGGTACTGGCAGATTTGCTGTGTTGTGAGGGTCTGCTTCCTGGTTTATAGATAGCCACCTTCTCTCTGTATCTTTTCATGGTAGAAGGAATGAAGGATCTCTCTGGGGTCCCTTTTATAAGGGCACTAATTCCATTCATGTGGTCTCTGCCTTCATGATTTAATCACCTCCTAAAGGCCCCCACCTCCAAATACTATCACACTGGGATTAGATTTCAACATACGAATTTGGCAGGGGATGGGAGAGACACAAACATTCAGTCTGTACCAGCATCAACACCAGAAATATTCTCAGAGATAAAGAGACACATTATATAATGATGAAGAGATCAACTCTCCAAGAAGACCTAACAATACTAAATGTATATGCCCTTAAAAAATACTTCCAAATACATGAAACAAATAGAACTATAAGAAGTAGACAAATCCACAATTATAGCTGGAGACCTCAACACTCCTCTCTCAATTTATACAACAAGTAAAGAGAAAATCAGTAAGAATAGAGAAATACTGAACAACACTGTCAACTAACTGTATCTAATTGACATTTTTAGAACACGCTAACCTGCAACAGCAGAATATATGCTTTTCTTCAAGTGCACAGGGAATGTGCACCAAGATTAACCATATTCTGAGCCATAAAATAAACTTAACAAATCTAAACCAATTGACAGTATGTAATGTGTGTCCTATAGTATAATGGAATTGAGCTGGAAAACAATGACTGAAGAGTCTCTGAAAAACAGCCAAATATTTGATAATTAAACAACACCCATATTTGAAAGAGGAAATCACAAAGAAATATGAATACATTTTGAATTGAATTTTAAAAGCATATATATCAAAAGTTATGGAATTCAGCTAAACCAGTGCATCAAGCGAAATTTGTATCATAAATGCTTTTATATAAGAAGATTAAGAAGATGTCAAATTAATTATCTTTGATTTAATCTTATGAAGGAAGAAAAAAAGAGCAAACTAAATGAGAAGAAAACCAAAGATTGGAAGAGACTTTCAAGACAGCAGAAGAGTAAGATATGGAGATCACCATCCTCCCCATAAATACATCAAAAATACATCTACATGTGGAACAACTCCTACAGAGCACCTACTGGACCCTGGCAGAAGTCCTCAGACTTCCCAAAAGGCAAGAAAATCCCCACGTACCTGGGTAGGGCAAAAGAAAAAACAGAGACAAAAGAATAGGGATGGGAGCTGTGAAGGTGGAAAAGTTTCCACACACTAGGGAGCCCCTTCACTGGCAGGGACGGGGGTGTTTGGGGGAAAAGCTTCAGAGTCACAAAGGAGAGTGCAGCAACAGGGGTGCAAAGGGCAAAGTGGAGAGATTCCTGCACAAAAAATTGGTGCTGACCAGCACTCACCAGCCTGAGAGGCTTGCCTGCTCACCTGCTGGGGTGGGTGGGGGCCGGGAGGTGAGGCTCAGGCTTTGGAAGTCAGACTCCAGGGAGAAGACTGGGGTTGGCTGTGTAAAGACAGCCTGAAGTGGGCTAGTACACCACAGCCAGCTGGGACAAAGTCCAGGAAAAAGTCTGGACCTGCCGGAGAGGCAAGAAACCTTTGTTTTGCGGTTCGCAAGGAGACAGGATTCCTTCCCAGGGTGTCCATAGAAGGCAGAGCACCGCCTAAGCGAGCTCCAGGGATGGGTGTGAGCCGTGGCTATCAGCTCAGACCCCAGAGAATAACACTGCTGCCACTGCCACTAAGAAGCCTGTGTACAAGTACAGGTCACTATCCACACCCCCCCCCCCAGGAGCCTGTGCTGCATGCCACTGCCAAGGTCCCATGATCCAGGGACAACTTCCTGGGAGAACACATGGTGCACCTCAGGCTGTTGCAATGTCATGGCGGCCTCTGCCGCCTCAGGCTCACCCCGCATTCCAATTATGACTACCATACCCCTTCCTACCCCCAGCCTGACTGAGCAAGAGAGCCTGAATCAGCCTCTGCTTTAACCCCCTCCTGTCTTGGTGGGGAACAGACTCCTGAGGGCAGCCTATAGGCAGAGGCAGAGACAAAACCAAAACTGAACCCCAGGAGCTATGAGAAATAAGAAGAGAAAGGGAAATTTCTCCGTGCAGCCTCAGGAGCAGCAGATTAAATCTCCACAGTCAACTTGATAAACCCTGCATCTGAAGAATACCTGAATAGAAAACGAATGTTCCCAAAATGGAGGAGGTGGACTTTGGGAGCAACTGTAGACTTTCGGATTGCTTTCTGCATCTAGTTTTTTTCTGGTTTTATGTTTATTTTAGTTTAGTATTTAGCGCTTATTATCACTGGTGGATTTGTTTATTGGTTGGATTGCTCACGTCCTTTTTTATATATACACTTTTTCCCTTTTTCTCTTTTTGTGAGTGTGTATGTGTATGCTTCTTGGTGAGATTTTGTCTGCATAGGTTTGCTTTTACCATTTGTCCTAGGGTTCTTTCTGTTCGTTTTTACGTTTTTGTTTTCTTTCATTTCTTTTCTTTTCTTTCTCTTCCTTTTCTTCTAAGCAGTGTGCCTGGCAGCATCTTGGTGCTCTGGCTGGCTGTCAGGCCGGAGACTCTGAGGTGTGAGGGACGAGTCCAGGATATTGGACCATCAGAAAACTCCTGACCCCACATAATATCACTTGGCGAGAGTTCTCCCAGAGATCTTTGTCTCAACACTAAGACCCAGCTCCACCCAACAGCCAGCAAGCTCCAGTGCTGGACTCCCCATGGCAAACAAGTAGCAAGACAGGCACACATACCCACCCATTAGAAGAGAAGCTGCCTAAAGTCATACTAAGTTCACAGACAAACCAAAACACACCAATGGATGCAACCCTGCCCACCAGAAAGACAAGACCCAGCCCCACCCACCAGAACAAGGGGCCAGACCCCTCTACCAGGAAGCCTACACAACCCACTGAACCAAACTTAGCCGCTGGGGGCTGACACCAGAAACAACGGGAACTAGGAAACTGCAGTCTGTGAAAAGGAGACACCAAACAGAGTAAGTTAAACAAAATGAGAAGACAGAGAAATATGCAGCAGATGAAGGAGCAAGGTAAACACCCAGCAGACCAAAAAATGAAGAGGAAATAAGCAGTCTACCCGAAAAAGAATTCAGAGTAATGATAGTTAAGATGATCCAAGATATCGGAAATAGAATGGAGAAAACACAAGAAATGTTTAACAAGGACAAACAGTGATAGAAAACACAATAAATGAAATTAAAAATACTCTAGAAGGAATAAATACCAGAATAACTGAGGCAAAAGAATGGATAGGTGAGCTGGAAGATAGAATGGCCAAAATAACTGCTGTGGAGCAGAATAAAGAAAAAAGAATAAAAAGAATTGAGGACAGTCTCAGAGACCTCTGAGACAACATTAAACACACCAACATTCGAATTATACGAATCCCAGAAGGAGAAGAGAAAAAGAAAGGGTCTGACAAAATATTTGAAGAGACTATAGTTGAAAACTTCCCTAACATAGGAAAGGAAATAGTCTGTCAAGTCCAGGAAGCATAGAGAGTCCCACACAGGATAAACCCAAGGAGAAACACACCGAGACACATAGTAATAAAATTGGCAAAAATTAAAGACACAGAAAAATATGAAAAGCAACAAGGAAAAAGCAATAAATAACATGCAAGGGAAACCCCATAAGGTGAACTGGTGATCATTCAGCAGAAACTCTGCAAGCCAGAAGGGAGTGGCAGGACATATTTAAAGTGATGAAAGGGAAAATCCTATAACCAAGATTACTCTACCCAGCAGGGATCTCATTCAGATTCGATGGAGAAATTAAAACCTTTACAGACAGCAAAAGTTAACAGAATTCAGCACCACCAAACCAGCTTGACAACAAATGCTAAAAGAACTGCTCTGAGAGGGAAACACATGAGTTAGAAAAGACCTACAATAACAAACACAAAACAATTAAGAAAATGGTAATAGGAACATACATATCGATAATTACCTTAAATGTAAAAGGATTAGATGCTCCAACCAAAAGACACAGACTGGCTTAATGGATACAAAAACAACACCCATATATATGCTGTCTGAAAGAGACCCACTTCAGACCTAGGGACACATAGAGACTGAAAGTGAGAGGATGGGAAAAGTTATTCCATGCAAATGGAAATCAAAAGAAGGGTGGAGTAGCAATGCTCATATCAGACAAAATAGACTTAAAATAAAGAATATTACAAGAGAGAAAGAAGGACACTACATAATGATCGAGGGATCAATCCAAGAGGAAGATATAACAATTGTGAATATGTATGCACCCAACATAAGAGCACCTCAATACCTAAGGCAAATTTTAACAGCCATAAAAGGGGAAATCGACAGTAACAAAATAATAGTAGAGGACTTTAGCACCCCACTTTCAACAATGGACAGATCATCCACAATGAAAATCAATAAGGAAACACAAGCTTTAAATGACACATTAGACCAGATAGGCTTAATTGATATTATAGGACACTCCATCCAAAACCAACAGGATACACTTTCTTCTCACGTGTTCATGGAACATTCTCCATGATACATCATATCTTGGGTCACAAATCAAGCCTCGATAAATGTAAGAAAATTGAAATTGTATCAAGTATCTTTCCCGACCACAACGCTATGAGACTAGATATCAATTACAGGAAAAATACTGGAAAAAATACAAACACATGGAGGCTAAAAATTATGCTACCAAATAACCAAGAGATCACTGAAGAAATCAAAGAGGAAATCAAAAAATACCTAGGAACAAATGACAATGAATACACGACGACCCAAAGCCCATGGGATGCAGCTAAAGCTTTTCTAAGTAGGAAATTTATAGCAATACCAGAAAAAGAAACAAGAAAAATCACAAATAAACAACCTAACCTTAAACCTAAAGCAGTTAGAGAAAGAAGGACCAAAAAAAAAAAAACCCCAAAGTTAGCAGAAGGAAAGAAATCATAAAGATCAGATCAGAAACAAATGAAAAAGAAATGAAGTAAACAATAGCAAAGATCAATAAAATTAAAAGTTGGTTCTTTGAGAAGGTAAACAAAATTGATAACCCACTTGCCAGACTCATCAAGAAAAAAAGGGAAAATACTCAAATCAACAGAATTAGAAATGAAAAAGGAGAAGTAACAGCTAACAGTGCAGAAATACATACGATCTTAAGAGAGTACTACAAGCAACTATATGCCACGAAAATGGACAACCTGGAAGAAATGGACAAATTCTTAGAAAAGTACAAACTTCCAAGACTGAAACAGGAAGAAATAGAAGATAAAAACAGACCAATCACAAGCACGGAAATTGAAACTGTGATTAAAAAACTTCCAACGAACAGCAGCCCACGACCAGATGGCTTCACAGGTGAATTCCATCAAACATTTAGAGAAGAGCTAACACCTATCCTTCTCAAACTCTTCCAAAATATAGCAGAGGGAGGAACACTCCCAAACTCATTCTACGAGGCCACCATCACCCTGATACCAAAACCAGACAAAGATGTCACAAAGAAAGAAAACTACAGGCCGATATCACTGATGAACATAGATGCAAAAATCGTCAACAAAATACTAGCAAACAGAATCCAACAGCACATCAAAAGGATCATACACCATGATCACATAGTATTTATCCCAGGGATGCAAGGATTCTTCAATACACACAAATCAATCAATGTGATACACCACATTAACAAACTGAAGAAAAAAACTATTTGATCATCTCAGTAGACACAGAAAAAGTGTCTCACAAAATTCAACACCTAGTTATGATAAAAACTCTCCAGAAACTGGGCATAGAGGGAACTTACCTCAACATAATAAAGGTCATATATGACAAACCCATAGCCAACATCGTCCTCAATGGTGAAGAACTGAAACCATTTCCTCTAAGATCAGGAACAAGACAAGGTTGCCCACTCTCACCACTATTATTCAACATAGTTTTGGAAGTGTTAGCCACAGCCATCAGAGAAGAAAAAGAAATAAAAGGAATCCAAATGGGAAAAGAAGAATTAAAACGTTCACTGTTTGCAGATGACATGGTACTATACATAGAGAAACGTAAAGATGCTACCAGAAAACAACTAGAGCTAATCAATGGATTTGGTAAAGTAGCAGGATACAAAGTTAATACACAGAATTCTCTTGCGTTCCTATACACTAATGATGAAAAATCAGAAAGAGAAATTACAGAAAACCATCCCATTTACCATTGCAACTAAAAGAATATAATACCTAGGATTAAACCTTCCTAAGTAGTCCAAAGACCGTATGTAGAAAATTATAAGACACTGATGAAAGAAATTAAAGACAATACAAACAGATGGAGAGATATACCATGTTCTTGGATTGGAAGAATCAACATTGTGAAACTGACTATACTACCCAAAGCAATCTACAGAGTCAATGCAATCCCTATCAAACTACCAATGGCATTTTTCACAGAACTAGAACAAAACATTTCACAATTTGTGTGGAAACACAAAAGACCCTGAATAGTGAGAGCAATCTTGAGAAAGAAAAACGGAGCTGGAGGAATCAGGCTCCCTGACGTGAGACTATACCACAAATCTACAGTAATCAAGACAGTATGGTACTGGCACAAAAACAGAAATATAGACCAATGGAACAGGATAGAAAGCCCAGAGATAAACTCACACACATATGGTCATCTTATCTTTGATAAAGGAGGCAAGAATATACACTGGAGAAAAGGCAGCCTCTTCAATAAGTGGTGCTGGGAAAACTGGACAGCTACATGTAAAGGAATGAAATTAGAATGCTCCCTAACACCATACACAGAAAGAAACTCAAAATGGATTAAAAACCTAAATGTAAGGCCAGACACTATAAAACTCTTGAGGAAAACATAGGCAAAACACTCTATGACATAAATCACAGCAAGATCCTTTTTGACCCACCTCCTAGAGAAATGGAAATAAAAACAAGAATAAACAAATGGGACCTAATGAAACTTAAAAGCTTTTGTAGAGCAAAGGAAACCATAAACATGACAAAAAGAGAAACCTCAGAATGGGAGAAAATAGTTGCAAACGAAGCAACTGACAAAGGTTTAATCTCCAAAATATACAAGCAGCTCATGCAGCTCAATGTCAAATAAACAAACAACCCAATCCAAAAATGGGCCGGTAACATAAGTAGACATTTCTCCCAAGAAGATATACAGATTGCCAACAAACACATGAAAGGATGCTCAACATCACTAATCATTAGAGAAATGCAATTCAAAACCATAATGAGGTATCACCTCACACCGGTCAAAATGGCCAACATCAAAATATCTACAAACAATAAATGCTCGAGATGATGTGGAGAAAAGGGGACCCTCCTGCACTGTTGGTGGGAATGTAAATTGATACAGCCACCATGGGGAACAGTATGGAGGTTCCTTAAGAAATTAAAAATAGAACTACCATATGACCCAGCAATCCCACTACTGGGCATATACTGAGGAAACCATGATTCAAAAAGAAGCATGGGAGAAGACCTTCAAGATGGTGGAGGAGTAAGACGTGGAGGTCACCTTCCTCCCCACAAGTACATCAGAAATACATCTACATGTGGAACAACTGCTACAGAACACCTACTGAACGCTGGCAGAAAACCTCAGACTTCCCCAAAGGCAAGGAACTCCACACGTACCTGGGTAGGGCAAATGAAAAAAGAAAAAAAAGAGACAAAAGAATAGGGACAGGACCTGTACCTCTGGGAGGGAGCTGTGAAGGGGAAAATTTTCCACAGACTAGGAAGCCTCTTCACTGGTGGAGACGGGGGTTTGCAGGGGGAAAGCTTCGGAGACACAGAGGAGAGCACAGCAATAGGGGGGCAAAGGGCAAAGCAGAAGAGATTCCCACACAGAGGATCGGTGCCAACCAGCACTCACCAGCCTGAGAGTTTTGTCTGCTCACCCACTGGGGCGGGTGGGGGCTGGGAGCTAAGGCTCTGGATTCAGAGGTCAGGTCCCAGGGAGAGGACTGGGTTTGGCTGCGTGAACACAGCCTGAAGGGCGCTAGTGCACCACAACTAGCCAGGAGGGAGTCCAGGAAAAAGTCTGGAACTGCCTAAGAGGCCAGAGACCATTGTTTCAGGGTGCCTGAGGAGACGGGATTCACAGCACTGCCTAAACGAGTTCCAGAGACAGGAGTGAGCTGCAATTATCAGCACGGGCACCAGAGACAGGCATGAAATGCTAAGGATGCTGCTGCAGCCACCAAAAAGCCTGTGTACAAGCACAGGTCACTATCCACACCTCCCCTCTGTGGACCCTGTGCAGCCCGCCACTGCCAGGGTCCCGTGATCCAGGGACAACTTCCTGGGAGAACACATGGCGTGCCTCAGGCTGTTGCAATGTCACGCCGGACTCTGCCACCTCAGGCTCACCCCACATTCCGTACCCCTCCCTCACTGCAGCCTGAGTGAGCCAGAGCCCCCAAATCAGCTGCTACTTTAACCCGCCCATCCTGTCTGGGTGGGGAACAGATGCCCTCAGGTGGCCTACATGCAGAGGCAGGGCCTAATCCATAGCTGAACCACAGGAACGGTGCAAACAAAGAAGATAAAGGGAAATCTCACCCAGAAGCCTCAGGAGCAGTGGATTAAATCTCCACAATCAACTTGATGTACCCAGCATATCTGGAATACCTGAATAGACAATGAATCATCCCAAAATTGAGGCAGGGGACTTTGGGAGCAACTGTAGACTTGGGGTTTGCTTTCTGCATCTAATTTGTTTCTGGTCTTATGTTTATCTTAGTTTAGTATCTAGAGTTTATTATCATTGGTAGATTTGTTTATTGATTTGGTTGTTCTCTTCCTTTTTATATATATATATATTTTTTTTTCCTTTTTCTCTTTTTGGGAGTGTGTATGTGTATGCTTTTTTCTGTGATTTTGTCTGTATAGCTTTGCTTTTACCATTTGTCCTAAGGTTCTGTCTGTCCGTTATTTTTTTCTTTTCTCTTTTCTCTTTTTTTATTACTTTTATAACTTTTTAAATTATTTTTTTGATTTTAATAACTTTCCTTTATTTTATTTATTTATTTATTTATTTATTTATTTATTTATTTATTTATTTATTTTCTCTCTTTTCTTCTGAGCCATGTGGCTGAAAGGGTCTTCGTGCTCCAGCCAGGAGTCAGACCTGTGCCTCTGAGGGGGGTGAGACGTGTTCAGCACATTGGTTAACCAGAGACATCCTGGCTCCATGTACTATCAAATGGCGAAAGCTCTCCCAGAGGTCTCCATCTCTATGCTAAAACCCAGCTCCACTCAATGACCAGCAAGCTACAGTGCTGGACACCCCATACCAAGCAACTAGCAAGGAACACAACCCCACCCATTAGCAGAGAGGCTGCCTAAAATCATAATAAGGTCACAGACACCCCATAACACACCAATAGACACAGTCCTGCCCACCACAAAGACAAGACCCAGCCTCATCCTAGAGAACACAAGCAGCAGTCCCCTCCACCAGGAAGCCTACACACCCACTGAACCAACCTTAACCACTGGGGGCAGACACCAGAAACAACAGGAACTACGAACCTGCAGCCTGCAAAAAGGAGAGCCAAAACACAGTAAATTAAACAAAATTAGAAGAAAGAGAAACACACAGAGATGAAGGAGCAAGGTAAAAACCCAACAGACCAAACAAATGAAAAGGAAATAGGCAGTATACTTCAAAAAGAATTCAGAGTACTGATAGTAAGGATGATCCAAAATCTTGGAAATAGAATGGAGAAAATACAAGAACCGTTTAACAACGACCTAGAAGAACTAAAGAGCAAACAAACAATGATGAAAAACACAATAAATGAAGCTAAATATTCTCTAGAATGAATCAATAGGAGAATAACTGAGGCAGAAGAACGCATAAGGGACCAGGAAGATAAAATAGTGGAAATAATTACTCAAAGCAGAATAAAGAAAAAAGAATGAAAAGAATTGAGGACAGGCTCAGAGACCTCTAGGACAACATTAAATGCACCAACATTCGAATTATAGGGGTCCTAGAAGAAGAAGAGGAAAAGAAAGGGAGTGAGAAAATATTTGAAGAGATTATAGTTGAAAACTTCCCTAATATGGGAAAGGAAATAGTCAATCAAGTCTAGGAAGTGCAGAGTCCCATACAGAATAAATCCAAGGAGAAACATGCCAAGACTCATATTAATCAAACTATCAAAAATTAAATAAAAAGAAAAAATAATAAAAGCAGCAGGGGAAGAACAACAAATAACATACAAGGGAATCCCCGTAAGGTTAACAGCTGATCTTTCAGCAGAAACTCTGCAAGCCAGAAGGGAGTGGCAGGGCATATTTAAAGTGATGAAAGGGAAGAGCCTACAACCAAGATTACTCTACCCAGCAAGGATCTCATTCAGATTCGACAGAGAAATTAAAATCTTGGCAGACAAGCAAAAGATAAGAGAATTCAGCACCACCAAACCAGCTTGACAACAAATGCTAAAGGAACTTCTCCAGTCAGGAAACACAAAAGAAGGAAATGACCTACAATAATAAACCCGAAACAATTAAGAAAATGGTAATAAGAACATACATATTAATAACTACTTAAATGTAAATGGATTAAATGCCCCAACCGAAAGACTAGCTGAATGGATACAAAAACAAGACCTGTATACATGCTGTCTATAAGAGACCCACTTCAGACCTAAGGACACATACAGACTGAAAGTGAGGGGATGGAAAAAGATATTCCATGCAAATGGGAATCAAAAGAAAGCTGGAGTAGCAATTCTCATATCAGACAAAATAGACTTTAAAATAAAGACTATTACAAGAGACAAAGAAGGACACTACATAATGATCAAGGGATCAATCCAAGAAGAAGATATAACAGTTGTAAATATTTATGCACCCAACATAGGAGCACCTCAACACATAAGGCAAATGCTAACAGCCATAAATGGGGAACTTGACAGTAACACAATAATATTAGGGGACTTTAACACCCCACTTTCACCAATGCACAGATCATCCAAAATGAAAATAAATAAGGAAACAGAAGCTTTAAATGATACATTAATCAAGACGGACTTAATTGATATTTATACAACATTCCACCCAAAAACAACAGTACAGTGTTCAAGATGGTTGAGTAGAAGGACATGCTCTCACGCCCTCTTGCGAAAGCACCAGAATCACAACTAACTGCTGGACACTCATAAACAGGAAGACACTGGAACTCACCAAAAAAGATACCCCACATCCAAAGACAGAGGAGAAGCCACAATGAGATGGTAGGAGGGGCGCAATCACAATAAAATCAAATCCCATAACTGCTGGGTGGGTGACTCACAAACTGGAGAACACGTAGACCACAGAAGTCCACCCACTGGAGTGAAGGTTCTGAGCCTCACATCAGGCTTCGCAACCTGGGGGTCCAGCAACGGGAGGAGGAATTCCTAGAGAATCAGACTTTTAAGGCTAGTGGGATTTGATTGCAGGATTTCGACAGGACAGGGGAAAACAGAGACTCCACTCTTGGAGGGCACACACAAAGCATTGTGCGCATTGGGATGCAGGGGAAGGAGCAGTGACCCCATAGGAGACTGAACTACACCTACCAGCTAGTGTTGGAGGGTCTCCTGCAGAGGTGGGGGATGGCTGTGGCTCACCGTGAGGACAAGGACACTGGTAGCAGAAGTTCTGGGAAGTACTCCTTAGCCTGAGTCCTCCCAGAGCCTGCCTTTAGCCCCACCAAAGAGCCCAGGTAGGCTCCAGTGTTGCGTCGCCTCAGGCCAAACAACCCAGCTCGACCCATCAGCAGACAAGTGAATTAAAGTTTTACTGAGCTCTGCTCACCAGAGCAACACCCATCTCTACCCACCACCAGTCCCTCCCATCAGGAAACTTACACAAGCCTCTTAGATAGCCTCATCCACCAGAAGGCAGAGAGCAGAAGCAAGAAGAACTACAGTCCTGGAGCCTGTGCAACAAAAAACCACATTTACAGAAAGATAAACAGGATGAAAAGGCAGAGGGCTATGTACCAGATGAAGGGACAAGATAAAACCCAGGAAAAACAACTAAATGAAGTGGAGATAGGCAACCTTCCAGAAAAAGAATTCAGAATAATGATAGTGAAGATGATCCAGGACCTCAGAAAAAGAATGGAGGCAAAGATCAAGAAGATGCAAGAAATGTTAAACAAACACCAAGAAGAATTAAAGAACAAACAAACAGAGATGAACAATACAATAACTGAAATGAAAACTACACTAGAAGGAATCAATAGCAGAATAATTGAGGCAGAAGAACGGATAAGTGACCTGGAAGACAGAATGGTGGAATTCACTGCTGCGGAAGAGAATAAAGAAAAAAGAATGAAAAGAAATGAAGACAGCATAAGAGACTGCTGGGACAAAATTAAATGCAACAACATTCGCATTATAGGGGTCCCAGAAGGAGAAGAGAGAGAGAAAGGACCAGAGAAAATATTTGAAGAGATTATAGTCGAAAACTTCCCTAACATGGGAAAGGAAATAGCCACCCAAGTCCAGGAAGCGCAAAGAGTCCCATACAGGATAAAGCCAAGGAGAAACACGCCGAGACACAAAGTAATCAAATTGGCAAAAATTAAAGGCAAAGAAAAATTATTGAAAGCAGCAAGGGAAAAATGACAAATAACATACAAGGGAACTAACATAAGGTTAAGAGCTGGTTTCTCAGCAGAAACTCTACAAGCCAGAAGGGAGTGGCATGATATACTTAAAGTGATGAAAGGGAAGAACCTACAACCAAGATTAATCTACCCGGCAAGGATGTAATTCAGATTTGATGGAGAAATCAAAAACTTTACAGACAAGCAAAAGCTAAGAGAATTCAGCACCACCAAACCAGCTCTACAACAAATGGTAAAGGAACTTCTCTAAGTGGGAAACACAAGAGAAGAAAAGGACCTACAAAAACAAACCTAAAACAATTAAGAAAATGGTAATAGGAACATACATATCAATCATTACCTGAAACTTGAATGGATTAGACGCTCCAACAAAAGACACAGGCTCGCTGGATGGATACAAGAACAAGACCCATATATATGCTGTCCACAAGAGACCCACTTCAGACCTAGGGACACATACAGACTGAAAGTGAGGGGACGGAAAAAGATATTCCATGCAAATGGAAATCAAAACAAAACTGGAGTAGCAATTCTCATATCGCACAAAATAGACTTTAAAATAAAGACTATTACAAGAGACAAAGAAGGACACTACATAATGATCAAGGGATCAATCCAAGTAGAAGATATAACAATTATAAATATATATGCACCCAACATAGGAGCACCTCAATACATAAGGCAACTGCTGACAGCTATGAAAGAGTAAATCGAGAGTAACACAATAATAGTGGGGGACTTTAACACCTTACCTACACCAATGGACAGATCATCCAAAATGAAAATTAATAAGGAAAAACAAGCTTTAAATGACACAGTCGACCAGATAGATATAATTGATATATATAGGACATTCCATCCAAAAACAGCAGATTAAACTTTCTTCTCAAGTGCGCAAGGAACATTCTCCAGGATAGATCACATCTTGGGTCACAAATCAAGCCTCAGTAAATTTAGGAAAATTGAAATCATTTCAAGCATCTTTTCTGACCACAAGGCTATGAGATTACAAATCAATAACAGGGAAAAAAGCGTAACAAACACAAACACAAGGAGGCTAAACCATACTTTACTAAATAACGAAGAGATCACTGAAGAAATCAAAGAGGAATTCAAAAATTACCTAGAGACAAATGACAATGAAAACACGATGTTCCAAAACCTATGGGATGCAGCAAAAGCAGTTCAAAGAGGGAATTTTATAGCAATACAAGCCTACCTCAAGAAACAAGAAAAATCCCAAATAAACAATCTAAACTTACACCTAAAGGAACTAGAGAAAGAAGAACAAACAAAACCCAAAGTTAGCAGAAGGAAAGAAATCATTAAGATCAGAGCAGAAATAAATGAAATAGAAAAAAACCAGTAGCAAAGATCAATAAAAGTAAAAGCTGGTTCTTTAAGAAGATAAACAAAATTGATAAACCATTAGCCAGACTCATCAAGAAAAAGAGGGAGAGGAGTCAAATCAGTAAAATTACAAATGAAAAAGAAGAAGTTACAACAGACATGGCAGAAATACAAAGCATCCTAAGAGACTACTACAAGCAACTCTATGACAAAAAAATGGAAAACCTGGAAGAAATGGACAAATTCTTAGAAATGCACACGCTTCCAAGACTGAACCAGGAAGAAATAGAAAATATGAACAGACCAAACACAAGCACTGAAATTGAAACTGTGATTAAAAATCTTCCAACAAACAAAAGCCCAGGACCAGATGGATTCACAGGTGAATTCTATCAAACACTTAGAGAAGAGCTAACACTTATCCTTCTCAAACTCTTCCAAAATATAGCAGAGGGAGGAACACTCCCAAACTAATTCTACGTGGCCACCATCACCCTGATACCAAACCTTACAAAGATGTCACAAAGAAAGAAATCTACAGGCCAATAACACTGAGGAACATAGATGCAAAAATCCTCAACAAAATACTAGCAAACAGAATCCAACAACACATTTAAAGGATCATATACCATGATCAAGTGGAATTTATCCCAGGGATGCAAGGATTCTTCAATATACGCAAATCAATCAATGTGATACACCATATTAACAAATTGAAGAAGAAAAACCATATGATCATCTCAATAGATGCAGAGAAAGCTTTTGACAAAATTCAACACCCATTTATGATAAAAACTCTCCAGAAAGTGGGCATAGACGGAACCTACCTCAACATAATTAAGGCCATATATGACAAACCCACAGCCAACATCATTCTCAATGTTGAAAAACAGAAAACATTTCCTCTAAGATCAGCAACAAGACAAGGATGTCCATTCTCACCACTATTATTCAACATAGTTTTGGAAGTGTTAGCCACAGCAATCAGAGAAGAAAAAGAAATAAAAGGAATCCAAATCGGAAAAGAAGAAGTAAAGCTGTCACTGTTTGCAGATGACATGATACTATACATAGAGAATCCTAAAGATGCTACCAGAAAACTACTAGAACTAATCAATGAAATTTGTAAAGTAGCAGGACACAAAATTAATGCATAGAAATCTCTTGCATTCCTATACACTAATGATGAAAAATCTGAAAGTGAAATTAAGAAAACACTCCCGTTTACCATTGCAACAAAAAGAGTAAAATATCTAGGAATAAACCTACCTAAGGAGAAAAAAGACCTGTATGCAGAAAGTTATAAGACACTGATGAAAGAAATTAAAGATGATACAAATAGATGGAGAGATATACCATGTTCTTGGATTGGAAAAATTAACATTGTGAAAATGACTCTACTACCCAAAGCAATCTACAGATTCAATGCAATCCCTATCAAACTACCACTGGCATTTTTCACAGAACTAGAACAAAAAATTTCACAATTTGTATGGAAACACAAAAGACCCCGAATAGCCAAAGCAATCTTGAGAACGAAAAATGGAGCTGGAGGAATCAGGCTCCCTTACTTCAGACTATATTACAAAGCTACAGTAATCAAGACAGTTTGGTACTGGCACAAAAACAGAAACATAGATCAATGGAACAGGAGAGAAAGCCCAGAGATAAACCCACACACATATGGTCACCTTAACTTTGATAAAGGAGGTAAGCATATACAGTGGAGAAAAGACAGCCTCTTCAATAAGTGCTGCGGGGAAAACTGGACAGGTACATGTAAATGTATGAAATTAGAACACTCCCTGACACCATACACAAAAATAAACTCAAAGTGGATTAAACACCTAAATGTAAGGCCAGACACTATCAAACTCTTAGAGGAAAACACAGGCAGAACACTCTATGACATAAATCACAGCAAGATCCTTTTTGACCCAGCTCCTAGAGAAATGGAAATAAAAACACAAATAAACAAATGGGACCTAATGAAACTTAAAAGCTTTTGCACAGCAAAGGAAACCATAAACAAGACCAAAAGACAACTCTCAGAATGGAAGAAAATATTTGCAAATGAAGCAACTGACAAAGGATTAATCTCCAAGAATTGCAAGCAGCTCATGCAGCTCAATAACAAAAAAAAAACAACCCAATCCAAAAATGGGCTGAAGATATAAATAGACATTTCTCCAAAGAAGATATACAGATTGCCAACAGAGACATGAAAGAATGCTCAACATCATTAATCATTAGAGAAATGCAAATCAAAACTACAATGAGATATCATCTCACACCAGTCAGAATGGCCATCATCAAAAAATCTAGAAACAATAAATGCTGGAGAGGATGTAGAGAAAAGGGAACCCTCTTGCACTGTTGGTGGGAATGTAAATTGATACAGCCACTATGGAGAATAGTATGGAGGTTCCTTAAAAAACTAAAAATAGAACTACCATGTGACCCAGCAATCCCACTACTGGACATATACCCTGAGAAAACCATAATTCAAAAAGAGATATGTACCAAAATGTTCATTGCAGCTCTATTTACAATAGCCAGGACACGGAAGCAACCTAAGTGTCCATCATCGGATGAATGGATAAAGAAGATGTGGCACATATATACAATGGAATATTACTCAGCCATAAAAAGAAATGAAATGGAGTTATTTGTAGTGAGGTGGATGGAGTTAGAGTCTGTCATACAGAGTGAAGTAAGTCAGAAAGAGAAAAACAAATACAGTATGCTAACACATATATATGGAATCTAAGGGAAAAATAAAAGGTCATGAAGAACCTAGTGGCAAGACGGGAATAAAGACACAGACCTACTAGAGAATGGACTTGAGGATATGGGGAGGGGGAGGGGTAAGATGTGACAGGGTGAGAGAGTGGCATGGACATATATACACTACCAAATGTAAAATAGATAACTAGTGGGAAGCAGCCGCATAGCACAGGGAGATCAGCTCGGTGCTTTGTGACCACCTAGGGGGTGGGATAGGGAGGGTGGGAGGGAGGGAGATGCAAGAGGGAAGAGATATGGGAACATATGTATATGTATAACTGATTCACTTTGTTATAAAGCAGAAACTAACACACCATTGTAAAGCAATTATACTCCAATAAAGATGTTAAAAAAAATCCTAAGAAAGGCACTGATCTTCCCCCAATACCGTTTACATGAATATTATAGGAAAGTTGCTCCAGTGAAGTCAGAGGGTGAGAACATTAAGACTATAATAAAAGTGGGAGACTATGAAAAAAAAAAAAAGAAGTATGTACCACAATACTCATTTCAACACTATTTACAATAGCCAGGCCATGGAAGCAACCTAAGGGTCTGTCGACAGATGAATGGATAAAGAAAATGTGGTACACATATACAATGGAATATTGCTCAGCCATAAAAAGAAATGAAATTGAGTTATTTGTAGTGAGGTCAATGGACCTAGAGTCTGTCATACAGGGTGAAGTAAGTCAGAAAGAGAAAAACAATACCATATGCTAACACATATATATGGAATCTGAAAAAAAAAAAACATGGTTCTGATGAACCTAGGGGCAGGACAGGAATAAAGACACAGAAGTAGAGAATGGACTTGAGGACACAGGGAGGGGGAAGGGTAAGCTGGGACGAAGTGAGAGAGTGGCATGGACATATACACACTACCAAATGTAAAATAGATAGCTAGTGGCAAGCAGCCACATAGCACAGGGAGATCAGCTCGGTGCTTTGTGACCACCCAGAGGGGTGGGATAGGGAGTGTGGGAGGGAGACGCAAGAGGGAGGAGATATGGTGATATATGTATATGTATAGCTGATTCACTTGTTATAAAGTAGAATCTAACACACCATTGTAACGCAATTATACTCCAATAAAGATGTTAAAAAAAAAACAAAGATTGGAAATAATAAAAACAAAATCAGAAAATAATTAAGCAAGAATAATAAACAATAAAATTTCAATAAAACAAAAAATTGATTTATTAGAAATTAATAAAAGTTATAAATTACTACACAGATTGACCTCAAAAAAAGAGAACACCCAAACTGCCAATATCAAAAATTGAAAAAGAGAAATTGACTCAGCTACTCTAAACATTAAAAGATAAAGAACAGATGTCATGATATCTTTATCCTAAAAGTCAATTACTTTGATAAAATGCACAAATTCTTTAAAAGGTACAAGTTACCAAACCTCACTCTCAAAAATATGTAACCTGCATAGTACTACATCTATTAAAGAAATTGAATTTTTAGTTTCTTTTAAGAAAACAAAAACACAAAAACCTCCAAACGGAGAAAACCCCAGGCTCAGATGGCTTCACTGATTAATTCTACCAAATATTTAAGGAAGAAATGACACCAACTCCATTGAAATTCTTCCAGAATATAGAAAGAAAGGGTAACTTCCAGGGTTATCTTCTGAGGCCAGAACTATCCTGATACTAAAGTTAGACATTAAATTTACAAAAACATAATAATACACACTTATGATCCTCATAAACAGAGACCCAAAAATTCTCAACAAAATATGAGCAAATCAAATTCAACAATACAAAAAAGGGTAATACATCATGGCTAATTGAGGTTTATCCTAACAATGCAAGAATCATTCATCATTTGAAAATCAATCTATATAATTCACCACATCAACAGACTAAAGGTGAAAAATATTTCTTTTCATATCTGTAATGTAGTATAGTATGGTAGGCAGAATTCTAAAATGGTTCCAAAGATTTCTAGCACACCTCCACATGTACAAGCCCTCCATAGTCCCTTAAATGGTCAATTTGATGGATTTTACTCCCATAATTTGGTTATGTTATATGGCACAGTTGACTTGAATAAAAGATTACCCAAGTGGGTTTGACTTAATCACAAGAACCCTTTAAAAATGGAGCATTTTCTCTGGCTGGTCCAAGAAGAGAAAGTCAGATATTCATAGCATATGAAGGACTTGACACACTGTCACTGGCTTGAACGTAGAGTGGTATATGTGGAAAGGACCTGAGAGTGGCCTCTAGGAGCTGAAAGCAATCCCCAGCCTACGGCCAACAAGAAAATAGGAACCTCAGTCCTATAAGCTCAAGGGACTGAAATCTGTCAATAACAAGAAAGAGCTGAGAAGTGACTTTTTCTTCAAATCCTCCAGATGAGAACTGAGTTGACTGACAAATTGATTTCAGGCTTGCAGGATTCTGAGCAGAGAACCTAGCTGCAGTGTGCCAGACTTCTGACCTACAAAACTGTGAACTAATAAATAGGTGTTGTTTTAAGTTGCTAAGTCTGTGGTAATTTGTTATGCAGCAATAGAAAACTAATGCAATGTAGAAAAAGTCTTCATCAAAACTGAACCATTAACGATTTTTTTTAAAAACACCCTCAGCAAGTTAGGAATAGGAGAAAACTACCTCAGTCTGATGAAGGTCATCTACAAAAAAAAAACTAGAGTTAACATCAAAGTTTATGATGAAGGACTGAATACTTTCTCCCATACATCAGGGCAAATCCTCAACCCAACAGTCACTGGACACAAGGTCAATACCCAAAAAACAGTTAAATTTTGATATACTAGCAAGGAACAATTGAAAATGTACTGAAAACAATTGAAATTTATAAAACATTACCACTCATAATAACACCAAAAACATAAATTACTTAGGTATAAATATTTTAAAATATAGGTTCTGTATACCGAACACTACAACTACCTAAACAATTGGAAAGATATATTATGGTCACCAATTGGAATACTCAAAAATTTTAAGATATCAATTCATGGTAAACTGATCTACATGTTTAATGCAGTTCCAATAAAAATCCCAGCAAGATTTTTTGTAGAATTTGGCAAGCTTCTCCTAAGATTTATGTAGAAAGACAAAGAAACTAGAGTAGCCAACAGGGTTTTGAAAATACGAGAACCATCACTACCTGATCTCCAGAATTACTATAAAGCTATAGGAATCAAGACATCATGGTGTTAGAGAAAGCACAAACATAAAGATCAATGAAACAGAATACAGAGTCCAGAAATAGACCCACACAACTATGGTCAATTAGTTTTCAGCAAAGTTTCTTGTACAAAATGTAACTCAAAATGGATCATAAATCCAAAAGTAAACATAAAATTTCTAGAAGAAAACACAGTAGAAATTCCTTGTGATCTCGGTTGGATAAAGATGGCTTAGATAATGACATCAAAGTGTGAGCCAAGGAATGCAAGGAATATAGCTCTAGAAGCTGGGAAAGGGAAGGAAACAGATTCTTCTCTAGAGCCTCTGAAGGGGCCACAGCCTTGCTCATACCTTGATTTCAGCCCAGTGAAACTTGCAGTTTATGACATCCAGAGCTGTGAAAGAATACATTTCTGTCCTTTGAAGGCAACAAGTTTGTGGTAATTTGTTACAATAGCAGTAGGAAATGGATACATCCACTTTCACTAAACCGTTTCAGGTCTATTGTAAAAGCTGTGCCTGGGTACTGACCTCAGAGGGTCAGCAAGGAGGTAAACTACGGGGAAATCCAGAAGTACAACCCTGGGGGTTTGCCCTTTGGAACCACTCCCCCTATTATCGCTATCAAAGCATTATCACTGTCCCCCAAATAAACAATAAACCAGGATGTTACATGCCCTTGGGCTGCAAAGGACCTGAATATCCCCAGAAATCCAGGGGAATTATACAAAACCACACCTATAATTGCCAGCCTGTCCGAAGTAGCTTCCCATTGCTCCTGAGCTCCGCCATTACAGTTCCATCCCTATGAAACAAGTCAAATGCACCTGGGAAGGGTATAAGTGAGTTTATGTAATCACCTTTTGGGAGCACCTTTTGATGTAATCACCTTTTGTGACAGAGAAAGAGTAGGAATAGAAAGGGCTGAGCTGAGTTGATCCTCAGCAGCTAAATACCAGTTTAGTTCAGTATGTGGGGAGGGGTCATCATGGCTCACTTCTCCACTCAGCCTATCAGGATCCCTCCAACTGTATCTTAATGTGTCATGCTTTAACAACTGCTTTCATGGGATTGGGGTCCTGCTTATAGTGAGGCAATGATAGTTATCCTAGGAAAACAACCCTGCATACTCTAGAGTTCACGTTAAACACCCAGCTTTGGGATTTTCCCGGTGATGTTGCTCCTTAAAATTTTAGTCAGTTTCCTGTGAGCTCATTTGAGGGAATTCAGTCCTACCCTTTGAATTCCTCAGTCTATGAAAAAGGACATCCAGAATGAGACCATCCACTTAAAGCTTCTTTTTCTTTGTAATATTTCCTTTAGAAATGGCTCTCCCTTAGCTCTCAATTTAACATTATATGCCTTAGGATATAATGCCTTAGGATGTGAATCAAAAGCAATTAGCTGGGTGGTACTTTTAAAATTTGGGACCAGATTATATATGCATTTCTCTGATAATTTCAGTATTCTGTGTCACCCCAGAGATGATAACTCTTGTCTTTTCCCTTGTGAGATGTTGAGATTATCCTTCAAGTAATTTTGGATTGAACCCTGGACATTTTTAATAGTATGTTATAAGATTCTAGGTCTTGTTTAAATCCTATGAAGAATGTTGATTTTTGTTTATGTTTTAACACAAGATTGACCCAATTAGTTTCAGGTGGCAAGTTTCTACTTGCATTCTGTGATGCTATAGACTGCAATTTTGTGTCCTCCCAAATTTTATGTGTTGAAATCTTAATCACCAATGTGATGGTATCTGAAGGTGGGGGCTTTAGGAGGTGACTAGGCCACAAAAGTGGAGCCCTCATGAATAGAATTAATACCCTTATTAAAGACACCCCAGAGAGCTCTCTCACCCCCTTCTACCACATGAGGATACAGAGCGAGAGAGAAGATGGCCACCTATGAACAAGGAAGCAGGCCCTCACCACACACCAAATCTTCCAGCACCTTGATCTTGGACTTTCCAGCCTCCAGAACTGGGAGAAATAAATGTTTGTCATTTAAGACACCCAGTCTATGCTATTTTTGTTATATCAGCCCATAAATGGACTATGATATGTGAGCTGTGCTTCCAATATAATTTAACTTTTAAAGCCTTTGTAGTGTTATTCCAATCTGTCATGCATGTGTGCCATCCAACAGCTTTTCTAGGCTGTGGGTAGTGGTCTACCCCATAGTTTGGTGCTCAAAGCCTTTGGTAAGTTGCTTAAGGTCAGAAGCTCATACACAAATTTATGAGATGGTTTTATTGAGCTCTCTCATCTCCATTATTTCTGTGACTCTTTATGGTTCTCAGGAGAACACTCCCCCCAACAATGGCCCTCTGACTAGAAAGCCAGGGCTTTAATTTCTCCCACTCTGCTATGAACTTCCCATCTACTACATCTGCCTCTGGTATCAAGCATCAAGAGAAAAGAGAAAAATTAAAAGCAACAGGGATTACCCCCATGTTCTTTGGACAATTGTTATTCTGGTCAAAGAGAAGGGTTTACCTCCCTTGGAGTTTTGTTGCCTGGCTAGACATTGCTACTATTGCTGCTACTGATGCCACAAAATTCCCTAGGAAATAGAGTGGGAGTTTATGGAAAAATAAACAGAGGATATCACCTACTGTTTCTGACCCATAGGGTTTCCCTTTCCTGCTCTTCAGACCAGAAACAGTAACCTTTCCTTCAGCCCTTTATTTCCACACCGGTGCACAATTTTAGGCTGTGTTTGAGTCCAGACTGGGAGATACTGAAGGAAAAAAATTGGAAACCCACCACCAGTCCAGTTATACTTTGAGTTCTGGTTTTCTTCCCCAATTGTAAGTGGCAGGCTTACTATTTATTTAAAGAGTCCTTAGATAACTGTTAGTTGCATTCAGTGGGAAAGAAAGGGTGAAGTGTACTTACTCTTTCTTAGTTGGAATAAAAACATTTTTCCTTCCTTTTCAATCTTCTGAGACAATTTATAGAGAATTTGACCTGACTGGTCTTTGAAATTTTCATTGAATTCCCTTGTGAAACCATGTGACCTGGTGCTTTTTGCTTTGATATCTTTTTCTATTTCCTGTATGAAAATTCAATGCTTAAACATTATATCCCTAATGAAGTCAATTTTAATAATCCATATTTCCTTAGGAAATTATACATTTCATCTCAGTTTTCTAATTTATTTGCATAAATATATGTAGTCTCCTATAATTTTTGAGGTAAAATTCACATAATATAAAATTAATCATTTTAAAGTATATGATACAATAACATATAGTATATTCACATTGTGCAACCATCACCTCTATCTAGTTCCACATATTCATGACCTCAAAAGAGACACCCTGAATTCATTTAGCAGTCACACTCCAATCCTTCTCCCACAGCTTCTGGTAACCACTAAACTGCTTTCTATATCTAAGGCTTTATCTTTTCTGGATGTTTCATATAAAAGGAATCATACAACATGTGACTTTTTGTGTCTGTCATCTTTTATGTAGCAAAATGATTACAAGTTTCATACACTTTATGTCATATATCAGTACATCATTCATATTTATGACTGAATATTGAATGAATATACCACATTTTGATGAACACTTGTGTTGTTTCCACATTTTGGCTATTATAAATAGTGCTGTTATGAACCTACATGTACACGTTTTTGTTTGAACACCTGTTTTCAATTGTTTGGGGTATATACCTAGGTGTGGATTTGCTGGGTCATGTGATAATTCTACACTTAATTTTTTTAGGTCAACCAAACTGTTTCCCACATCAGCTGTACCATTCTACATTTGCACTAGCTATGTACAAAACTTCCAATTTCTTCACATCCTTGCCAACAATTGTTATTTCTCATTATAGCAATCCTAGTAGATATGAGGTGATATCATTGAAGTTTTGATTTGCATTTCCCTAATATCAGTGATGTTAAGCATCTTTTCATATGCTTGTTGGCCATTTGTATATCTTCTTCAGAGAAATTTATATTGAAGTCATTTGCTCATTGTTTATTTGTTTTTTGTTGTTGAGTTGTTCTCATAATCCTTTTTACCTCTGTAAGGTTGGTAGTAATGTTCTCATTTTCATTTTTTATTTTACTTTTTTTTTATCTTCTCTCTTTTACTCTAAAGGTTTATCAATTTTGTTCACCTTTTCAAAGAACAAACTTCCAGTTTCATCAATTTTCTCTATTGTTTTTCTGTTCTCTATTTTTTTATCTTTGCTGTTATGTTTAGTATTTCCTTCCTTTTGTTAGCTTTGGATTTATTTTTCTCTTCTATTCCTAGTTCCTTAAGGTGTAAAGTAAGGTTATTGATTTGACATCCTTTTTTAATGTAGACATTTGCCACTATAAATTTTCCTCTTATGATTGCTTTTGCTACATCGCATACATTTTGGTATATTGTGTTTTTGTTTTTACTTCTATCTAAGTATTTTCTAATTTCTCTTATAATTTCCTAATGGTTAATTAGGACTGTGTTCTTTAATTTCCACATATTTGAAGATGGCAGATTAGGAAGACCCTGAGCTCACTTCCTCCCATAGGCACACCAAAATTACTATTTACAGAGAGAATATTGATGAGAACGACCTGAAGATTAGCAGAAAAATCTTCTACAACTAAAGATATAAAGAAGGAACCACAAGGAGATGGGTAGGAGGGACAGAGACACAATATACTCAAGACCTCAAGACCATACCACTGGGTAGGTGACCCACAAATGGGAGGATAATTACAATTGAAGAGGTTCTCCCAAAACAGCAAGGGGTCTGACCTTCACATTGTACTCCTGAGCCCAGAGGTCCTGCACTGGGAAAATGAACCCCCAGAACTTTTGACTTTGAAGGTCAGTGAGGCTTAGTTTTGGGAGGACCGGAGGGCTGCAGAAAATAGAGATTCCGTACTTAAAGGGTATACACAAAATCTCACATGCTCTGAGACCCAGTGCAAAAGCAGTAATTTGGAGGGAGCTTGGGTCAGACAAACTTAAGATCTTAGAGAGCTCCTGTAGAGGCAGGAGGCCACTAGGACTATTTCTGGAGACATAGACACTGGCAGTAGCCATTTTGAGGGGCTCATTCTACCAGGAGGGAACTGCTGCTGGCAAAACCCCTTTTGAAATCCCTTCTCTAGCATATTAGGGCCAAGACCCAGCCATGACAACCAGCCAATCAGCACTAGTTCTGGGATGCCCCAGGCCAAGCAGCTAGCCAGGTGGGGAAACAGCTCCAACCACCAGCAGACTGGCTGTTGTAGGAACCCCTGAGGTCCCAGCTGCTTCAGGACATGGCTCTATCCACTAGAGGGCTCAGGACCTGGCCCCTCCCACCAGTGACCTGACTCTAGCCCCAGGATCCTGGGGCCCCACAGCCAGCCATTGGGACACAGCCCTGACCACCAGCAGGCTGACACCAGCTCTGGGACCTAGGCTCACACACCAGTGGGTGGGCATCTGCCATGGGATGCCATGGGCCACAGCCCCTTTCATCATCAAGCCTACTTCAGCTCCAGGACCCCAGGGCCCCACAGCCACAGACTCCAGGACGCGTTCTACCTATCAGCAGGTCAGCATTAGCCCTGGGACTGGCCTCACACACCAGAGGGCAGGCAGCAGCCCCGAGACTCCCTGGGCCCTGGCCCTGCCAACCAGTGGGCTGAAACCAGGTCTGGAACCCCCTGTAGTAAGATCCTCAAGACTTATCTCCACCCACTAGTGGGCCAACACTAGTGCCAGAACATGGCCTCACCCACTGGTGGGTTGCTACCAGCCACAGGACCTCCTGGGCTATGGCACCACACATCAGCAGGCAGACAACAGCCCCAGGAGCACCAAGGTCCCACAGGGAGCAGTGTCAGGACCAGGCACACCCACCAGTGGGCCAGCACTAGCCCTAAGACCACCAGGGTTTCACAACCAGCAGCCTTGTGACCCAGGTCTGCCCACCAGTTGGCTGACACCAGAACAAGAACTCTCTCAGATGTGCAACCAGCTGTGCCAGGACCCAGCCCTGCCCAACAGCAGCCAGCAGCCTCCACACTAGGCAGAGCCTGGCAACCAACCAAACCATAGGTCAACAGTACCTACCAGTGCACCCACAGTAGTCAGCTCACCATAACAGAGGAGATAACACAGCTCACATAGAGGGCACCCC
This sequence comes from Eschrichtius robustus, assembly GCF_028021215.1. NCBI lineage: Eukaryota > Metazoa > Chordata > Mammalia > Artiodactyla > Eschrichtiidae > Eschrichtius > Eschrichtius robustus. The sequence goes on along the minus strand of NC_090845.1, from coordinate 50,141,170 downwards.
TAGAGCATATAGCTCTGATAACCATAGGGGAGTGTGATGCTGGACCCCATAGGACATCTCCTACATAAGGCTACTTCTCTAAGATTGGGGAATGGAACCAACTTATCAAATATATAGAAATAAAAACAGAAATTTAGGCAAAGTGAGGTGACAGAATATGTTGCAAAAGAAAGAACAAGATAAAACCTCAGAAGAAAAACTATGTGAAGTGGAGATAAGCAATCTACCTGATAAACATTTCAAGGTAATGATCATAAAGATGCTCAGACAACTCAGGAGAAGAATGGACGAACACAGTGAGAAGTTAGGAAAGAGAAAAATATAAAGAAGAACCAAACAGAGCTGAAGAATACAATAACTGAAATAAAACATACACTAGAAGGAGTCAACAGTGGATTAGATGATACAGAGTCATGGATTAGTGAACTGAAAGACAGAGTAGGGGAAAGCACTCAAGCTGAACAGAAAAAAAAATTTAATAAGGACAGTTTAAGAGAACTCTGGGAAAATTTCAAGTGTACTAAAATTCACATTATAGGGGTTTCTGAAGGAAAAGACAGAAAGATACATTGTAATTTAAATGGCAAAAGTTAAAGATAAAAAGAAAATATTAAAAGCAGCAGGGGAAAAGCAACTAGTTAGGTACAAGGGAACTCCCATAAGACATTGAGCTGACTTTTCAGCAGAAACTCTGCAGGCCAGAAGAGTGGCATGATATATTCAGTGTTGAAAGGATTTTGAAGGAGAGGTAAACAGTTTCACAGAAAATCAAAAACTAAACAAGTTAGGCAACACAAAACCAAATTTACAAGAAATGTTAAAGGGACTTCTCTAAGCAAAACAAAGGAAAGGCCACAACTAGAAATATAAAAATTATGAAAGGAAAAATCTCACTAGTAAAGGCAAACACACAGTAAAAGTAGTAGATCAACCACTTATAAAGCTAGTAGGAAGGTTAAAACACAAGAGTAGTAAAATTAACTATATCCACAATAAGTATATAAGGGATACACAAAGCAAAAATATATAAAATACAACATAAAAAACATTAAAAGTGAGAGATAGGGTGGTTAGAATGCATTTGAACTTAAAAGACCATCAATATAAAATTATTATTATTATATTTCTATTTATTAAATATACAATAATTCTATATATGAAAGGAACCAAAAAGAACTACAACAAAAAACAGAAAACAATTAACAGGATTATAGCACATTTTACATTGAAAAAAGAGGCCCATTCTAAGCTGTCTTTAAAAGTTTTGCAACATTATATAATTAAAAAATAAAATATTCTTAAGATAAATAAAATTTTTTTCTTATAAAAAAACAATTAACAAAATGGCAATAAGTATATAACCGTCAATAGTTACTTTAAATGTAAATGGAATAAATGTTCCAATCAAAACATATACAATGGATATAGAGGACCTACAAGATGGCGGAGGAGTAAGACATGGAGATCACCTTCCTCCCCACAAATACATCAAAAATATATCTACATGTCGAACAATTCCTACAGAACACCTACTGAATGCTGGCAGAAGACCTCAGACTTCCCAAAAGGCAAGAAACTCCCCACGTAACTGGTTAGGGCAAAAAAAAACAGAGAGAAAAGAATAGGGATGGACCCTGCACCTCTGGAAGGGAGCTGTGAAGGAGGAAAAGTTTCCACACACTAGGAAGCCCCTTCACTGGAGGAGACAGGGTGTGGGCGGGGGGAAGCTTTGGAGCCACAGAGGAGAGCACAGCAACAGGGGTGCAGAGGGCAAAGTGGAGAGATTCCTACACAGGGGATCGGTGCCGACCAGCACTCAGCAGCCTGAGAGACTTGTCTGCTCACCTGCCAGGGTGGGTGGGGGCTGGGACCTAAGGCTCGGGCTTTGGAGGTCAGATCCCAGGAGAGGACTGGGGTTGGCTGCGTGAACACAGTCTGAAGGGGACTAGTGCACCACACCTAACGGGGAGGGAGTCTGGGAAAAAGTCTGGAACTGCCTAAGAGTCAAGAGACCATTGTCTTGAGGTGCGCAAGTAGAGGAGATTCAGAACACCACCTAAAGAAGCATCAGAGATGGACGAGAGCCGTGGCTATCAGCACGGACACAAGAAACGGGCATGAAATGCTAATGCTGCTACTGCAGCCACCAAGAATCCTGTGTGCAAGCACAGATCACTATCCACACCTCCCTTTCCAGGAGCCTGTGCAGCCCACCACTGCCAGGGTCCCATGATCCAGGGACAACTTACAGGGAGAACACACGGCACACCTCAGGCTGTTGCAAAATCACACCAGCCTCTGCCACCACAGGCTCACCCCACATTCCGTACTCCTCCCTCCCCCTAGCCTGAGTGAGTCAGAGCCCCCTAATCAGCTGCTCCTTTAACCCCCTCGTTTCAGGGTGAAGAACAGACGCCAGAGGGCGACCTACATGCAGAGATGGGGCCAAATCCAAAGGTGACCGCCAGGAGCTGTGCGAACAAAGAAGAGAAAGGGAAATTTCTCCATACAGCCTCAGGAGCAGCGGATTAAATCTCCACAATCAACTTGATGCACGCTGCATCTGTGGAATACCTGAATAGACAACAAATCATCCCAAAATTGAGGTGGTGGACATGGGGAGCAACTGTAGGCTTGGGGTATGCTGTATGCGACTGACTAGTTTCTGATTTTTAAGTTTATCTTAGTATAGTTTATAACACATATTATCATTGGTGGATTTCTTTATTGCTTTGGTTGCTCTTTTCTTTTTTTTACATAATTTTAAATTTTAATAATATTTAAAATTTTTTTTATTTTAATAACTTTATTTTATTTTCTATTTTTTTCTCCCTTTTCTTCTGAGCTGTGTGGCTGACAGGGTCTTGGTGCTCCGGCTGGGTGTCAACCTGAGCCTCTGAGGGGGGAGAGCCGAGTTCATGACATTGGTCCACCAGTGACCTCCCAGTCCCATGTAATATCAATCACCGAGAGCTCTCCCAGAGATCACCGTCTCAACACTAAGACCCAGTTCAACTCAACGACCAGCAAGCTCCAGTGCTGGACACCCCATGACAAACAACTAGCAAGACAGGAACACAACCCCACCCATTAGCAGAGAGGCTGCTTAAAATCATAATAAGTTCACAGACACCACAAAACACAACACCAGACGTGGTCCTGCCCACCAGAAAGACAAGATCCAGCTTCATCCACCAGAAAACAGGCATGAGTCCCCTCCACCAGGAAGCCTACACAACCCACTGAACCAAACTTACCCACGGGGGGCAGACACAAAAAACAACCAGAACTACGAACCTGCAGCCTGAAAAAAGGAGAATCCAAACACAGTAACTTAAGAAAAATGAGAAGACAGAGAATTAAACAGCAGATGAAAGAGCAAAGTAAAACCCCACCAGACCAAACAAATGAATAGGAAATAGGGGGTCTACCTGAAAAAGAATTCAGAGTAATGATAGTAAAGATGATCCAAAATCCTGGAAATAGAATGGAGAAAATACAAGAAACGTTTAACAAGGACCCAGAAGAACTAAAGAGCAAACAAACAATGATGAACAACACAATAAATGAAATTTAAAGTTCCCTAGAAGGAATCAATAGCAGAATAACTGAGACATAAGAACGGATAAGTGACCTGGAAGATAAAATAAATGGAAGTGTGGAATAAATGTCTCTGTGGAAATGACTACCACAGAGGAGAATAAAGAAAAAAGAATGAAAAGAATTGAGGATAGTCTCAGAGACCTCTGGGACAACATTAAACACGCCAACATTAGAATTATAGGGATCCCAGAAGAAGAAGAGAAAAAGAAATGGACTGAGAAAATATTTGAAGAGTTTATAGTTGAAAACTTCCCTAATAAGGGAAAGGAAATAGTCAATCAAGTCTAGGAAGTGCAGAGAGTCCCATACAGGCTAAATCGAAGAATAAACATGCCAAGACACATATTAATCAAACTATCAAAAATTAAATACAAACAACAAACATTAAAAGCATCAAAGGAAAAGCAACAAGTAACATACAAGGGAATCCCCAAAAGGTTAACAGCTGATCTTTCAGCAAAAACGCTGCAAGCCAGAAGGGAGGGGCAGGACATATTTAAAGTGATGAAAGGGAAAAACCTACAACCAAGATTATTCTACCTGGCAAGGATCTCATTCAGATTCGATGGAGAAATGAAAATCTTTACAGACAAGCAAAAGCTAAGAGAATTCAGCACCACCAAACCAGCTTAACAACAAATGCTAAAGGAACTTCTCTAGGCAGGAAACACAAGAGAAGGAAAAGACCTACAAGAACAAAGCCAAAACAATTAGGAAAATTGTAATAGGAACATACATATCAATAACTACCTTAAATGTAAATGGATTAAATGCTCCAATCAAAAGACATACACTGGCTGAATGGATACAAAAACAAGACCCATATATATGCTGTCTAAAAGAGACCCACTTCAGATCTAGGGACACATACAGACTGAAAGTGAGGGGATGGAAAAGATATTCCATGCAAATGGAAATCAAAAGAAAGCTGGAGTAGCAATTCTCATAACAGACAAAATAGACTTTAAAATAAAGACTATTACAAGAGACAAAGAAGGACACTACATAATGATCAAGGGATCAATCCAAGAAGAAGATATAACAATTGTAAATATTTATACACCCAACATAGGAGCACCTCAATACATGAGGCAAATGCTAACAGCCTTAAAAGGGCAACTCAACAATAACACAATCACAGTAGGCGACTTCAACACCCCATTTTCACCAATAGACAGATCATCCAAAATGAAAATAAATAAGGAAACACAAGTTTTAAATGACACATTCAAAAAGATGCACTTATTTGGTATTTATAGGACATTCCATCCAAAAACAACACAATGCACTTTCTTCTCAAGTGTTCATGGAACATTCTCCAGGATAGATCATATCTTGGGTCACAAATCAAGCCTTGGTAAATTTAACAAAACTGAAATCATACTAAGTATCTTTTCCAAACATAACGCTATGAGAATAGATATCAATAACAGGAAAAAAAAACTGTAAAAAATACAAACACATGAAGGCTAAACAATACACTACTAAATAAGCAAGAGATCACTGAAGAAATCAAAGATGAAGTCAAAAAATACCTGGAAACAACTGACAATGAAAACACGATGACCCAAAACTTATGGGATGAAGCAAAAGCAATTTTAAGAGGGAAGTATATAGCAATACAGTCCTACCTCAAGAAACAAGAAATATCTCAAATAAACAACGTAACCTTACACCTAAAGCAATTAGAGAAAGAAGAACAAAATCAACCCAAAATTAGCAGAAGGAAAGAAATCATAAAAATCAGATCAGAAATAAATGAAAAAGAAATGAAGGAAACGATAGCAAAGAGCAATAAAACTAAAAGCTAGTTGTTTGAGAAGATAAGCAAAATTGATAATCCATTAGCCAGACTCATCAAGAAAAAAGGGGAAATACTCAAATCAACAGAATTAGAAATGAAAAAGAAGTAACAACTGACACTGCCGAAATACAAAGGATCATGAGAGATTACTAAAGGCAACTATATGTCAATAAAATGGACAACCTGGAAGAAATGGACAAATTCTTAGAAAAGCACAACCTTCTGAAACTGAACCAGGAAGATATAGAAAATATAAATAGACCAATCACAAGCACTGAAATTGAGACTGTGATTAAAAATCTTCCAACAAATAAAAGCCCAGGACCAGATGGCTTCACAGGCGAATTCTATCAAACATTTAAAGAAGAGCTAACACCTATCCTTCTCAAACTCTTCCAAAATGCAGCAGAGGGAGGAACACTCCCAAACTCAATCTATGAGGCCACCATCACCCTGTTACCAACACCAGACAAAGATGTCACAAAGAAAGAAAACTACAGGCCAATATCACTGATGAACATAGATGCAAAAATCCTCAACAAAATAATAGCCAACAGAATCTGACATCCCATTAAAAGGATCTTACACCATGATCAAGTGGGGTTTATCCCAGGAATGCAAGGATTCTTCAATATACACAAATCAATCCATGTGATAATAACAAATTGAAGGATAAAAACTATATGATCATCTCAAAAGATGCAGAAAAAGCTTTCGACAAAATTCAACACCCATTTATGATAAAAGCTCTCCAGGAAGAAGGCATAGAGGAAACTCACCTCAACATAATAAAGGCCATATATGACAAACCCACAGCCCACTTCGTTCTCAATGTTGGAAAAACTGAAACCTTTTCCTCTAAGATCAGGAAAAGACAAGGTTGCCCAGTCTCACCACTATTATTCAACACAATTTTGGAAGTCTTAGCCACAGTAATCAGAGAAGAAAAAGAAATAAAAGGAATCCAAATGGGAAAAGAAGAATTAAAATTGTCACTGTTTGCAGGTGACATGTTACTATACATAGAGAATCCTAAAGATGCTACCAGAAAACTACTTGAGCTAATCAATGAATTTGGTAAAGTAGCAGGATATAAAATTAATGTGCAGTAATACCTTCCATTCCTATATACTAATAATGAAAATTTGAAAGAGAAATTAAGGAAACACTCCCATTTACCACTGCAACAAAAAGAATAAAATACTTAGGAATAAAACCTACCTCAGGAGACAAAAGACCTGTATGCAGAAAACTATAAGACACTGATGAAAGAAATTGAAGGTGATACAAGTAGATGGAGAGATATACCATGTCCTTGGATTGGAAGAATCAACATTGTGAAAATGACTATAATACCCAAAGCAATCTACAGATTCAATGCAATCCCTATCAAACTACCACTGGCAGTTTTCACAGAACTAGAACAAAAAATTTCACAATTTGTATGAAAACACAAAAGACCCCAAATAGCCAATGCAATCTTGAGGGAAAAAAATGGAGTTGGTGGAATCAGACTCCCTGACTTCAGACTATACTACAAAGCTACAGTAATCAAGACAGTACAGTACTGGCACAAAAACAGAAATATAGACCAATGGAACAGGATAGAAAGCCCAGAGATAAACCCACACACATATGGTCACCTTATCTTTGACAAAGGAGGCAAGAATATACAATGGAGAAAAGAGTCTCTTCAATACATCATGCTGGGAATACTGGACAACTACATGTAAAAGAATGACATTAGAACACTCCCTAACACCATACACAAAAATAAACTCAAAATGGATTAAAGACCTAAATGTGAGACTGGACACTATAAAAGTCTTAGAGGAAAACATAGGCAGAACACTCTATGACAAATCACAGCAAGATCCTTTTTGACCCACCTCCTAGAGAAATGGTAATAAAAACAAAAATAAACAAATGGGACCTAATGAAACTTCAAAGCTTTTGCACAGGAAAGGAAACCATAAACAAGATGAAAAAACAACCCTCAGAATGGGAGAAAATATTTGCAAATGAAGCAACTGACAAAGGATTAATCTCCAAAATATGCAAGCAGCTCATGCAGCTCAATATCAAAAAAAACCCAAACAACCCAATCCAAAAATGGGCAGAAGACCTACATAGACAGTTTTCCAAAGAGTATATAGTGATTGGCAACAAACACATGAAAGGATGCTCAACATCACTAATCATTACAGAAATGCAAATCAAAACTACAATGAGGTATCACCTCACACCAGTCAGAATGGCTGTCATCAAAAAATCTACAAACAATAAATGCTGGAGAGAGTGTGGAGAAAACGGAACCCTGTTGCACTGTTGGTGGGAATGTAAATTGATACAGCCACTATGGAGAACAGTATGGAGGTTCCTTAAAAAACTAAAAATAGAACTACCATATGACCCAGCAATCCCACTCCTGGGCATATACCCTGAGAAAACCATAATTCCAAAAGAGATATGTACCACAATGTTTATTGCAGCACTACTTACAATATCCAGGACATGGAAGCAACCTAAGTGTCCATCGACAGAAGAATGGATAAAGAAGATGTGGCATATATATACAATCGAATATTAGCCATAAAAAGAAATGAAATTAAGTTATGTGTAATGAGGTGGGTGGTCCTAGAGTCTGTCTTACAGAGTGAAATAAGTCAGAAGGAGAAAAACAAATATCATATGTTGACACATGTATATGGAATGTAAAAAAAAAATGGTTCTTATGAACCTAGGGGCAGGACAGGATTAAAGTTGCAGGCGTAGAGAATGGACTTGAGGACTCGGGGAGGGGGAAGTGCAAGCTGGGACCAAGTGAGAGAGTAGCATTGACATACATACCACATATTCTTAAGCCAATCATCTGTGGGTGGACACTGGGTTGCTTGCATGTCTTGGCTATTGTAAGTAGTGCTCATATGAACATTGGGATGCATGTATCTTTTCAAATTAGAGTTTTTGTTATTTCTGGTTATATACACAGGAATAGAAATGCTGGATCATATGGTAGCTCTATTTTCAGTTTTTTTAAGGAACTTCCATACAGTTTTCCATAGTAGCTGCACCAATGTACATTACCACCAAGAGTTTAGAGAGGTTTCCTTTTCTCCATATGCTCTCCAGCATTTATTATTTGTAGACGTTTTAATGATGGCCATTCTGCCTGTTGTGAGGTGATACCTCATTGTGGTTTCGATTTGCAGTTCTCTAATAATTAGCGATGTTGAGCATCTTTTCAGTTGCCTGTTAGCCATCTGTATGTCTCCTTTGGAAAACTGTCTATGTAGGTCTTCTGCCCATTTTTTATTGTGCTGTTTGTGGGGTTTTTTGTTTTTGTTTTTTTTTTTTGGTATTGAATCATATGAGCTGTTTTTATATTTTGGATATTAACCCAATATCAGTGATATCATTTCCAAATATTTTCTCCCATTCCATGCATTGTCTTTTCATTTTGTTGATGGTTTCCTTTGTTGTGCAAAAGTTTTTAAGTTTAATTAAGTCCCATTTGTTTACTTTTGTTCTTATTTCTTTGCCTTGGGAGACAGATCTAAGAGAATATTGTTATGATTTATGTTACAGAAGGATTTATCTATGTTCCCTTCCAAGAGTTTTATGGTGTCATGACTTACATTTAGGTCTTTACACCATTTTGAGTTTATTTTTGTATGATGTGAAGGAGTGTTCTAATTTCATTAATTTACATGACTTACATGTCTACCTTTCCCAACACCACTTGTTGAAGAGATGGTCTTCTCTACATTGTGCATTCCTGCCTACTTTGTTGTAGATTAATTGACCATAGTTACGTGGGGTTATTTCTGAGCTCTCTATTCTGTTGCATTGATCTATATTTCTGTTTTTGTGCCTATACCATGCTGTTTTGATTACTGTACCTTTGTAGTATTGTCTGAAGCCTGGAAGACTTATGACTCCAGCTTTGTTTGTTTTTTCTCGTGATTGTTTTAGCAATTCTAGGTCTTTTGTGGTTCCATATAAATTTTAGGATGATTTCTTCTAGGTATGTGGAAAATGTCATGGGTATTTTGATTAGGATTACATTAGATCTGTAGATTGCTTTGGGTAGTATGGCTATTTTAACATTATTAATTCTTCCAATCCAAGAGCATGGGATATCATTCCATTTCTTTGAGTTATATTCAATTTCGTTTATCAATGTTTTATAGTTTTCAGAGTATAGTTCTTTCACTTCATGCTTAAGTTTATGCCCAGATATTTTATTTTTTGACATGATCTTAAACAAGATTTTTTAAACTTTCTCTTTCTGATATTTCATTGTTAGTATAAAGAAATCCAACAGATCTCTGTATATTAATCTTGTATCCTGCTACCTTGCTTAATTCATTTGTTAGTTCTAATAGTTTTTGTGTGGAGACATTAGGGTTCTCTATATAGAGTATCATGTGATCAGCAGATAGTGACAGTTATACATCTTCCCTTCCAATTTGGATATTTTTATTTCTTTTTCTGGTCTGACAGCTGGGGCTAGAACTTAAATACTATGTTGAATAGAAGTTGTGAGAGTGGACATCCTTGACTTGTTCCTGAATTTAGTGGGAATGCTTTCAGCTTTTCACCATTGAGGATTATGTTGACTGTGGGTTTGTCATAAATGGCTTTTATTATGTTGAGATATGTTCCCTCTATACCCACTTTGGTGAGAGTTTTTATCATGAATGGATATTGAATCCTGTCAGATGCTTTTTTGCATTTATTGAGATGATCATGTGGTTTTTGTCTTTCCTTCTGTTAATATGGTGTATCACATTAATTGGTTTGCATATGTTGAACCATCTTTGTGACCCTGGAATAAACCCAACTTGATCATGGTGTATGGTCCTTTTTATGTATTGTTGGATTCATTTTCCTAATATTGTGTTGAGGATTTTTGCATCTATATTCATCAAAGATATTGGCCTATAATTTTTTATTTAATTTTTATCAGAGTATAATTGATTTACTATGTTGTGTTAGTTTCAGGTGTACAGCAAAGTGAATCAGTTATACCTATACTTATATCCACTCTTTTTTTTTTAGATTCTTTTCCTATATAGGCCATTACAGAGTATTAAGTAGAGTTCCCTGTGCTATACAGCAGGTTTTTATTAGTTACCTATTTTATATATAGTAGTGTGTATTTGTCAATCCCAACCTCCCAATTTATCCCTCCCCCTCCCCATCCCCTGGTAACCATAAGCTTGTCTTCTACATCCATTACTCTACTTATGTTTTGTACATAAGTTCATTTGTACCCATTGTTTTAGATTCCACATTAAGTGATATCATTTGATATTTGTCTTTCTCTGTCTGACCTACTTCACGTAGTATGACAATCTCTAGGTCCATCCATATTGCTGCAAATGGCATTATTTTGTTCTTTTTTATGGCTGAGTAATATTCCATTGTATATGTAATTTTTTTTTTGTAGTTTCTTTGTCTGGCTTTGGTATAAGGGTGATGGTGGTTTCATAGAATTTGGGAGTGTTCCCTCCTTTCAATGCGTTGGAATAGTTTGAGAAGGATAGATATAAGTTCTTCCTTGTATGTTTGGTAGAATTCCCCAGTGAAGCCATCCAGTCCTGGATTTTTGTTCGCAACGAGTTATTTTTATTAGAGATTTTATTTTGCTTTGAGTGATCAGTCTGTTCAAATTATCTGTTTCTTCTTGAATCAGTTTTGGGAGGCTGCCTGTTTCTAGAAACTTGTCCATTTCTTCTAGGTTGTGCAGTTTGTTGGCATATAACTGTTCATAGTATTCTTTCTTTCTTTTTTTTCTTCTTTGTATTTCTGTGGTATCAGATGTTATTTCTCCTTTTTCATTTCTTATTTTGTTTATTTGGATCCTCTTTTCTTCTTGGTGATCCTAGCTAGAGGTTTGTCAATTTTGTTTATCCTTTAAAAAAGAACAGCTCTTGGTTTTATTGAACTTTTCTATTGTTTTTATCTCTATTTTATTTATTTCCTCTCTGATCTTTATTATTTCCTTCCTCCTGCTGACTTTGGATTTTGTGTGCTGTTTTTTCTAAGTCTTTTAGGTGGTAGGTTAGGTTGTTTATTTGAAAATTTTCTTTATTCTTGAGGAAGGCCTGTATCACTATGAACTTTCCCCTTAGAACAGCTTTTACCCCATAAATTTTGTAAGGTTGTGTTTTCATTGTCCTTTGTCTCAAGGTATTTTCTGATTTCTTCTTTGATTTTATAATTGACCCATTTTTAGTAGCATGTTGTTTAGTCTCCCTGCATTAGTTCTTTTTTCCTGTTTTTCTTTCTGTTGTTGATTTCTAGTTTCATACTGTTGTGGTCAGAAAAGATGCTTGAAATAATGACAATCCTCTTAAATTTAAAATTGCTGTTCTGTGATCTAGTATGTGGTTTACCTTAGAGAATGTTCTATCAACACTTGAAAAGACTGTGTTTTCTGTTTTGTTTTGTTTTGTTGATGTAGTGTCCTGTAGATATCAGTTAAGTCCAACTGGTCTATTGTGTTATTTAGGACTTATGTTGCCCTATTGATTTTTCTGTCTGAATGGCCTGTCTATTGATGTCAGGGGGGTGCAAAGTCTCCTACAATTATTGAGTTCCTGTCAATTTCTCCCTTTATGTCTGTTAGCATTTGTTTTATATATTTATGTGCTCCTGTATTGGGTGCATGTGTTTATATATATATATATATATATATATATATATATATATATATATATATATATATATATATATATATATGCTTCTATCTCCTGTTCTGTTTAATTTCCATTATTCTATCTTCCAGACCACTTATTTGTTCTTCTGTATTATTTAGTTTTTCATTTGTTGCCTTTTGTTCGGTTTTCATCTTGGCAATAGAGTTGTCTAATTTTGATTGGCTCCTCTTTATAAGTTCTAGTTCCTTGTCACAGTGATCTGCATTTCTATCAATAGACTTTCTTAATTCCTTCAGCATTTTTATTACAGTCTTTTTGAACTCGGGTCTGGTAGACTGGAGAGGTCTGTTTCATTGTTCTTTTAGGGGCTTTCTCTTGTTCTTTTAATTGGGAGTGGTTCCTCTGCCTTTTCATTTTACTTATATTCCTCTGACTCTATGAATTTAGGAGATACATTTACCTACTGTGGTCTTGAAGGACTGTTTTTATGTAGGAACATCCTTGTGTAGGCTGTGAGTTCAATATTTTGGTGCAAGGGCTGTATTTTGTATGGATGCCTGCCATGTCCTTTCTCAGAATGTGTTGTTCATTAGTCCCTTGCTAGTGGTGTGATTGGCGTTGTGGTGACCAAAGCCTGCAGTGAATGTTGGGTGGGACCTCCTCTTTGCTCTGTCAGGAGCAGGGTTTGCTCCCCAGTTGTTGGAGTAGAGGTCCCACCTCTACACTATGCTACACTATGGTGTGAGATAAGTGGGACTGGAGCACTCCCAATGGAAAAGGAGCTGCTGTGTTTTCCTCCCCAGGAGCTGCCCCTCAGGACATAAAACTCTATGACATCACCTGTCACCCAGTGTGTTTGCTCACAAAGTACACTGTTGTTGGCACTACCCTCGGCCCCTCCTAAACTGTGGGGATGCTGGTAATCAGCTCAGATTTCAGCCTCGCTTCTGCCTGTGTGCCCGCAAAGCCTGCTGCTGCTAGCACCCAACACAACCCAGCCATGAGAGCACAGTAATCAGCTCAGATTTTCCCAGGTGCTGCACTCACAAAGCCACCAGCATGAATCTGCTGAAGTCGCACACCCACCAGGAATCCGCTTAGATTTCAGCTCTGCTTCCACGTGTGGGTAACCCTCTGGTGCTTGCACAATCCCAGAGCTCTGCTATATCCCCTATGAACACGCTAAGAATGAGGCTGTTATGGCAGGGCCACACCCCACACTTCACAGGCACATTAACGGTAGGGCTCCTACAGTGGACCTAGGCTCCATAAAGTGAAACTCATAGAAACAGGGGGTAAAATGGTGATTAATGGGGGCTGGGAGGCTAGTAAAATGGGGATATGCTGGTCAATGGATACAAGTTTTCAGTTATAAGATTAATAAACTCTGGGTGTCTAATGTACAGCATGGTGGCTATAGTTAATAACATTTAATGTATACTTGAAATTTGCTAAGAGAGTAGATCTTAAACATTCTCACCACACACACACAAAAATATGTGAAGTGATGGATGTGTTAATTAATGATTGTGTTAATCATTTCACAATGTTTATGTTTATCAACTCATCAAGTTGTGCACTTTACATATATACGATTTTCTTTGTCAATTGTACCTCAATAAAGTGGTGGTGGGGGGAATAAAGTCCATTTAAACACGAAAAAGAAAGGATTCTCAGTTGACAGTTCTTTCAGCATCTTAAATATGTTATTCCACTGTCTTCTGGTCTCTGAGTTTTCTACTGATAAGTTGGCTGATGATCTTATTGAGGACTCATAAGTTATGTGTTGCTTCTCACTTGCTACATTCAAAATTCTCTCTTTGTCTTTAGCTTTCAACAGTTGAATTATATTTCTTGGTATGTATTTTTCTGTGTTTATCTTGCTTGACATTTATTGAGTTCTTGGACTTGTAGAGTCATATCTTTCCTTTCATTTGGCAGATTTCTAGCCATTATTTCTTCAAAAAATCTCTTTGTCACCTTCTCGTGTCTCTTTCTGGGACTCCCATAATTCGTATATTGTCCTGCTTTATTGTGTCCCATAAGTCCCTTAGGCTCTCTTCATTGTTTTCATTCTATTTTTAATTTCTGCTCCTCAGACTCACTAATTTCAAATGTCCTATCTTCAAGCTCACTGATTTTTCCTTTTGCCTGCTCAAGTCTGTTGATCTTCCCTAGTGAATGCTTCTATTCTGTTGTTATAGTTTTCAACTCCAGAATTTTTGTTTCCTTCTTATAATTTCTCTTTGTTGATATTCTTATTTTGATCATATATCATTGTCCTGATTTCCTTTAGTTCTTCTCTTTGTTGTTGTTGTTGTTTTAGCTTTTTGAGCATATTTAATTCAGTTGTTTTAAAGTCTTTGTCTAATAAGTCTGAAGCCTGCATGTCTTCAGGGATGGTTTCTGGTTCCATCTTTACTTTTCTCCCTTAGAATGAGCCATGTTTTCCTGTTTCTTTGTGTGCCTTTTAATTTTGTTGTTGTTATTGTTGTTGTTGAAAATTGGGCATTTGAAAAAAAAATGCCAACTCTCTCAATCTTTGCAGACTGGCTCTGTGCTGGGGAAGTCTTTCACTAATCAGCTGAGCCTTGGTTCTGAGGCTTCTGATAACCATGAGGAAAAAGCTTAATATCTCCTTGGACCTTTTTTGAGCATGTGTCTTGACTCAGCCTCTGTGTAGCTTTTTTAAATTTCTCCACATACTTGGTTGCTTTTAAATATCATAACTTCTGAAAGAGTCTTTTCTTGAAGACTTTGATGGTCTGGCGTATGTTTCACTTGTCAATGTTCCTGCAGCCTTCCCAAGGTGTCCCCACTGCTTCTCCTGCCTGAGAACAAAGTTGAGCAAAATAGAGAACAGTCCATTAGACAGCCCTCAGACTAGTTAAATTGTGGCAAATAAAGTCTGCTCTGCTCCCTCTAATTTAAAAGAGGATATTGGGAAGTGGGCTGTTGCTTCCTCCCGACCAGGACATGCCAAGCCTGGGAGGGTGTGGCATAAAAGCAAACAAATATATCATGGAATTTTCTACCATTTTGAATGTGGCATTTTCTTGACTGGGCAATCTCTTGGGTATTGTAGCTCTTTTATTGTCTTCCAGAACTCCTATAAAGGCATTTTTTGTCATTATCTAGGTTTTTTTTTTAATGTTTCTATGGAGAACCAGGGCCTGGAGTTTCCCAATACATCATTTTGTTGAAGTCACTCAGGCTTATCTCTATTAAGGAAATTGGATGAATAACTAATAACCTTCCAAATCAGAAAGCACCAGACCCAGAGGAGTTCACTGGTGTATTCTACTAAACATTTAAGAAGAAAGTATATTAATTCTGTAAAATCTGTTCCAGAAAATAAAAGTATAGGAAATACTTCCTAATTTATTCTGTGAAGGCAGCATCACCCTAATACCAAACAAGTCAAAGACATTATAAGAAAGAAAACTACAGACCAATATATATCATGAACATAGATTCAAAAATCCTCAACAAAATACTAGCAAATAGAATCCAACAATGTATAAAAAGAATTACACACCAAGTGGAATTTATTCTAGCTATGCAAGGCTGCTTCAACCAATGAAATCAATTGATGTGATCCATCATATCAGCTGGCTAAAGAAGAAAAGTCAATCAATAGATGCAAAAAATGCATTTGACAATACTCAACACCTATTTGTGATAAAAACTCTAAGCAAACTGGGAATAGAGAGAAATTTTCTCAACTCGGTAAAGAACATCTACAAAAACACCTACAGTTAACATCATACTTAATGGCAAGAAACTAGAGATGCTTTCCCACAATCAGGAACAAGGAAAGGATATCCTCACTCACCACTCCTATTCAACATCATACTGCAAGTCCTAGCTAATACAATAAGACAAGAAAAGTAAATAAAGGCATACATAGTTGGATGGAAGATCTAAAATTGGTTTTGTTTGTTTGTTGTTTTTGTAGATAGCATAATTGTCTATGTAAAAAAATCCAAATAATCAGCAGAAAATCATCCTGGAAATAATGATTATAGCAAGACTGTAGACAAGGTTAATATACGAAACTCAATTGCTTTCCTATGCACCTGCAGTGAACAATGGGAATTTGAAATTAGAGCAGAATGCCATTTACATTAGCACGAAAATAATTAAACACTCAGGTGTAAGCCTAACAAAATATGTGCAAGATCTATATGTGGAAAACTAAAATACTCTGATGAAAGAAATAATAGTGAGAAATTAAGATAAAAATGCAAAGTAAGATACAAATTAAGTAAGATGTGAATACCCTTTATCAGATCGAAATCAAGCTTGCCAAGAGTTTTAATCCTGAACAGGTATTGACTTTATCAATTCTCTTGGTACATCTACTGAGATGGCCATTTTTTGCTTTATTATGGTAATGCAAAGAATAACAATCATTTCGTTTTTAAGATCAAATTTATTGAGGCATGATTTGTATACAGGATAATGCAGTCATTTTACATTTACAGTTTAATGAGTTCGACAATGTATACACCCATGAAACAGCCTCTGCAATCAAGATATAGAATATTTCCATCACCCAAAAAAGGTTCCCTCATGCTCCAATGTCTAGGCAACAACTTATCTTCTTTCTGTCAAAAAAAGATTATTTTGTCACATAAATAGAATGTATAAAAGAATTTACAAAAGGAATTTATAAAAGGATATCATATAAATGGAATTATATACTATATACTCTTTTGAGAGTGGCTTTTTTAACTCATCATAATGTATTTGAGATTTCTCCATGATTTTGCATACATAAGTTTTTTCTGTTTATTGCTGAGTTGTTTTACATTATATAAAGATACCATTATGTTTATCCATTTGCCCATCAAAAAGTGTTAGGCTCTTTTCCAGATTGGAGGCTCTTATGAATAAAGCTTCTATGAACATTTCTGTGCAAGTCATTTATGGACATGAGTTTATTTCTCTTGAGTGAATACTTAAGAATGAGATTGTTGAGTCATATGGTAAGTGTATATTTAAACTTATGATTTTTTCCAAATTGTTTGCCAATGTAGCCACAACATTTTGCACTCCCACCAGCAATGCATGAGAGTTTCACTTGTTCTACATCCTCATAAGCACTTGGAATTTTCAGTCTTTTAATTTTATTCATCCAGTGGTTGTGTAGTGGTCTGTTAGTGTGGTTTTAATTCTCATTTACCTGAGAGGTGGTGATATTAAACATCTTTCACATGCTTGCTGCATATTTGTACATCTTCTTTTGTGAAGCATTTGTTCAAATATTTAGCCCAATATTTAATTTGTTTTTAATTTACATGTGGTAAATTTTATATTTTGGTGTACGTTCTATGGATTCTAACAAATGCACAGATGCATATTATTACCCTTATGATAAAAAGAAACAAAACAGTTCCATGACCCCCCAAAATTCCACCATATTAAACCTTTGTAGTCAAACCCTCCAAACAACTTTAATTCCTAGCAACCTCTAATCTGTTCTCCAACCTATAGTTTTGCTTTCCCAAAATGTCATATTGTATGATTTGGAACCTGGCTTCTTTCACTTAGCATTGCTTATCCTAGTTCTTAATTGGTTTTGTGTGTTCTTATTGTTGACTTTTAAGAGATCTTTATTTATTCTGGATTTTTCTTTCTAACATACATTGCAAATATATACTCCCAGTCTGTGGTTTGCCTTTTCATTTTATTGATAGTGTCTTTCAAAGGGCAGAAGTTTGTAATATTGACAAAGTCCATTTCATAAAGTTTACCCTTTATGATTCATGCTTTGTTTTTTGCATTGATAAACACTTTAGGTTGTTTCCACATCGTGGCTATTGTGAATAGTGTTGCAATGAACTTGGGAGTGAAGATATCTCTTCAAGATAGTGATATTGGGGCTTCCCTGGTGGTGCAGTGGTTGAGAATCTGCCTGCCAATGCAGGGGACACGGGTTCGAGCCCTGGTCTGGGAAGATCCCACATGCCATGGAGCAACTAGTCCCGTGAGCCACAACTACTGAGCCTGCGCGTCTGGAGCCTGTGCCCCGCAACGAGAGGCCGCAGCAGTGGAAGGCCTGTGCACCGCGATGAAGAGTGGCCCCCACTTGCCGCAACTAGAGAAAGCCCTCGCACAGAAACGAAGACCCAACACAGCCATAAATAAATAAATAAATAAATAAATTTATTTTTTAAAAAACCCAAACATTTTTGGCCAAGTTTGTATTAGGACCAGAGATAAAATGTATAAAATGTTTGACATATGGTAGGCACTCACTAAATAGGAAGTATTTTAAAAAAGCATAAAAAAAAAGATAGTGATATTGTTTCCTTCAGATATATACCCAGCAGTGGAAATTCTTAACTTTTGAGGAATCTCCATACTCTTTTCCATAAAGGTTGCACCATTTTGCATTCCGAAGAGTGTGCAAGGGTTTCAGTTTCTCCACATCTTCACCAACACTTGCTCTCTCTCTCTCTCTCTCTCTCCCTCCCTCCATACACACACACACACACACACACACACACACACACACACACTAGCCATCCTGACAGGTGTGAGGTAATATCTCACTGTGGGTTTGATTTACATTTCCCTGACAATTACTGATGTTGAGCATATTTTTTTCATGAATCTGTTGGTCATTTGATGTCTTCTTTGGAAAAATGTCTATTTAAGTCCTTAGCCCACTTTTAAATCAGGTTGTTAGTTTGCTTTTTATTTTGTTTTGTTTTGTTTTCTGTTGAGTTGTAGGAGTAGTTTGTATATTTTGGATATTAACCCCCTATTAGATATAAGGTTTCCCATTCTGTAGATTGCCTCTTCACTCTGTTGACTGTTTCATTAACTTCCATTCCTGAAATAAATCTCTCTTGGTCATGATGTATTAGCCTTTTCATGTGTCGTAGGGTTCAATTTACAAATAGTTTGCTTGCAATTTTTACACATTCATGAAAGTCAATGACATATTTTTCTTATAGTTTCTTTGTCAGGTTTTGGTATCAGGGTAAGTCTGGTCTCATAACACAATTTGCAAAATGTTTCATCTTTATTATATTCTCTGACAGAGTTTATGTAACATTGGTAAATATTTCTTTCTTAAATGTTCCAAGAATTTGCCAGTGCATCCACCTACATCTGAGTTTTCTTGGTAGAAAGGAATTCAATTACAGATTCGATTTATTTAACATATAGAGAGTTATTCACACTTTTGATTTGATCTTGTGTCTATTTTGGTAAGTTGTATTTTTTTTTAGGAAATTTTATCTTTTTACTGAAGTTATAAGCTTTACGAGCATAAAGTTTCTCATAATAAGTACTTCTTATTACTTCTGTTATTTGAATTGGGTAGAAGTTACTATTTTTGGTCTGCAATTTTATGATTTTGGTAAATACATATAGTCACATAATCTAAAACAAAAGAAAGATACAGAACAATTCCATACGTCAAAAAAACTCTCTCATATTGTCCCTTTGTAGTCAACTCCTCCACCCCTCCTAGGTCCTAACAACAACAGATCTGCTTTTCAATAACACTGCCTTTTCCAGAAGGTCTTATGTATGGAATTACACAGTATGTAGCCTTTGGAATCTGTAGTTTTTCTTTTTTCTCTTACCACAACACATTGGAGATTCATTCATGTCATTGCATGTATAAGTAGTTTGTTTATTTTGCTGCTGAGTAGTATTCTATTGTATGAATGCATCAAAGCTTTTTTTTTTTAATTCACCAATTGAAGAACATTAGAGTTGTATCCAGGTTTCGGCAATCATAAATAAATCTGCTATATTTGTATACGGATTTTCATGTGAACATGAGTTTTCATTTCTCTAGGGTAAATACCTGGCATTCCATTGTATGGGTGTAGCACTGTTTATTTAACCATTCACTAGTTGAAGGACATTTGAGTTGTTTCCTTTTAATTGGTAAGTATGAATAGAGCCACTAAAACATTTCTTTACAAAGTTTATGTGAATTTAAGTTTTGTGTTCTATTGGAAAAAATATAAGCTAGGAATAGGATTTCTAGGTTATATGGTAAGTTTTTTTTTTCGAAATTTATGTGAAATTCCCAAACCACTCTCCATAGTGGCTGTACTATTTTGCATTCCCACCAGAAATATTTGAGAGTTTCATTTTGTATCCTCACCAGCACTTAGTATTATGAGTTTTTAGTTTGCCTTAGTTTGGTTTTGTTTTTTAAGACATTCCAATAGGTGTAGTGTATCTCGTTGTGATTTTAATGTGTATTCTAAAATTTTTTGAAAAATGACATACCCCAGAGTGTGGTCTCTTTTGGAAATTGTTTCATGCACACTTAAAAGGAATGTGTATTCTGCTATCATTTGGGGTAGTGCTTTATAGATGTCATTTATGTCAAAACTGGTTAATATTGTTGTTCAAATCACCCATATCCTTACATATTTGTTAACTAATTGTCATCAGTTACTAAGAGAAGCATGCTAAAATCTCTACTTATGATTGTGAATTTATGCCTCCTTTTATTTCTATCAATTTTTTGGTGGGGGGAGTTTAACATTTATTGAGGATAAAGTTTATTTTTTTCCTCTTTTTATTTTTTTCTAATTTTTTATATATATCAAGCCTGTGATAATTGGTGCATACAAATTTATAAATGTTATATCTTACAATTGAATATCATTACAAAATGATTATCATTACAAAATGTTCCTCTTTATCTTTGTCTTGATTCAAAGCCTGTTTGGTCTGACATTAATACAAGACACCAGCCATCCTTTTAGTTTCAGCCTGTGTCCTTATATTTAAGGTCTATCTATTGTTTAATAAAACATATAATTGAATTCTATCTTTTTAAGTCTTTTCACTGAAGTGTGAGGTGTATTTATATTTAATGTAATGAGGACACAGTTCAGTTTGACCCTAATATCTTTTTTAAAAAAATTATATTGAAGTATAGTTGATCTACAATGTTGTGTTAGTTTCAGGTGTACAGCAGAATGATTCAGTTATATATATATATATATATATATATATATATATATATACACATACATATATATATATATATATATACACATACATATATATATATATATATATATATAATTAATGATTCAGTTATATATATGTATGTATATATATATGTATATACAGTCTTTTATATATGTAGTCATATATATACATAATTTTCCAGATTCTTTTCCCTTATAGGTTATTACAAAATATTTCAAATATCCTGCATTTGAACTCACCTCCTCTCATGATTACTGGTTTAGATATCATATTTGTGTGAGGATGATTTCCTACCTTTACTATATGTTTGCCTTTACTGGTGAGTTTTGCTATTTTGTAATTTTCTTCTTTCCTGTTGTGGCCTTTTCTTTTCTGCCTAGAGAAGTTCCTTTAGCATTTGTTGTAAAGGTGGTATGGTGGTGCTGAATTCTTTTAGCTTTTGCTTGTCTGTAAAGATTTTGATTTCTCTGTCAAATCTGAACAAGAGTCTTGCTGGGTAGAGTATTCTTGGTTGTAGGTTTTTCCCTTTCATTACTGTAAATATATCATGCCATTCCCTTCTGGCCTACAGAGTTTCTGCTGAAAAATCAGCTGATAACCTAATGGGGATTCCCTTGTATGTTATTTGTTGCTTTTTCCTTGTTGCTTTTAATATTTTCTCTTCGTCTTTAATTTTTTTCAATTTGAGTAATACGTGTCTCAGCATGTTCCTCCTTGGGTTAATCCTGTATGGGACTCTCTGTGCTTCCTGGACTTGTGTGACTGTTTCATTTCCCATGTTAGGGAATTTTTCAGCTATTATCTCTTCCAATATTTTCACAGGCCCTTTCTGTCTCTCTTCTCCTTCTGGGACCCATATAATGCAAATGTTGGTGCATTTGATGTTGTCTCAGAGGTCTTTTAACCTGTTCTCACTTCTTTTCATTCTTTTTTCTTTATTCTGTTCCACAGCAGTAATTTCCACCACTCTGTCTTCCAGCTCCCTTATCCACTCTTCTGCCTCATTTATTCTGCTATTGATTACTTCTAGTGTGATTTTTATTTCAGTTATGGTATTCTTCAACTTCGGTTTTCTCTATATTTCCTAATTCTTTGTTAAAAACTTCTTGTACCTTCTCACTCTGGGCATCCATTCTTTTCCTGAGTTCTTGGATCATCTTTATGATCATTACCCTGAATTCTTTCTTGGGTAGATTGCTTATCTCCACTTCACTTAGTTGTTCTTTAGGGATTTTACCTTGTTCCTTTGTCTGGAACATATTCCTCTGCTGTCTCATTTTGCCTAAATTGTATTTATATTTTTATGTATGTGGAAAGTTAGATATGTTTCTCAACCTTGGAGAAGTGGCCCTCTGTAGGGGATGTCCTACACATCCCAGGAGTACACTCCCCTCTCTTCACCCATGTGCCAGGCACCAACTGGTCCCAGGGTAGGTCCTGACCTGTTTGAGGACTCAGTTCCACTGGCTGAGGAATTGTAGGGTTTTGTTTTTGGTTTTTGGTTTTTGGGGTGTTTTGTTTTGTTTTGCTTCTGGTGTCTGTCTCCTGGTGTGTGAGGCTGGTCTAGAGACTTGTACAGGCTTACTGGTGGGAGGGGCCAGTGCCTGCCCACTGGTGGGTGGAGCTGGATCTTGGCCATCTGGTGGGCAGAGCCATCTCAAGGGGCATGTCTAGAGGCAGCTGTGGGTTCAGAAAGTCTTTAGGCAGCCTGTCTGCTGATGGATGGTGTTGTGTTCCTGCCTTGTTGGTTGTTTGACCTGACTCATACCAGCACTGGAGCCTACAGGCTGTTGGGTGGAGCCAGGTCTTGGTGCTAATTACCCAAGCAACATGTCTGTCTCCAGCAAGAGTTCAAGTAGATGAACACTCCCTTATATTTCTGCCACTAGCTTTTATGACCCCAGAGAGGGCCACAGCCACCCCCAATTCCCCAGGAGAATCTCTAAGAGCAGCAGGTAGGTCTGGCCCAGGTTCCTATGAGGTCACTGCTTTTGCCCTGGGTCCCTGTGCACATGAGACCTTGTGTGTGCCCTGCAAGAGTGGAGTCTCTGTCTCCCACAGTCCTGTGGTGGTCCTGCAATCAAGCCCCACTGGCCTTCACAGCCAAATGCTCTGGGAGCTCCTCCTCCTGATGCCAGGCACCCAGGCTGGGGAGCCTGACATGGGTCTCAGAATTCTCACTCTTATGGGAAAACTTCTGCAATATAATTATTCTCCGGTTTGTGGGTGGACCACCCAAGGAGTATGGGATTTGATTATATCACGAGTGTGTCCCTCCTACCATCATGTTGGGTTTCTTCTTTATGTCTTTGGATGTAGAATATCTTTCTTGGTAGGTTCCAGTCTTTTTCTTATTGGTTGTTCAGCAATTAGCTGTAATTTTGGTGTTCTTGTAAGAGGAGGTAAGCTCAAGGTCCTTCTACTCCACCATCTTCTCTCCTCCCATAAACCTAATATCTTAATACTACTTTTCTATTTGTCCCATCTGTTCTTTGTATCTTTAGTTCTCCTCCCCTGACTTCTTTTGGATTAATTAGTACGTATTGTTCCATTTTATCTCGTTTATTAAATTTTTAGTTATATAATGTTGTATTGTTGTCATGTTTACCCTAAATACTACACTATTCATTCTTGCCTTATTATAGTCTACCTTAACTTAGTAGTTTAACCACTACTCAAAGAATGAAAGAACCATAAAACCATTTAACTCCATTTATTTCCTTTATGCACTTTACTTTAAAAATATTTTTAGTTCTACCTACTATAAATCCTATAGCAAGTAATTAACATTGTTGCAAAAAACAGTCAGTATTCTTTTACATTTACTCATATGTGTATCTTTTCCAAGGGAACTTCAACCCGTTCTACAATTCTGTTTGTCCATCTAGGTTCATTTTACTTTAACTTAAAGAACATCCTCTACTACTTATTGTAGCTTGAGTTTGCTGGAAATAAATTCTATCAGTACTTGTCCAAAAATGTCATAATTTTACCTTAATTTTTTTTTCTCTTTTTATTTATTTATTTTTTTGATGGTTCTTTTTTGTTGTTATTATTGAGAAATACTGACATACAACATTTTCAGTTTTAGGTGTACAACATAATGATTCGATACATGTATATATTGTGAAATGATCACCAAACTAAGTCCAGTCAACACCCATTACCACATATAATTACAATTTTTTTCCCTTGTGATTAGATCCCTCAAGATCTACTCTCCTAGCAACCTTCAAATATACAATACAGTACTATTAACTACAGTTATCATGCTGTCATTACATCTGCAACACTCATTTATTTTATAACTGGAAGTTTACCCTTTGTCCACATTTACCCATTTCACTCATACCCCAGCAGTGTCTAAACTAGAATACCAGTACCCCTGGAAATGCATGAAAACATCCTTACATCACTGAAGGATTTTTTGAGAAGTCAATTTCAAGAATCTCAAGAAGCCTTTTTCACAATTGATCTGTGTAAGAATGAGCTTATGTTCATAATAATAATTATCCTACTTTACAAAAGAAGTACATATTCCTCATCCAACCCAAATATTAGCACGATACTTTCCCCTGGGTTATATTTCCAGAGCATCAAACAAGAGCATAAATTAAAATGCTAGTTTGGGAGAAATCTCCTTTAACAATAAATCAAAGCACACTAACCCATAGGGCTTCCTATCTTGCTTAGTAAGACTTAGCATTAGATATTGGATATTTTGGCCCGCATTAGGATATTCTGAATTCAGAACAGATGAATCAATATAAATTAGTGAGGATTTTTCTTTTCAATATAAATAGAATACATATTTAATATATGTTATATATTTATGTATAATGGAATATTTGGGAGACTCCCAAATTTTTTGAGATACACTGACTGAAACCTACAGATAAATGAGGTGTTTTATTCAATTAAGTATTAAAACCAAATTTGTCAAATCATATAATTAAATATTCCTGTTAGTTAATTCTCATCTTATAAATGTTTACTATTTCTTACCTAATTTTATCAAAAAATAAGTGTATTCAGATATAGAGAACAAACCAGTGGTTACCAGTGGGGAGAGGGGGGAGGGGCAAGGTAGGTAGGGGTAAGGGAGTGGGAGGTAAACACTACTGGGTGTAAGGTAGGCTACAAGGATGTATTGTTCAACACAGGGAATATAGCCAATATTTTGTAATAACTGTAAATGGAGTATAACCTCTAAACATTTTATAAAAAATTAAAAATTCAAAAAGTCATAAAAAAGTATATTTATATTTATGGTGAAAAATCACAAACAACTTAAAAACTGTAAGTAGGTTGATTTTTTTTCAAAATTCTTGTAGAGAATATACTAACACAAATGTATAAAGAAAGGGTTGTGCTCATCTTTAAGTGAGTGTGAGCAGTGACCATAGTTTTATTTGGCAAGCACTATATTTAAAAAGTTTTTCAACCTGAATGTATTTAGGTAGGGTTGGGGGGAGGCATACTCTCTTGAATTCTTCACCACAGAGCCTTCCACTCCCTATTATTAGCACTTAGCTCAGTTAACTCATTTACTATTCCTGTATGGCCCCTCTTGGGCTTTCAGTTTACAACTCCTATAAAGATATAGTATGTGTTTGGAATAATACTAGGAGGTAGTTGTTGAGAGTCAATTCTCCAAGAGTCTCTAACATTTATGCACATCTTGCAACTGATGCACATTTTCCCTTTATTCATACTATCTTTTTTTTTTCAAACACACACACTGTATTTTATTTTTACAAGAGATAAATAGACTGACACCAAGCATTGTACATGGATGACCACAACAAAAGCAACAATGATTGCAATTACCAAACATGAAACACACTCATACTATGTCATAATCTTGACATTCAGTCCAGTAATCCTCCACTGTAACAGCTCCTTTACTTTGCAGTGAAAATTGATTTGTATATTCTTTGCCTCTGAGTCCTTGTGGGATTTTTTTTTTTAATTCAGACAGAAAGTCACAAAAATTATACTCATCCTCATCAGTTCACTCAGTCCCATGTAATTATTTTTTTTTTCATCTTGATCTTTTGTTAGCACTTTTATGAGTTCATCAGTTTTTCATTAGAGTTCTGAAAATGCTTATTCATTCAGTTCAGCAGTACAGTCAGTTACCAGAAACCTGTACTTGTCAGAGTCTTTTCCATGAATTTCTTAAAGATGAAACCCTTTTATAGGAACATATTTGCAAAAGCATCAGAGTACACACAGAACTGTCTGTAAATGACAAAAGACTTAAAAATGACCACAGTTAAAAATTTGATGAAAGTTCATAATAATGCAGTTGACAAGAAAATTAGTTATTTCTGAGATATACATTTTAAGGTAATAACTAGGATTATGACTTATAACATTATACCAGAACATATAAGATTTTTAGAAATTTCATGTAATGTCGAAAACATTTATATTAACATATTTCCATACAAATAACCCAATGAAAGTTTAGTATTAGTTGTTTTGTTTGCTTGTTTTTTTATACTGCAGGTTCCTATTAGGCATCAATTTTATACACATCAGTGTATACATGTCAATCCCAATCGCCCAATTCAGCACACCACCATCCCCACCCCACCGCAGTTTTCCCCCCTTGGTGTCCATATGTCCGTTCTCTACATCTGTTTCTCAACTTCTGCCCTGCAAACCGGTTCATCTGTACCAGTTTTCTAGGTTCCACATACATGCGTTAATATACGATATTTGTTTTTCCCGTTCTGACTTACTTCACTCTGTATGACAGTCTCTAGATCCATCCACGTCTCAACAAATGACTCAATTTCGTTCCTTTTTATGGCCGAGTAATATTCCATTGTATCTATGTACCACATCTTCTTTATCCATTCGTCTGTTGATGGGCATTTAGGTTGCTTCCATGACCTGGCTATTGTAAATAGTGCTGCAATGAACATTCGGGTGCATGTGTCTTTTTGAATTACGGTTTTCTCTGGGTATATGCCCAGTAGTGGGATTGCTGGGTAATATGGTAATTCTATTTTTAGTTTTTTAAGGAACCTCCATATTGTTCTCCATAGTGGCTGTATCAATTTACATTCCCACCAACAGTGCAAGAGGGTTCCCTTCTCTCCACACCCTCTCCAGCATTTGTTGTTTGCAGATTTTCTGATGACACCCATTCTAACTGGTGTGAGGTGATACCTCATTGTAGTTTTGATTTGCATTTCTCTAATAATTAGTGATATTGAGCATCTTTTCATGTGCTTCGTGGCCGTCTGTATGTCTTCTTTGGAGAAATTTCTATTTAGGTGTTCTGCCCATCTTTGAATTGGGGTGTTTGTTTCTTTAATATTGAGCTGAATGAGCTGTTTATATATTTTGGAGATTAATCCTTTGTGCGTTGATTCATTTGCAAATATTTTCTCCCATTCTGAGGGTTGTCTTTTTGTCTTGTTTATGGTTTCCTTTGCTGTGCAAAAGCTTTGAAGTTTCATTAGGTCCCATTTGTTTATTTTTGTTTTTATTTCTATTACTCTAGGAGGTGGATCCAAAAAGTTCTTGCTGTGATTTATGTCAAAGAGTGTTCTTCCTATGTTTTCCTCTAAGAGTTTTATAGTGTCCAGTCTTATATTTAGGTCTCGAATCCATTTTGAGTTTATTTTTGTGTATGGTGTTAGGGAGTATTCTAATTTCATTCTTTTACATGTAGCTGTCCAGTTTTCCCAGCACCACTTATTGAAGAGACTGTCTTTTCTCCATTGTATATCTTTGCCTCCTTTGTCATAGATTAGTTGACCATAGGTGCGTGGGTTTATCTCTGGGCTTTCTATCTTGTTCCATTGATCTATGTTTCTGTTTTTGTGCCAGTACCATATTGTCTTGATTACTGTAGCTTTGTAGTATAGTCTGAAGTCAGGGAGTCTGATTCCTCCAGCTCCGTTACTTTCCCTCAAGAATGCTTTGGCTATTCGGGGTCTTTTGTGTCTCCATACAAATTTTAAGATGATTTGTCTAGTTCCATAAAAAATGCCATTGGTAATTTCATAGGGATTGCATTGAATCTGTAGATTGCTTTGGGTAGTAGAGTCATTTTCACAATATTGATTATTCCAATCCAAGAACATGGTATATCTCTCCATCTGTTGGTATCATCTTTAATTTCTTTCATCAGTGTCTTATAGTTTTCTGCATACAGGTCTTTTGTCTCCCTAGGTAGGTTTATTCCTAGGTATTTTATTCTTTTTGTTGCAATGGTAAATGGGAGTGTTTCCATAATTTCTCTTTCAGATTTTTCATCATTAGTGTATAGGAATGCAAGAGATTTCTGTGCATTAATTTTGTATCCTGCTACTTTACCATATTCATTAATTAGCTCTAGCAGTTTTCTGGTGGCAGTTTTAGGATTCTCTATGTATAGTATCATGTCATCCACAAACAGTGACAGTTTTACTTCTTCTTTTCCAATTTGTATTCCTTTTATTTCTTTTTCTTCTCTGATTGCCGTGGCTAGGACTTCCAGAACTATGTTGAATAATAGTGGTGAGAGCGGACATCCTTGTCTCGTTCCTGATCTTAGAGGAAATGCTTTCAGTTTTTCACCATTGAGAATGATGTTGGCTGTGGGTTTGTCATATATGGCCTTTATTATGTTGAGGTAGGTTCCCTCTATGCCAACTTTCTGGAGAGTTTTTATCATAAAAGGGTGCTGAATTTTGTCAAAAGCTTTTTCTGCATCTACTGAGATGATCATATGGTTTTTCTTCTTCAATTTGCTAATATGGTGTATCACATTGATTGATTTGCGTATATTGAAGAATCCTTGCATCCCTGGGATAAATCCCACTTGATCGTGATGTATGATCCTTTTAATGTGTTGTTGGATTCTGTTTGCTAGTATTTTGTTGAGGATTTTTGCATCTATATTCATCAGTGATATTGGTCTGTAATTTTCTTTCTTTGTAGTGTCTTTCTCTGGTTTTGGTATCAGGGTAATGGTGGCCTCATAGAATGAGTTTGGGAGTGTTCCTTCCTCTGCAATTTTTTGGAAAAGTTTTAGAAGGATAGGTGTTAGCTCTTCTCTAAATGTTTGATAGAATTCACCTGTGAAGCCATCTGGTCCTTCACTTTTGTTTGTTGGGAGATTTTAATCACAGTTTCAATTTCATTGCTTGTGATTGGTCTGTTCATATTTTCTGTTTCTTCCTGGTTCAGTCTTGGAAGGTTATACCTTTCTAAGAATTTATCCATTTCTTCCAGGTTGTCCATTTTATTGGCATAAAGTTGCTTGTAGTAGTCTCTTAGGATGCTTTGTATTTCTGTGGTGTCTGTTGTAACTTCTCCTTTTTCATTTCTGATTTTATTGAGTTGAGTCCTCTCCCTCTTTTTCTTGATGAGTCTAGCTAATGGCTTATCAATTTTGTTTATCTTCTCAAAGAACCAGCTTTTAGTTTTATTGATCTTTGCTATTGTTTTCTTTGTTTCTATTTCATTTATTTCTGCTCTGATCTTTATGATTTCTTTCCTTCTGCTAACTTTGGGTTTTGTTTGTTCTTCTTTCTCTAGTTTCTTTAGGTGTAAGGTTAGATTGTTTACTTGAGATTTTTCTTGTTTCTTTAGGTAGGCTTGTATAGCTATAAACTTCCCTCTTAGAACTGCTTTTGCTGCATCCCAAAGGTTTTGGGTCTTCGTGTTTTCATTGTCATTTCTCTCTAGGTATTTTTTGATTTCCTCTTTGATTTCTTCAGTGATCTCTTGGTTATTTAGTAACGTATTGTTTAGCCTCCATGTGTTTCTCTTTTTTACGTTTTTTTCCCCATAATTCATTTCTAATCTCATAGCATTGTGGTCAGAAAAGATGCTTGATATGATTTCAGTTTTCTTAAATTTACTGAGGCTTGATTTGTGACCCAAGATGTGATCTATCCTGGAGAATGTTCCGTGCGCACTTGAGAAGAACGTGTAATCTGCTCTTTTTGGATGGAATGTCCTATAAATATCAATTAAATCTATCTGGTCTATTGTGTCATTTAATGCTTCTGTTTCCTTATTTATTTTCATTTTGGATGATCTGTCCTTTGGTGTAATTGAGGTGTTAAAGTCCCCCACTATTATTGTGTTACTACCAATTTCCTCTTTTATGGCTGTTAGCAGTTGCCTTATGTATTGAGGTGCTCCTATGTTGGGTGCATATATATTTATAATTGTTACATCTTCTTCTTGGATTGATCCCCTTATCATTATGTAGTGTCCTTCTTTGTCTCTTGTAACATTCTTTACTTTAAAGTCTATTTTATCTGATATGAGTATAGCTACTCCAGCTTTCTTTTGATTTCCATTTGCATGGAATATCTTTTTCCATCCCCTCACTTTCAGTCTGTATGTGTCCCTAGGTCTAAAGTGGGTCTCTTGTAGACAGCATATATACAGGTCTTGTTTTTGTCTCCATTCAGCAAGCTTGTGTCTTTTGGTTGGAGCATTTAATCCATTCACGTTTAAGGTAATTATTGATATGTATATTCCTATGACCATTTTCTTAATTGTTTTGGGTTTGTTTTTGTAGGTCCTTTTCTTCTCTTGTGTTTCCCACTTAGAGAAATTCCTTTAGCATTTGTTGTAGAGCTGGTTTGGTGGTGCTGAATTCTCTTAGCTTTTGCTTGTCTGTAAAGCTTTTGATTTCTCCATCAAATCTAAATGAGATCCTTGCCGGGTAGAGTAATCTTGGTTGTAGGTTCTTCCCTTTCATCACTTTAACTATATCATGCCACTCCCTTCTGGCTTGTAGAGTTTCTGCTGAGAAATCAGCTGTTAATCTTATGGGAGTGCCCTTGTATGTTATTTGTCGTTTTTCCCTTGCTGCTTTCAATAATTTTTCTTTGTCTTTAATTTTTGCCACTTTGATTACTATGTGTCTCGGCGTGTTTCTCCTTGGGTTTATCCTGTATGGGACTCTGCGCTTCCTGGACTTGGGTGGCTATTTCCTTTCCCATGTTAGGGAAGTTTTCGACTATAATCTCTTCAAATATTTTCTCTGGCCCTTTCTCTCTCTCTTCTCCTTCTGAGACCCTTATAATGCGAATGTTGTTGCGTTTAATGTTGTCCCAGAGGTCTCTTAGGCTGTCTTCATTTCTTTTCATTCTTTTTTCTTTAGTCTGTTCTGCAGCAGTGAATTCCACCATTCTGTCTTCCAGGTCACTTATCCGTTCTTCTGCCTCAGTTATTCTGCTATTGATTCCTTCTAGTGTAGTTTTCATTTCAGTTATTGTATTGGTCATCTCTGTTTGTTTGTTCTTTAATTCTTCTAGGTCTTTGTTAATCATTTCTTGCATCTTCTCAATCTTTGCCTCCATTCTTATTCCGAGGTCCTGGATCATCTTCACTATCATTATTCTGAATTCTTTTTCTGGAAGGTTGCCTATCTCCATTCATTTAATTGTTTTTCTGGGTTTTTTTCTTGTTCCTTCATCTGATATATACCCTCCGCCTTTTCATCTTGTCTATCTTTCTGTAACTGTGGGTTTTGGTCCACAGGCTGCAGGATTGTAGTTTTTCTTGCTTCTGCTGTCTGTCCTCTGGTGGCTGAGGCTATCTAAGAGGCTTGATGGGAGGCTCTGGTGGTGGGTAGAGCTGACTGTTGCTGTTGCGGTCAGAGCTCCGTAACACTTTAATCCACTTGACTGTTGATGGGTGGGGCTGGGTTCCCTCCCTGTTGGTTGTTTTGCCTGAGGCAACCCAACAGTGGAGCCTACCTGGGCTCTTTGGTGGGGTTAATCGCAGACTCTGGGAGGGCTCACGACAAGGAGTACTTCCCAGAGCCTCCGCTGCCGGTGTCCTTGTCCCCACGGTGAAACAGAGCCACCCCCCGCCTCTGCAGAAGACACCCAAACACCAGCAGGAAGTCTGGTTCAGTCTCCCCCAGGGTCACTGCTCCTTCCCCTGGGTCCCGATGTGCACACTACTTTGTGTGTGCCCTCCAAGAGTGGGGTCTCTCTTTCCCCCAGTCCTTTCGAAGTCCTGCAATCAATTCCCACTAGGCTTCAAAGTCTGATTCTCTAGGAATTCCTCCTCCCATTGCCGGACCCCCAGGTTGGGAAGCCTGACGTGGGGCTCAGAACCTTCACTCCAGTGGGTGGACTTCTGTGGTATAAGTGTTCGCCGGTCTGTGAGTCACCCACCCAGCAGTTATGGGATTTGATTTTACTCTGATTGCGCCCCTCCTACCGTCTCACTGTGGCTTCTCCTCTGTCCTTGGACGTGGGGTATCCTCCTTGGTGAGTTCCAGTGTCTTCCTGTCGATGATTGTCCAGCAGCCAGTTGTGATTCTGGTGCTCTCGCAAGAGGGAGTGAGAGCACGTCCTCCTACTCCGCCATCTTGGTTAATCTCTTACCTTAATTTTTGAAGAACATTTTGGCTGGGTACAGAACATAGCTTGGGATTTTTTTTTATATATAATTCCTTTAAAAAAGTCATTGCATTGCCTATGACTTCCATAGTTTCTTTTCAAAGTTCATTTCTAAGATGTATTGCTGTTTCCTAAAGATAATAATTCTTTCTCGATGCTCTTGATATTTTTTCACTTCCATTGGTTTTAAACAGCTTGCTCATGGTGTACCTAGGTCTAGTTTTCTTTCTGTTTTCCCTAACTGGTATTCTCTAAGCTATTAGAATCTATATATTAATTTATTTAATCATTATCACTTTTATGTGGAATCTAAAATCTGGCACAAATGAACATATCTACAAAAGAGAAACAGACTAAGAGACATAGAGGATAGACATGGTGCAAAGGGGAAGGGGGATGAGGGAAAGAATGACTGGGAGTGTAGTATTAGCAAATGTAAATTATTTATAGGATGGATAAACAGCAAGGTCCTACTGTATAGCACAGGGAA
Organism: Eschrichtius robustus; assembly: GCF_028021215.1. NCBI lineage: Eukaryota > Metazoa > Chordata > Mammalia > Artiodactyla > Eschrichtiidae > Eschrichtius > Eschrichtius robustus. The sequence goes on along the minus strand of NC_090845.1, from coordinate 50,108,242 downwards.
CTATATTTAATATCCTGTGATAAACCATAATGGAAAAGAATATTTTTAAAAAAGAATGTATATATGTGCATAACTGAGTCACTTTGCTGTACAACAGAGATTGGCACAACACTGTAAATCAACTATACTCCAATAAATAATAAATAAATTTTAATAAATAAAAATAAAATTTATTTCATCATTTGGCTTTCTGACACATGTTTGTAACTCTTTACTATATTATTTTCATTATCTTGGTTGTCTTTGCCTCAATTAAGATACTTTCTAGTGATCTCTTGAACTCACTAATGCTGATTTCTAAAACTAAAAAAATAACATACCCAAAATTAGGTAATCACTAAATATATTTAACAGTAGACTGGATATGAAGACAGGGTTAGTCAAAAGATACTATGGTTAAGTGGCTGAAAAATCACTCTGGCCTAGGATATCTAGGCTTAGAGATTTGGAACTTATGATGTGAAAAAAAAAATCCTAACCTTCCACAGTTTAATGTCCAATAACTTCATGAGATCTTAAGCACCCAGGTACCCAAGATGCTAAAATTCAGGGGATATTGCATCCCATAGCTTTGCTCCAAAGAATTATGTGGTTCTTTCAGTAACAAAGGCTATACTGCCAAAGGATATCAGAACTGTATATTTCTAGAACCCTAGAGTACTATGGTTTGAAACGCTGCTTCCAGAACTTTATGGATTCAGGCTCTAAAGTCAAAATCTCTTTGGCCTATGGCTCCAGGATTCGTTTCAAGTGTGCTCTTGTAGGTGGGGTACAAGACTGAAGCCTAGATGGACCCGGGACTCTATGGCTTCTAAGCACTATAAGGCCAGTGCACTGTATTCTTCTGACTATATAGTCAAACAAAACCAAGCAAAACAAAGCTGTGGTCCCTTGACAGTTCTGAATCTAAAATGACTACAGTTTTAATGTTTTTGACTCAGGCTTTATGATGCCAGAGTACTCTAGCCCAAAGTCTCTATGACTCTGGGCCTTTATGAGACCTGGAGGTTTGTGGTTGAGGCTCATGATGGGTTCAGGCTCCATAGTCCTATGTTTCAGTGTTCCTAGGATTCTGTGGCTCCATGTCTACATGGCTCCTGATATGTAAGGTACCAAGACTCTAAGGTAGGCCTAGGCCTATAAGGTCCAAAGGTGATGGGATGGCAGGGTGTCTTGTCTCAGGGAACCACTGTACCAGCACTCTCTGCTTTCTGAGCTTTCTAAATCAAGAGCTATGAACGATCCCCAGGGTCCTTGTTACCTGCTTCATTTTGGTACCAAACATGGAGCCGCTCGCGTCAATAACAAGCACCACGTTTTCCTCAACAGGTGGAAGGCTTCTGGGTGCAAAGTAATGAACAAAATAGCCATCGCAAATCTGGGAAAAAAGAAGTGGAATCAACAAAAACTGTGAAAGCCAGTCTAAATCAAGTCCCCTCTTATTTTGCTGCATAAAACCCTGCTCTTTTCCTTCCTAGGCCTTATCACTGTTGCTATTAAATAGGCATTTGTGGGATTGTTTGCTCAATGTCCATCTCCTCCACCAGAAGTGTATCTCTGCTGGTCAGGCTGCCAGCCCAGGGCCTGCCCCTGAGCTGTGGAGAAAATGAGACTGGCTTGTGGCCCAAGGCTCCAGGGATCAGGATCTCTGTAATATGTGAGTTCCTGTCTGTGAGAGCTGGGCTTGCATAGTCTTGAGGGCCCCTAGGGACGTTTTGCCTGGGCTCCAGGAACTGAGAGTGTTGTTTTAACCTCCCTCTATAGAGTGAGCCTGAGGCCCGGCTCCATTGCTGCCAGGGGCTGGGAGTTTGCAGGGCCTCCCTCTCCTCCTTAAACCTCCTTTCTGCTGTTGCTGGGCAGAGCAGGGAGGGGAGGAGGGAGCAGAGGCTGAGTGAGCTATTTGTTCAGAGGGGATTGGTTAGACCAGGTGCAGATGCCTTGGGCTATCGGGGATATGATTGGCTGCTGACCCCCTTCCCCCACTCCATCTCTCCTTCTGCAGAGCCTGGGGCCTGGGACAGTTGAGGGAAGCGGAGGGGGAAGCTGGAAGGGCCCCCAGGACCAGTGGCAGCTCAGCCTAAGGAAGTATAGGCTTGCTGAGGGTCTGTGCTGCCCAGGAGCCTGAAGCAAGTTCTGTCCTGGGATAACCAGCTTATTCTCCTCTCAGCCCTTCAGGCATTCTCTGGTCACAAAGCTGGACACACTATCTCCTCCCGTCTTGGAGGGCGGGAGGGGGGTGGTGGAGAGCAGGAAGGAGATGGGAGGACATCTTGCTCTTCCCCTCCACCCCAGCCTTTGAATTAATTCACAAGCACAAGCGTAGGCTTTGTCTGCACTTTTTCCTGGCACTCTACAGCAGTTCCCCAAGCCCTGGGTCAACCATCCTGCAATTGCCCAAGCCACAGGCAGAGTCCAGCTGTCCTTCTGTGTTCTTCCCATACCTGGGTAGGTGAGAGCTTCTGGGAAAATCACATTCCTACCTCTCCATGGTCCCAGGCTCACCAGTGGCCCCACACCTCACATCCTATTATATAAACCAGAGGCATGACCCAGGTCACCAACCTCTCACACTCCCTTCAGCTGTCATGCCACCCCATTCTCAGGAAATGCCTCCCCTCCCTCCTCATGAAAAAATTAAGGGCACCAGGCCATGTCCTTTGGACTGCCCACCCCACCCTTGCACAGGGTCCACACACCTCTACTCTACTGAAAGACTGCCTCCTCCCTCTACTGAAAGACAAAACAATCCTTCCCTGACCCCATGCATGCCCAGCCTCCAGTACCTCCTCCACCAGCCAGACTCCTACTCTCCGACCCAGCCCATGCACCCGACTGGGTCTTCTTTAGAGTTTAAAAATGTTAGGGTTTCCCTGGTGGCGCAGTGGTTGAGAGTCTGCCTGCCAATGCAGGGGACATGGGTTTGGGCCCTGGTCCGGGAGGATCCCACATGCTGCGGAGCAACTGGGCCCGTAAGCCACAACTACTGAGCCTGCGCGTCTGGAGCCTGTGCTCCGCAACAAGAGAGGCCACGACAGTGAGAGGCCCGCGCACCGCGATGAAGAGTGGCCCCCGCTCGCCACAACTGGAGAAAGCCCTCGCACAGAGGCGAAGACCCAGCACAGCCAGAAATAAATAAATTAATTAATTAATTAAAAAAAATTATGTTGGTGTCTTTTCCATCCACTAAGACAACCTCCATTCATCCCGATCCCACCCAAACTTCAAATCAGCTCCTTTCTTCCCAGTAGCATGCCAAGGTAATGAACTCGACAGCTGTAATGCTCTTCTCACCTCCGGTTTACTCCTCTGCCCACTGCAGACTGGCTTCCAGCCCCACCGCTGATCCATCTCTCACCAAAGGTAGCAACGACCAGTTGGTTGGAAAACTCAGTGGGTGTGTTTCAGTTCTCATCAGACTGCACCTCCCTGATATATTATTTCACAATTGACAATCACTTCTGGTCCTCAGAAGAATCTTTTCCCCTGAGATTCAGAGATGATGAACGCTCCTTATTCTCCTACCAGCTCTCAGGTCCATCGGATTCAGTCTCTTTCTTCAGCTGCATTTCCCCCCGTGTCCCTTAAACAGTGTTGCCTAATATTTGTCTGTCATGGCATGCAAAGAAAATGATTACGTTTGTGTAGCACAGTGGAGGGAAGTGGTGGGGATTTAGAGCCCTGAATAGGCTGATGGCAGCTCGTGGGGCCAGATACCCCAAGGGCTGTGGAGATCAATAGCTCCTAGACTGGGAAGCTCTACCTTAGCAACTGCCGTCCTGGATCTGTTCTTCCGACTCTATACATTTGGCCTGGGTCACCTCCCTAGCTCTCTTGGATTCAACCCCTGAATCTCCACTGCTGACCCCACAGCTCTTTCCCCAGTCCAATGCTCTTCACTCTTCCCCCTCCACAACTTCATACCCACTCACCATTGGACCTGTTCCCTTGGATGGCTGAAGCCTCCAATGTATGCTGCTCAAACAACAAATTCATTACCTTCCTCCCGTCTCACCCTTGCGTGTCTCTGTCATTTAGAGGCACCATCATGCACATGGTCACTCCAGATACAAACCTGAGTGTCACCCCTGAATCCTCCTGTGTCCCTCACTCCTCACATCCAACCAGCCACAAATTCATGCTGGTTTGATCTGCTGGATATGTCTCAGGTCCACCCCTCCTCGCCATCCCAAACTAACGAAGCCCAAATTTAGGGCTCCTTTCCCTCGGGTTTCCCTGTTTCTCCTGGGGCCCCTCCCATCCATGCATCGTTGTAGCAGCTGCACGGTCTGGTCTTTCAAAACACAAACCTCATAGCGTCATTCCCCCTCAGGGCTCCCTGGGCATGTTCAACATAAATTTTATGTTCCTTATCAAGCCCCTGCAGCACTCATGGCCTTCAATCTCACCTCTTAGCATTTCTTGGGCCTCAAATCAACACTCCAGGAACTCCAATCTACTTGTAGTTCCCTACACACCCCTGGATATTTCCAGCCTCCATTCTCTGTATCATGCAGCCCTCAGTTTACTAGACTGCCTTTGCCTTCTGAGAGCCCCCTTCCCAACTTGGTACACTTCTTTGAATTCTTTAAGACCCAGGTCAGGCTCCCTGACCTCCTCACCCCTCATGATGGCTTCCATCATACTTATGTTGTCACTGACAAAGCACTTCTCATCTTGCGTCATTCTCGTGTCTCTCTGTTTCACCTGGAGACAGTGAATAAGATCTGTGTGTGATTCACTTCAGGGTTCCTGACATCAGCCAGCAGTGGGCATACCGGATTAGGTGCCCATGGAGTGAATGTGTTGGGCTTTGAAAGGCGGGCATACTCATGTAAAATGGGAGGTGAATTGAGGGGTTCTTGGTTGGGGGATGCAGGAATCATAGCACACAGTGGATGGGAGTATCAGTCGTACTATTTAATGCCTAGTTCCGTCTGTTCTATCTGTATCTTTACTCCAGGCAATGGTGGGAGAGGTAAAGAATGAACAAGCAGACAAATGCCTCAGTTCACACGTGCGTGCGCACACATACACACACACACACACACACACACACACCCCAGAACACCAGGTTAAGGCCCTGCTGCCACCTACTGGCATGATACCCTCAGCTCCTATTCTGAGAGGGTGAATTCCTTCTATTCCCCTTACACATCAGGCCTCTGTTATACCTCTGTGCCTCTGCATATGCTATTCCCCTCTCTCTGCATGCCCTCCCCTTCATCCTATCGGTCCAGGTGGAGGTAAAGTCTATTCAGTTTTCCTATGCTAACTTAAAGGCCAACTCGTTCAGGAAGGCTCTCGTGAAACCCTCCTCAGTGGTATCCATACGTAACCCATTACAGATTTATACACAGCCCTTAGAACCTTTTATGACTGCTCTGGCTCTATGTATTGGGTTACCTCAGGATGGGGCATTTCCAAAGGGAGATTACGGCTGTGTCCAACTCATTCCTGACTTCCCAGAGTCACTGAGGGCAGGACTGGGCTAGAGCAGTTTCCTGCTTGATGGAGATGAGTCCACATATGAATGAGTAAGTAAGTGCATGAGGAGAGGTGTAACCAAAGCACTATACTAGCCCAGAGCAGAGAGAGGAATTGTACGTGGGGTGGGGTCATCATGGAGGTGGCCCTGAAGCAAGGTTTTCAGGGATGAGGAGGACACTCACCAGTGGAGAAAGGAGGGAGAAGACATTCCCAGGGCGGCAGATAGTATGAGCACATAATCAGGCACAGATGACTGGCGGGTGCAGGTGATTTGGGACATTGGTGTGTGGTGTGGCATGGTGTGGGGCAGCTGGAGGATGGTTTGTGTGCTGGAGGCAGTGAGAGGTGTGGTGGGAGAAGCAGGCTGGGACCAGACATCTCAGGCTGCCATGCAATTGTTGTTGTCAAGCCCAGGGTCCCGGATCAGCCTCTACCCCTCTGGTAGAGCGTGGGACCTCTGCACGTTCTTCGTGAGTGTGTGAGCTCAGAAGTTAAGGGCTCCCTGTTTAGGCAAATGGCTCAAGTGAGGCAAAAAGAATTTTTAAAACTTAGAGACATCCAGAAAGCCCAAGAGAACATGAGAGTATCAGAGCTGCAGAAAGTGGGAGAGACTAATCACTGGCCAATGGTTGCCTTTCCAAAAGGTCTGGTTAAGAGTGGGCTATGACTTGCTTCAGTTAGGAATGTATTCAACTGGATCTTGATTCAGTTTATACAGTTCCGGGTCTCCAACTCTTTGGGGGACATATGTGCTTCACCAGGTGTGAAGTCATGTGTCGCTACACACCGTCCTGTCCGTGTTCACTAGTCCTCACTGATCCCTAGGGAGAAACAAACGCGCACCTTGTGGAGGCCAGCGCCTTGTTTCCCAGGCCTGTCTGACTCCAGAGCCCACGCTCTTTCCATTCTCCTGGCCCTCTCACCTGCACGTCTCCAACGATGTCCTCCATGACTACATCATACTGGACCACGAAGTCGGCCCTGATGCCTGAACTGGAGAAGGCAGACTGGTCTTGCAGTGTCGCGCAGACGGTAATTCGGACACTGGTCTCTCCCCTCTCAATCCTGGTGGATGGGGGCGAGTCAGCCTCACCTGCATGGGTGGGGAGGGGGTAGGTGGGATGGAGAGCTCGCCAGGCAGAAAGCCAGGTAAAGGGACATCAAAAGAGGCAATATCTGGGGAGGGTGAGAAGTAAGCCCTGCACCACCTGCTGCTCCTTTTGCCTGCAACGCCCCTCCACCGGCCCAAATGCTACATTCCTCTCCCAATCCTACAACCAGCTCCCCCTACTCTGCCTCTTCCACGAGCCCAGCCTGACAGACCCAGCCCCCACTCAGCTCCCAGGCTCTGGTAGCCTGGCCCTCACTCACAACTTCATCCTGGCTCATTTGCCACCCATCCCGGGAGCCCAGTCTCTGGAGGAGTGTCACGTCCCCAGGAGCCTGGATCTCCTCCCGGAGAGACCGTGTCGTGTGTGTTGTGGAGAGAGACAGATACACAGTCAGGGCCTCGGTCTCCTCCCATGCCCCTTACTGCTGTGGGAAACTGCAGCCCAGCAACGTTCTCTTCTAGATAGAATTTCATGTGTTTTCTTCCCCCTCTGGCTTCTTGACTCTCAGAATCACGTGTGTGAATAAGACTTTTAGCGCCTCATGAAATCACAGATGAACTTCTGGTCCCGGATGTTTGCTGAGCTGGCCACAAGATCAACTCCTCTGGAATTTCAGCCCAAGACAAATGTCCATTTAGACATGCCTCTGTGCCTCCTTTTTTCCAGAAAATGGAAACTAGGGAATTCTGCTCCCCACCCCCCTTTCCTGCTACAGCTGTCAGGAAGCTTAGGGGCAAACTGAGCTCCCATACTCTCTGAGGCGCCTGCTTACATACATTCCCTTGGCTTCCTTCCTTTCAGAGGTCTTTGTTCTGTTTTATCCCCACAGGATTGGCTCTCCCCTCCGTTTTAACCTTTAAGGGGAACGGGGGGAGGGAGCTGCCATTTATAGCTCAGGGTTTAAGCGTGCAGGCTCCAAGGACTCAGATGCTGCCTGTGGGCCCCTGGACAAGTTATTCACACTCTCTAAGCCTCAGGCTCCTCATCTGTAGCACAGGAAGGATAATAGCTCCTCTTTCATAGACAGTGTTTGTGCGAATTCAATGAGATCATTTATGTAAAGCATTTGGAACCATACTTGGATCTTAGTAAGTGCTCGATAATGCTAATGATTACAATTATCATCAGGTCTTCATTACTCTGTACCGGTGATCTGCAGAGAGGAATTTTCTCAAATTCTCACAGTGGTCCTGGGCCATCGATTGCATGTCGCCATCGTACAGACGGGAAAAGTGAAGCAGAGCCAGTGAGTGATTTGCCTGCTGCCCCACCTTTGGAGAAGGTCAAAGCTGGGATTTGAACCCAGGTCTGTGTCTGTCTCTCTCCTGTCTGTATTCCATACTGTCTCTCTGGGTCAGCAGGGTCCAAGTAGGTAGGACATCCGAAGCTAAACAGTTTAGTGAGAGTGGCCACATGACATGGGTGATTTCTCTGTGCCTGTCCACTTGTCCCTCAGCGGAGGCGTCTAGGCCGGATCAGTGGTTCTCCAATCTGACTGGACATCAAGTTCACTTGCAAATGGGTCAAAAAGATAGGTTCCTGGGCCCCTCCCCAACCTATTGAAGCAGACTCCAGGAGGGTGGGGTCCAGGAATCTGTATTCTGACAGCTCACATAGCGATTCTACTGTAGCCAGTGTGGCCTTCAAACACCTTGAGATGAAAACAAACAAACAAACAAACACCTTGAGATGAAGTTTGAAGCAAGCCTGGCAGCCAGGATGTCTCTCTGGCCTACAGGGCCTGAGATGATGTCCTCTGGGGCAGCCTGCACTTCACACTGTCCTCCCATTGCCCTTCATTCTCAGTGGTGATTCCAGAGGAAAGCAAGTGTGGGCTCTGAATCCCTTAGCATTGTCAACATATGATTTCATGGAGCTGACCCAACAACCCCTTCTCCACTTTTTACAATTTCAGGAGGGAAATCACCACTGCGGGAAATGTGGGACTTGCTGGTTTCCCACAGCTTGCAAGGATGAGACCAAGTTTGTAACCGAAATATTTTCAACTCCAAACATGCCCTCTTCTCCTTGTTTGAATGGGAAAGGAACCTAGGGCAGAAGTGGTATTAGAAGGAAGCAGCGGGAAAAGGGGCAGCTTCCCATTTAGGGAAGGCCTGTCTTATGGTTTACCTGTAGTGCTGCTCACATACTTGAGTGGGTGTTGGTGGGCAGGCGGCTGGTCCTCAGAGGTGGTACGTGAAGATAGCCAATGCCTGTCTTTTCTGGCACTGTGACCTCCACACTCAGCCTTGTCACCAATTGTCGGGGTCTCAGGCTCACCACCAGCTGGTGCTGGCCCTGGTGCCACTGCAGCAGCTCCTCGTAGGCGAGAAAAAAAGTCACCTTTGTGGCTGTTGCCAGGCTGGTGAAGATGCGAAACTTCTCTGATTCTCAGTCCCTGGTCTTGAAAGGGAGGAGGATAAAAGAGATGGGATCTCATGAGGAGGAGGGGAGCTGTCAGATGACCTAGTTCTGGCTACCCCCTCTCTGGCCCCAGCAGACCTGGCCAGGCTTCTGTTTCAACTAAGTCCCTCGACCACAGTTAGTTATTCACTCACCCACTTGTTAAACTGTCTCTCTCCCTCATTCATCCTCTTAAATATTCTGCCTAAGAAATTCTATCACAGGCAGCTTACCCATAAGGAAACTATGTTAATGAAAATCTGAATCTACAATAAAACAATAAGGGACTAATGATTTGTTTTATAAAAAGAGGTTTCAACTTACACACAATGCCTCTTTCCCTTCAAATAACCCCTCACACCCACCCCTCCCCCATGCTTTAGACTAAGCTTGTTTATATGGCGTTACTTCCTCAGTATGCAGTAGCCAAACCTAAAGTTTCCGTGCTTGATGAAACTCTTTTGGAGGCTGGGAGGAAACATTGAAGGAAGACAATACACTTCTGCCAGCAGAATGGAACTCAGTTAGGAAACAGGATTTGACTTAGAGAAATCTCACTTGAACATAACCTTACCGGAAGATGCCAGTTCTTAAATAAGCCACATCCTGCTGGCAGGAGGAAAGTGGAAGTGGTGAAGTAAACTCCCATTTATTGAACACCTACTCTCTTATAGGTTTTGCTATTCATTAACTCACCTCATCTCCATGTAATCCTATGAAGTAGAGATCATTATCCCCACTTTACAGAGGTAGAGATTGAGGCCAAGTGAGAACATGTGTAAGCCCCTGATCACACATCTAAGATGAACTTGTCATGTTTCAGACTGGTTGGAGCCTTACCTGATGCCTACATGAGCAGCTATTTTTTCCTTGCTGATGCACTTCCTCATAGATTTTCTTTGCCTGGTGCTTCTCTTTGACTTCTGCAATGTAGGCTTTATTGTTGATGGTCCTGATGGAGCAGGAAAGAGGAAGGACAGACAGAAACAGAGAAAGGAAAAAAGAGATGGTCAGTGACATAGACAGAAAGAGACATACAAAGAAGATGGAGGAGGAGGATGAGGGATGGGGAGAGAAAAAGAGCAAAATAGAACTGTGAAGCCAGAGTGAGAGAAGGAAGAAGAGAAGAGAGGAGAGTCCAGGGAGATAAAACCAGGTGAAGCAGTTATCATTATCTCCATTTGTCAGGTGGGGAAATAAAGACCACACAGTTGGTATATGGTTGACTTGGTGTTAAGACTTTATGTTTTCCAAAGTGTTGAATGAATTCCATGTTTTGGCACATAAAATAATTTTAGGTGGGACACAACTGAACATTTTTATTACAATTGTTATATATTTACTGTAATGTGTATTAAAAATATAACTAGCACGTTGAACACATGAGCTCATAGATATTGTTACTTAGGATAAGCCTAACTTAGGTAATCTTAAGTGTATCTATTTACAGAAACTATATTAAGTAAATAATATGGTGGGTGGCACAGGCAGTAAAAATTGTGAAAGCGGAATGCAAATTGCTGCAAAGGCATCTGAGATTGACTAGGGAAGGGGCCTTGACCTTAGCGGGCTCAGAGACCAATGAGATACTAATTCAAACTTGTTTTACCCCAGTTTTTCCTATTGCTCTAAGGAAGATAATAAAGTATAAAGGAGTTCAAAGAAGGGAGGAAGCACTTTTGCCCAAGTCTTCCAGAAAAGGTCCTAGAGGAGGTGGCCTTGGTGGTGGGGGAGTTCAAATTAGGGAAGATTTGGACAGATGATCATCACTTGCCATGCCTCCTCAGTCTCCTTTGTTGGCTCCTTCTCTTCTTGATTCTAAATCTTTGGGACACTCCTAGGCTCTGTTCTAGACCTCACCTTCCTCTCTGTTCTTTCTACAGTCACTCTCTAGGTGAGGTCGTCTAGTCCCATGGGTTTAAATATCATTTGCACACAGATGACTCCCAAATCTGTATCTCTAGTGTGGACCTGTCTCCTGAACTCCAGACCTATATATTGCTTACTTGACATTTCACTAGCATTTCCAATAGGCACCTAAAGCTTAACATATCCCAGACTGAGTTCCTTGTATCTCCCCCACCTCCCAAATCTGCTCCTCCCTTGGTTTTCCTTATCTCAGGAAATAGTTGTTCGGCTGCAAATCTTAGAGTCATGCTTGACTCCCTTCTTCCTCTCATACACCACTTCTAATCCATCAGGGAATTTTGACCCTATTTTTAGATATGTCCACAATCTGACTACTTCTCCCCACACCCACAATTACTACCTTAATCCAAACTACCAACATTTCTTGCTTGGATAAATGCAACAACCTACTAACTGGCCTCCCTCTTTAAAGCCTTACCTCCTTATTATCTGTTCTCTTTACAGCAGTCAGACAGATCCTGTTAAATCCTAAGTCAGACCATGTCCCTTCTTTCCTCAAAACTCTCTGTGGCTCTTGTCTCAAATCAGAGTAAAGGCCAAAGTCCTCACCAGGGCCTCCATGGTCCTATACTATCTGGCCCCCTGTCACCTCTTTAACCCCATCTCCTCCTTCTCTTCACCTTATTCATTATTCTCCAGCCACCAAGGCCTCCTTGCTGTTTCTTGAGTTTTTTCAGCACACTCCTGTTTAAGAGCCTTTACAATTGCTGTTCCCTTTGTTTGGAACACTCTTCCTCCAGATACTGGCAAATCTTATACTCTCTCTTCTTTCAGGTCTTTGTTCAAATGTCATTTCCTCAGAGAGACATCCTTGATCACTCCTAAACAGCGCCTTCCCACTCACTCTTTATCTTCCTTGCTCTACTTTCTATTTCTTTGTAGCACTTATCCATAAACTGACATATACTTCCTTGTTTATTTTTCCCTTATCTGCCTTCTCCACTGGACTGTAAGCTCCTTGAGGGCAGGGATTTTGTCTGTATTAATTGCTGCTGTATCCCCAGTACCTGTAATGCTGCCTGGCACATAGTAGGCACTCAACAATTATTTGTGGAATGGGCATTCCATACAGACAGCAGGAAAACACAGGGACCATGTTTCAGAGAACAGCAAGTAGTTAGATTTGGCTGGAACAGAGAGGTAGGGAAAGGAGTTATGGAGAGAAGTTTGGAGTGGTTGTGTAGGCCTAGAGAATAAAGGGCTTTGAACACTAGACTCAATGAGCTCATATGACAGTGAAGACTAGATATGGAGAATGGGAGTCCAAGATAAATCTTGAAGGGGGGGATGGGTCAGAGCTGGTCTTTGAGGAGTGATAGATAGTTCCATGTCCTAGAGAATATTACTGCAACTCTGTAAGCGGCAGGAACAACAGTCTCTATTTTACAAATGGAAGGCACAGGTACTGGGGGCGGTTGGGGTAGAATGAAGTTACTTGACCAAAGCAGCAGTTTCTAGGAACACTTGAGGAGGATATGCAACCTGCAGAAAAGACCACTCAGGTGGAAAGTGTTTCTAGGCAGCTGAAACAGACTATTGCTGTGGCTGGGCTCATGTGGGGGTGGGCTGAGTTGGCATTGCCTCAAGGTCTCCTGGGGGTTGTGGGGGTGTAGGGTGGGGCTGGTCTGGCAGCAGCACACTGGGGCTTCTGTGTGTGTGCTGCCTCCAGCAAGCATACTTTCCATGGAGTCTGCCCAAAACATTTCCTCCAAAATGCTTTGCTTAATTAAAAAAATTATTTTGGAGGTTTTGCTATTAGAGCAAAAATCCACATTCTGTCTGGCTGCTTAGCTCTTGTATCATTTGACCAGCAACCTCTCTGGTGAGACCCCATACTCAAAACCCATGCTGTCTTTTTTGCCTTTGATCTTCCTGGGTCACCCACACACAGTGATCCTGGTCCCTTCCAGTCTTACCCATATGGAAATCCTGTTTCCAGGAAGCTTTCTTTGACTACCTCACCACCTCTCCCATGAACTCCCTTGCCAGGGGCACACTGCCTACCTCCTCCAACCTTTCCTCTCTTCGGGGAAGTGCCATCTGTCCATCAAGGCCAGGAGGTTCCTGATGACAAAGTTCAGGCTCTAGGGCTGCTGTTAACAGAGGCTTACAGATTGTTTATAGCACAAAGCCCACCTCTGGTGAGGGGGTCTGAGCAAAGGCCGAAACTCTGCACATGCTGGCCTCATTCATCTGCTAAATCTGAGTAACTCTTCCCGAAGCTTGGGGCCATTTTCTAATTCACACTAAGGTATTATATGAGCCAATGAGGCTCCACCAAGCTTCTCCTTATCTGCTCCTCCTCTCACGTTTACCATCTCAAAGAAGGCACTGTCATCTACCAGGTCAGACAAGCTGAAATCAGGTGGGCACCTTCTATCTTTACTTACTCCCCACATGTATGCACCAGGTTGTTTCTCCCTCCTTATGGTCTCTCAAATCCCACCCCCACTGCACTGTTCCAGCCCTCAGCAGCCCTTATGCGGATATTGCCCCAGGCTCCTTACTGAACTCCCTGCTTCCCAGCTGGCCCCTCCAGCCCACCCCACCTCACTATTGTCACTCCTTGCTTAAAACCTTGCCATGTCTCCTCATTATGGGCCACAGTTATTTCTAAAGTGGGGTGCACACACTCCGGGGGTGCTGGAGTGTGTACACTCCAACACACACTGAGGGAGTGGGAAAACAATGTTAACACTCTACTTATAGGGTTTTCTCCTACGTTGTCTATGTATATTTTTCCATATGCTTCATAATGTACCTAATATATTTGTTCAGTAGTATATTTATAGACTTTATAAATTAATAAATAATATATATTTGGGAAGTACATGATCAATTTTTTCCTGATGGGCGTGCAAACACATAAGATGGTTTGGAGACCATCAAGTAAGGGCCAGGTGCTTGGTCTGGCATTGGCAGCCCTCTACCACCTAGTCTTTCCTTACCTCTCCAGTCTCAATTTTGACCACTCTCTACCTCTGCTTGTGCCCTACACTCTGGTGACACTGAAGTCCTTCCAGTTCCCCTAATGAGGAAACATTTATTCCTGTGCTCCTTTTGCCTGGATTCTCCAGCCCTGCCCTCAGCCCGCTTGCCCGATGAACAGCTCATATTCTGAACCTCAGTTTAGGTGTCATCTTTGTGAGGCTTTCTCTGCGTGGGGCTGGGGAACTGACCACTGTCTCCTGTTAGGCCTAGCCATTCCCACCATCCCGCATTCACGCTTCTCTTTCTTCCCAGCATACTTTATTAAAATTATCTGCTTTCATTTCTTTTTTAAATTTTTTAAATGTCAGGTAACGAATACTTTTTAATTTATTTTATTTTTGGCTGTGTTGGGTCTTCGTTTCTGTGCGAGGGCTTTCTCTAGTTGCAGCAAGTGGGGGCCACTCTTCATCGCGGTGCGCGTGCCTCTCACTGTCGGGCCTCTCTTGTTGCGGAGCACAGGCTCCAGACGCGCAGGCTCAGTAGTTGTGGCTCACGGGCCCAGTTGCTCCGCGGCATGTGAAATCTTCCCAGACCAGGGCTCGAACCCGTGTCCCCTGCATTGGCAGGCAGATTCTCAACCACTGCGCCACCAGGGAAGCCTTCTGCTTTCATTTTTATTTCCCCCATTAGACTGTGAACTCTTTGGGAGCAGGACCATGTGCAGTTCATCTTCCTCTTTCCGTAATACCCAGCCCAGTGTAAGTCACACAGTCAGCATCAGGAAATGCTTGTTAAAAAAATAATCAAGCAAATATTATCAAGGAAATATTATCTGCCCGCCACTAATTTTAGCATATATTTTCACATATATTAGCTCATTTAATCCTCTCAGGTGGGTTCTAATTTTTTTTTAATTTATTTATTTTTGGCTGCGTTGGGTCTTCATTGCTGGGTGCGGGCTTTCTCTAGTTGCGGCGAGCAGGGCTACTCTTCGTTGCAGTGCGTGGGCTCCTCATTGCAGTGGTCTCCCTTGTTGCGGAGCACAGGCTCCAGGTGCGCGGGCTTCAGTAGTTGTGGCATGCGGGCTTCAGCAGTTGTGGCTCGCGGGCTCCAGAGCACAGGCTCAGCAGTTGTGGCACACGGACTTAGCTGCTCCATGGTATGTGGGATCTTCCTGGACCAGGGCTCGAACCCATGTCCCCTGCATTGGCAGGCGGATTCTTAACCACTACACCACCAGAGAAGCCTGGTGGGTTCTAATTTTATCCCCATTTTACAGATGTGTAAAATGAGACTCTGATAAGTGCCATGATTTGTCCTGAGTCCCATAGTTGGCAGAACCAGGATTCAAACTCAAGAGTGCATGCTCTTTATCACTATGCTCTGCTGAAAGAATGAACAAAAGAATGAATAAAACAGTGAGTTTGGAAGCAGACTTACATGGTGAAATTGGAGATAAAGGTGAGGCGAGGCAGATCCAGGTCAAAGATGACTTCATGAGCCTTGGCATGCGGACTGAACAGGACAGAGGTGACCAAGGCGTGGGCGTAGCGGAAAATCACAGTAGAATGCATGGAATAGCTTTTCATCAACAGCTGAGGGAAGACAGGGATGTGGGTTAGGTAGACTCTATCCTTGGCCTACATGCACTAGTACCCAGGACTCCTGGACAGGCCTCAAGGTACAAGTGGAGAAACTGAGGCCCAGAGAGGGAAAACTGCCTCTGTCATTCATTTTGTGGATCTGCCTAATATTTCAGTGAGCTTTACCAAGTCTCAGACCCAAAGGCTCACAGAGGATCACAAATCAAGGGACTTCTGGACAAGTGCTTCTCCAACTTTAATGTGCACATGAATTTCCTGGACATCTTGTTAAAATGCAGATTCTGATTTAGCAAGTCTGGGGTGGGGACTGAGATTCTGACTTTGTAACAAACTCCCAGGTGATGTTGATGCTGCTGGTCTATGAAATTTACTTTGAGTAGCAAGGCTTTAGAATATAACAGAGTGGCTGTCATTCATTGAGCTCTACTCTGTGCAAGACACTGTGATATATATGTCTATAACTATATCTATATCTATTCCCTTTTTAGGAACTCAAGTGTAAAGGATTGCACCTGGGGACTTCCCTGGAGGTCCAGTGGTTAAGACTCTGCACTTCCACTGCAGGGGGCACAGGTTTGATCTGGTTGGGGAACTAAGATCCCGCATGTCGCACGGCAGGGCCAAAAGAGGAAAAAAAGGAAAAGAATTGCACCTGATAAGTACAATCAGACACTGAAAGCATGATAAGCATTTGGCATCCATGATCTTATTTAATCCTCACATCGGCTCTATGGGCTACATAATATTATTGTTCATATTTTACGGATGTGTTAACTGGGCCCAGAGCCTGAGGCCACACAGCAAGTACCATATCGATCTTCTTCCTGACCTTTCCTGAAGCCATGATCCCTTCATCTACCCACACGTCTAGTTCATTCTCAGTGTGGGGCAGTGGGAAATGAAGGCATTTGGGGTCAGATGGAACTAGAATCAAATTCTGGTTCTGCCACCTCTTAACTGTGTCAACCTCTGAGCCTCAGTTTCCTCTTCTATAATAGTAGATAGCTTAGCTATCTACTTAGCTATAATAGTAGAGCTTAGCTTACAGGGATGCTGTAAGGACTAAATGAAATAATAACTCTAAAATACCTGGTGGAGCACCTGACATATGCTCAGAAAATAGTAACTCTTTCCTCTGGCCCTAGTTTCCTAGGACTGAGAAAGCAGACCAAATAACCTTCCGCTGTTGCCCCCAAGGAGCTAATTTCCTTGCAAATCCTGGAGCTCTGTTCCCTCATCCCAGATCTAAACTTTGTGCTTGATGAGGAGGGCCCAGAAGGTCCCTGGTATGTCAGTTCCAGGAGAATGGTCAGCAAAAAGCTGATACGGATGAGGCATCTCCACTTAGACATGATGCCACCTCTGGCCTGGGGCTGTTGTTCACATCCAGAAGGTCTGAGCCCAATCTCCAAACTCGTGCTTTTTTAAGCCTTCAGGTATCCCTTCTCTTGAGAGGGAGGGACTATCCTGAAGGGTGGGGAAGACTCTGAATGTGGCATTGAATCCACACAAGCCAGGATTGTCCAAGAGCTGGGGTTGGCATCTTGCCTGGAGAGGGGCCAGTTCCATGCCTCCCTTTTTCCCATCATCCAGCTGTAAGATGAATGGAAACTAAACATACTAGAGTTCTGGGTCTGTCTGTTTGCTGTGTTGGCCCAGGGTGGGGTTTTTCTTTCCTATAAACATCCACAGGAGCCCAGTAACTGAGGCCAGAGAAAGGTCACTTAGCACTGATCATCTTAAAAAGGTAGCTGATATGAGAGAGGGGTTGGTGGAGCAAGGCCCCAATCCTGGTCCTTTCTGGCATGGATTTTAGCCTTGAGACAGGAAGGATTTACTTAGGGTCCCATAAAAATTGACTCCTACAGATATGAGCCTTACTATCTCCAGAATATTCAGAGGCAAAGACAGGCTAGGGTAGGACTGAGAAAATAAGATAGTGGTTCAAAATAGAACTACTGGACTCAGACCATCTGGGTTTGTCTCAGTTCTGCCACTTACTGACAGTGTAATATTGTGAAATTTAATTAATTGCTCTGCAGCCTCAGTTTCCTTACCTATAAAAAGAGAATAATAATAGCACCTATTTCATAAAGTTGTTATGAAGATTTAAAAAGGTTGTACTTTCACAGTACTTGGCACATGGTAAGCGTTCAGTAAACATTAGCTGCTAGGACTAGAGCTGGATGAGGCCTGATTGATCTCGAAAGTATGGGAAGCTCCCTGTCCCTCCGGAGACCTAGGTGGGGGAGGGGTGGGGAGATGCTCAGTTGATGGGCGTCAGTCTGTCTGTGGGAACCCAGAGATGCTCTGGACTGTGTCTACAGGAACTGTGGAGGGCAAGAGTGAGAACTGGAGCTGAGAAAGAAAATTACTTGAAGGTGTGCACACGGGGCATCAGCATCAGTCAGAACCCCTATCCCTCTGCCCTTTCCACCCACATAGAGCACATGCAGCCCCAGCACTTACCTTCAGGCAAAATCTCTAAAGACATTTTACAAACTGCGTAGGGAACATTCAGACTTGTCCTATGGCATTTGGTACCGCATAACAAAGCCTCCTCATTCTTGTATTTGGTGACCCATGGCCTGTCAGTTGCCACCTCCCCCAAGTCCACATGAGGTTTCCTGTCAGAATTTCCTCATGGGAGAGAGCCCTAGCTAGAAAAACAGCTCTGCTTATACAACAACAGAGAAACCCACATCAGCTACAAGTCCTTTTCCCTTACTTGGGATGGATAACCAAGGGCCTTCAGGCAAATTAAGGGAAACTGCAGCATGAAAGCAAAAGACTAAAATAAGAAAATAGAACAACTGACCCCAGAGAAATTTGGGAATTTTGGAAAGGAAAGAGAATTTCAGAAAAGAAATGATAATATCCTTAGCAAATTTCAAGAAGGTAAAACCTGAATAAAACAAGAAGTAAATGCCACAGAACAGGAACAATCAGAGAAAAGAAAGACTCCTTAGGGATGGAAAGTAAGTTGCTGAAATTAAAAGAAAATCAACAGAAGGACTGGGAAATAAAATTGAGGAAATTTCCCAGGATGCAGGGCCAAAAAACAAAGAAACACAAAGTAGGAGAGAAAATTTAAGAGATGAAGATTAATCCAGCAGGTTCAACATCTGAATAACAGGAGTCCTAGCCAGAGAGAACAGAAAAAATAAAGGACAATTTGTCAAAAACTTATTAGAAGTTAATTTTCCAAAGCTGAAGAAGGATTTCCAGAACAGGTGCCCAGAACAGTGAACCCAGGTAACAGTGGATCCAACCCAAGCAATTACTACAACAGCCTCCTCAATGGTCTTCAGCTTCCTACTTTGTCATCCCCGCCCCCCCTTCACCAGTATATTTTCACAACAGCCAGAGGGATCCTTTTAAAACCCAAGTCAGATACTCTCCCACCTCTGCTCAAAACCTTCCTGTGGATCCCACTGTGGCTTGGCTTACAGGGCCCTATAAGATCAGGCCCTCATTACCTATCTGACCTCATTTTCTATTACTTCCCTCCTTGCCTTCCTCCACTAGTCTAGCAACACTGACTTTTATGTTCTTCAAAAATGGCAGGCACGAGGGCTTCCCTGGTGGCGCAGTGGTTGAGAATCTGCCTGCCAATGCAGGGGACACGGGTTCGAGCCCTGGTCCGGGAAGATCCCACGTGCCACGGAGCACCTAAGCCTGTGTGCCACAACTACTGAGCCTGCGCGTCTGGAGCCTGTGCTCCGCAACAAGAGAGGCCGCGATAGTGAGAGGCCCGTGCACCGCGATGAAGAGTGGCCCCCGCTCGCCACAACTAGAGAAAGCCCTCGCACAGAAACGAAGACCCAACACAGCCAAAAATAAATAAACTAATTAATTAATTTAAAAAAAATGGCAGGCACGAGACAAACAATGCCAGGCACAGTCCTGCTCTAGGGCCTTTGCACTGACTGTTCCTTCTATTTGGAATGTTCCTTCCCCAGGTATCCACTTGGCTAGCTCTCTCACTTCATGCAAGTCTTTGTTCACATGCTACCTTTTCGGTGAGTCTTTCTCTGACCAAACTATTTAAAACTTCAGTAACCTCCCACTCTCACTGGCATTCCCTATCCTTTTTACCCTGATTTATTTTTCTCTATAGCACTGATAACACTTAAACTTGTTATATATTTTACTTATTTATCTGATCATTTTCTCTTTCTTCCTCACTAGAATATCACCTCCATGGGGACAAGGATCTGTTTCACTGCTGTATCCTCAGCTTCTAGAACAGTGCCTGGCACATTGTAGATACTCAATAAATGTTTGTTGAAAGAATGAATACAATAAAGGCAAATAATTCAAGGAATAAAGAAAGGCTATTAGAGAATCCGTGTGTGTATGTGTGTGTGTGTGTGTGTGTGTGTGTGTGTGTACCTGTTCAAGAAAATCATGGTCTAATACAAAGCAAAATAAAACATAACATGATTATAAGCAGCTGATGGAATATAAAAGGGACTCCCTTTGACCTTGATAGTAGAAACATTCTCTTTGGAGAGGCCGAAAGATTGTGACATAGGACTTGTAGAGAAGGAGCTGTATTCCTGGCTCACTACTTGGCTGGGTTTTGAAAGATATTTACATAGTCATGATAATGTAAATCATGACTGGTTTTCAGGTTTTACAGTCAACATGAAGACAAAGCAGGGAAGAGCTGGTTGTGGCTGCAAAACAGAATGTAAATGTTAATAACCTAGACAATGTGAAGGAAAGATCAAACTGACAATGTGGGTCATTGAATGGGCAGAGGGAGGGTGGTGGCTCTAACATCCTTGTCCTAAAAAGTGGGTAGTCAAAATTATCTGCCAAAAATGGATGGAATAAGGAATAGAGGTTTGAGTATACATATTTTTTCAAGTTACAAATTTAACTAGGAACAAAAAAGGAATATCAGCGTTAAACATTGCAGGGGAGTGGAGGGAAAAGTGAGGCAGTGTACAGAAACAAAGCCCTCATTGTCATACTTGGGAGTCAACAGGATATTGTCTAAATTTTATAAACCAAGAGACAAAGTATATACATGTTATCTAGAGTTGTAAAGGGAGCCACCAGCAGAACTAAGTGCAAGAACTGTTCTTTTTTTGTTTGTTTGTTTGTTTTTTATAAATTTATTTATTTTATTTTATTATTTATTTTTGGCTGCGTTGGGTCTTCGATGCTGTGCGCGGGCCTTCTCCAGTTGCGGAGAGCAGGGGCTACTCTTCTTTGCAGTGTGCGGGCTTCTCATTGAGGTGGCTTCTCTCATAGTGGAGCACAGGCTCTAGGCGCACGGGCTTCAGTAGTTGCGGCACGCGGGCTCAGTAGTTGTGGTGCACGGGCCTAGCCACTCTGCGGCATGGGGGATCCTCCCGGACCAGGGCTCGAACCCGCGTCCCCTGCACTGGCAGGCGGATTCCCAGCCACTGCGCCACCAGGGAAGCCCAAGAACTGTTAAAAGGTTGCTTTGAGGGGGGTGGGATGGAGATGGGGAGAGTCAAGGCAGGGGACCATTGGTTTTTATCATGTGCTCCTTCTGTATGATTTGTTGCCATGTATGTGCATTACTTTAATAAAAATAAGATCCTAAAAACTTCATGTTGATCTTACAACAAAATAGTTATATATCCTATGACACTTTATGACAATATCAGAATGGGTATGTAGATATCCAATTAGACTTGCCTCCACGGAGGAAAATCACACTGTAATGTGCCTTGCATATGTTTATGAAGAGGGTTGGAAAGGATATTATGGGACTTAAAACATTGGCAGTACTTGAGTGTAGTAGTGGAGGCTCTGGTATTTGGCATCGTACTGGCCTGGGTTCAAGTCCTCTCTCTGCCATTCATTAGTTGCTCTGTCATGGGCAAGTTACCTCCCTCACCCCCAATTTGTCCGCCATAAAATGAGGCTAATGCTCATACAGTAGAAATGTAAGCCCCTCAAGAGAAAGAGCCACCTCTGTAGAGCTACAGAATATATAGTTGATGCTCAGTGTCTGCATGTGAGGCCCGAACCTGCCTCAGAGGTATGTGCTGATGAAGGACTCAATGTGCAAAAAGCAGGGGAGAAGGAGTGTTAGTTCAAAAGTGGGTAGCCGGTTTCCTCGTCTATGGGAAATTTGCCTTTGGTTTAATAAGATGTAGTCATTTCGGCTGTGGAAAGAATAGCTCTCAGGGCTTAGAGTGATACAAAATGAATTAAATTGCCCTGTACATAAAAGGAAGAAAACAATGAGAATTCACCAGCAGCTCAAGGGAGAGGGCACATGAGCCTGGAAATGGAAAGGAGGGGAGCTGCTTTCTCTGTGTATTGGGAACAGAAAGAGCCCAACAGCGATAGGGAGTGGGGTCCAGGAGAAGGGTTGGTTAAGAAGCTTTTCCCAGTGATGGGAAAGGCTTAGGAAATGTGAAGAACAGGAAAGTCTGATGTCCAATATTAAGTTGGTTGCTAGGCTGTGCTGTACAACTTAGATGACTAAAGAAGTGATAGGTAGCCTTGGAAGGAAAGCTTTGCCACTTACTCCCAGCCTTCAGAATTTTCCAACATTCAGAGGTACTGATTTTTATATAGTTTGAGGGAAGGGAAATGTGTTAGGAGAGGACTGGTGGTGAGGATATTCTGGGCTTCTCATGTAAGCTTTAGGTGTCTGAAATCTTGGATGCCCCGGTACTAGGCAGTTTCATCCCCTGACATTCTGCAGTAAGCAGTCTTTAGCCTGCCTTTCCTTATCTCCTGAACAGAGCTGCTTGGTGATAACTCAGCTTTTCATCTTTGTTCCCAGTTAATATGTAGGATCTATATGATTTCAGGTATTTGCCTGCTGATTTATGAATGCTGGAAACCGGTCTGGGACCCAGTGACCTAGGTTCGTCAGAGTTTATGGGCAGATGCTGAAGTTCAAAAGATTCCAAGAGTTTACAAAGAGAGAAGGTGGGAGGAAATCTCTCTAGTCAAATGATGAAGATTGTAAGTGAATTTATTTTTTTCTCTCCTGTTAAGGTTTCATCCTGTCCTCTGATCCCCAGATCATAAGATGAGTGGTTATGGTATTATGCTACGAAGGTGTTTGGCATTGAGAGGGGACTGGGGAGGTTTGGCTTTGAAAGTCTCTGGGAATGCCTCTCTGATGGACATGGACTGAGATTTTGCCTGAGTCCCTTGAGTCCAATATCTCCTAAGTATCTGACTCTATATTCTTTTAAAGTTACCCCAAGATCCCAAAGGCCACAACCAGGACTTAAAATGCTGTGGAATTTAAAATGATGGAGGTTGTAACAGAGGGTAGATATAACAGAGGGCGTTCCATAGGGAAGAAATCGTATGAGCAATGGCTCCTAAGTAAGAGAAGGCAGGGCACATCTGGTAATAGTGAAGTGTTTGTTTGGAATATATGCAGTACTCAGAAAAATAGCAAGAAAAAGCCTGGAAAACTAGTCAGGGCTAGATTTTGGGAGAGTCTCAAAATCAGAGTCAGACATTTCTTGAAAGAGTAGTTTATGCTCATTGTCAGGAATACCTCACCTGCAATTCACAACTCAACTCACTGCAGTCATAAAACTGCTGCATGGCATAGACTCCCAAACAGTGGCTTCAATAAGACATACATGTATTTATCTCACTTAAAAGAAATCCAGAGTTAGGCAGTCCAAAGTTTGTATGGTGGCCCTATGAAATTGTTAGAGATCCCGATTCTTCTCAGTTTACTCCTCCACTATCCTTAGGGTGTGACCCTTATCCTCATGGCCTTTATTCCAGGAGGCCATGTGTCCAGGTAAAACTCAGATTTTCTATTTATAGGGAAGGAGAGGAGAATGTATACTGGAGTAAACAGTTATCAACCTATGCCACAAGTGTGAAACTATCCCCTCCGAGGTCACCAGAGACCAGACCACTACCTGACTGCTACAATCCCTATACATTTTTCAGGACTTTTCTTGACCTCTGGGTAGTATTCAACACTATTGACCCCTCCCACCTTTTGAAATATTCTCTTCCCTTGGTTTTGTGGCATTACTTTCTCCTGCTTTTCTGTCTCCTTGGTCATTACTTATCTGTCTCTCTCCTGGGCTCCTTTTCCTTCACCTATGCTGAGGTTGCTGTTGGCCTCCAGGCCTCTTCCCTGGGCCCCGTCTCTTCTAAGGTTTTTATTCTTCCCAGGCCCAGGGAAGAGCCGTTAGTATTCCATATCTTAGTGAAAGGGGTTACCATATACACATTTGATCTCTCAAATTAGATTCCCAAGAGTTGCCTTTGACACTTCCCTCCTCCTCACCCCTTTCCCTACATCCAATTATTCATAAAGCCTTGCTTTTTATTTCTTTAATATCTTCTGAATTCAATCACTTCTCATGATCTCCACTGCTACCACTCTAGGCCTAACCACAATCATTGCTTACCTGCATGACTACTCTCCCTTTTTCCAGGAAGACATCTAATTCATACTCCTAATGGGTTAGGCAGCTAGAGTGGTGTTCTTTCTAGAACACAAATCTATGTTGCATCCAAGCCTAGAACCCTTCAATAACCTCTCAGTGTTCTCAGGATCAAGACCAAAGTCTTTATCTTGGCATTCAAGGCTTGCCATGATTTGAAAGGGATGGGAATTTGGGGTACTAGAACTGGAAGAAAGGAAGGGCTGTGTCTAGTGTGAAATAAAGCCCTGTAGATGGGGGGAGAGAACCTAGGAGGCAAGAAAGTGGTGAGCTGATGTCACAAACTTGGAGGGAGCAACAATTTAGAGAAAAAGTCAGGAGAACAGAAGCCCACCATGAATATCTGTGAAGTATGTGTATATGTGTGCATGTGTATGTTGAATTGTCCATAGAACATAGGGATTCATATTTTATTTGCATAATAGAGGAAAAGGTGACTTCATAAAGCAGAAGACATAACCATTTGAACTACTTTTGATATAGGAAACATATTGAATATTAATTCTATAACTGACCACTGTGTTGACTTTTATTATGGTTTCTAACAACATTAATTGATGCTCTCAGGTTGTCCAGGTCTGCATTCATATACTCTGTAATTAATGATAATGTTGTCTACTTTCAATTTTTTATACATCTTATTTTGTTCTCTTGAATAGACCCAATTATTGATACTTATGTGAATTTATTACGTGGTAAAGGTGCCATTTCAAATCAGTGGGGGAAAAGATGGATTAATTTGCACATGGTGTAGGGATGAGGCTATATTTTTGGAAAATAATTAATCCTTATACAAAATAAATGTTGGAGTGATCAAACATTTAAATGTAAATAATTAAGCCATAAAACTGCTTGGAATAAAAGCAGTGATTATTATAACATAGGAGTGTGGAAAGCATCTCTAAGCATGAAGCAGAATCTAGTCATGGTAAAGGAAAACCTGATACATTTCACTACATAATAATTAAACCTTTTTGTATAGCAAATATTATCCTAAATAACATGAAAAATATTTGTAGTATATGCAACACATAAACGTGCAAGAGACATTGCTGGTGGAAATGTTATTCTGTGTATCTTTTTAAAGTTGACAAGTTTTGTATCAAAATGGAGTCAGCACTGCTTGTAATAGTAAATAAAAAATGGAAACAATCTAAATGTCTATGTATCTTGGACTGGTTAAATACATTATGGGACATTTACAGAGAAAAGATTATGGAGCAGTTAAGAAAAATGTGCACTATGGAAAGCTGTTTAGAATATATAACTTGGAAAAAAAAACACCAAACCCTGGTCACAGAACAGTAGGTATAGTGTACCATTTGTGGGGAGAAAACCCAAATAATTAGTATATAAATAGAAACAAACCTGGAAGAATGTATATCAAAACGTTAATAGTGGTTGTTTCTGGGGCATGAGATAAGGGTGGCCTTTCATTGGTATGTTACATATTTCTGCATAATTTGAAATTTCACAACTACAACACGTTACTTTTGCAATAAGCAAAAATATATATATATACATAAAAATAAATATATTCAATGAATGAATCGCTTTGAGGCGGTGGTTTTGGTTTGGAATGGCTTCAGACCGAGCCTGGTACAGTGGCATAAACACGGGCTTCGGCGTCAGACAGCCCCGAGCGGGGCCCCATTGCCCCACCCCCGAGGAAGGAGAAGGGGGGTGGCAGGGGGCTGCGGAAAGGGGCTGGGCTGGGCTGGGCTGGCTGCAGCTCTAGTCCAGGAGGCTGAGACTTCGAGAGGGACTGAGAGAGGGCAGACGAATTCCGGACTCGCTAGAGGACAAGGTGAGGGACGTTGAGATCGGGGTTTCCAGACAGTGGTTCCAGTCCACTCGAACCTAGAGCCAGGCAGGTGGGCAATTTTTACTGCACCACTGAAGCTAGGGGAGAGGTTACTCGGAGTGGGATGTAGGCAACGAAGACGACCGAGAGAGTAGGAGGCTGTATGGACTGGAGAGCAGAGGCTAGTTGAGGAAGAGGGGGAGAAAAACTGGGAACCGGGCGTGTTGAGTAGTGGATGGAGAATATGAGGGGGAAGGGGAATACTGAGGGGAAGTGGAAATTCAGAGAAGAAAACAGGGGATGTAAGAAGGGTTAAGGAATACTGGGGGAGGGGGTGCAATGGTAGCATGAAGGAGGATGTAAGGAATGGGAATAAGGAATTCTGTGGGGTAAACAGGAACAGCGATGGAGAAATAGGGAGCAGGGAGCAAGGCAGAGGGAATACGGAGTGGTACGGAGTGGGGGATAAGGAATGAGGAGCGGGCGGGGGGAAGGGCAGACTGGCTGGGACGGAGGCCCCCTAGGGAGGCGGAAAGGGGCGGGACCACTTCCGGCCTGGAGGGGGGAGGGCAGTCTCTGAGTTTATGAGGGGCTTAGAGGGAGTGGACGCACTCAGGAGTAGTAGAAAGACGAGGTGAGCAGCGAGGCCCAGCTCTGGATCCGAGCCCGGGAGGGGTCGGCCCCACCCGCTGGGATCTGGAGAAATCCTGCTCTAAGGACCGGATCGTACCGGATCCATCCGGCCGCCGGGAAGGGAGAGCACAGGACCCTGTTTGGCTGGGCCCAAGATGGAATCACTAGCTCAATACTGATTTGAGGAGGGGGGTGTATTAGGGAAGGGACGGAACCAAGATGCGCTTGGCCCCTGTTTGGAGAGGGGCGTATAATGAAAAAGGGCGGGACCGGACGGTGCTGTGGACTTGGGCTGGATGTCGGTAGGGGAGGGGCCTGGACCACCAGACGCTGCGACAATTTGAGAGGGAGGCTTGTTGGGGAGGGGGCGGGACCGAATGGTACTACGAACTTGGAGAGGGGCGTGTTGGAAAAAGGTACTCGACTGAGTCTCTATTACGCATGCGCACTATGGATCTCTGGAAAGGGGCGTGTAGTGAAGGGCCAGCTTGGAGACGAGCCAGCTGCCGAATGCGCATGTGCACGGTGGACATCAAAGAAAGAGCTTCTGCTGGGAAAGCGGGCGGGGCTGAGACGGGCCCTGCAACGGATGCGCATGCGCACTGTCGACTTGCGGCTGGGGGGGGTGTGCACTGGGAAAAGGGGCGGGGTCCTCAGAGCTGCCGCGCTGGCACATCTTCCTGGAGTAGGGGAGGGTACGGCTGCAGAGAATTGAGATCTAGGCGCTCTGGATTACTGAATTTGAGAACGGAGTCCTTGGGGGGTGGGGGGGAAGGTTTGGGATTGGGACCCTAGGGAAGGTGGGTATCAGCCTCCAGGCAGAGCGGGAGAGAGGACGTCAAGTGAGCTCGCCTCTTGACCCAGGCCTTCTCTTCTTCAGGCTCAGCTCTTGCCAGGCCAACTTGAGACATGTCTGACACAAGCGAGAGTGGTACGGGTCCAACCCACTTCCAGGTAAGCCCTCCTTCTGCCCTCTCCCTAGCTGCTTTTGCTCTCCAGCCCCTGTTGCTGCCCCAAATCTCTTGGCACCTCCCCTCCCCAGCCCTTCTCCATCTACCTCCCTGCTTCGTTGCCGCCTCCCTCCCCCAAGTAGAGGGAGGGAGGAGGGAAGGAAGGAGGGAGGAAGGAAGGCGGGAGGGAGGGTAGGCCCGCCCCTCTTCTGCTCAGAGGAAAGGGAGACCTTGTTGGGCTGAGGTGGTCAGAGCACACTGCAAGTAGGAGTTAGTATAGGTCAGAGAAGTGAGGCCCTGGAATTTTGGGGCCATTTGCCTAGTTGGGGGTGGGGAGAAGGTCTGTGAGCTTCCCTGTTTCCTCTTGCAGGCTGAAGCTTCAGAAGAGGACCGTGGCTTGAAGATGCAGACCCTATTGACAGTGACCCAGAACTTGGAGGTCTCAGAGACACCGAAGGCCTCAAAGGCACCAGAGGTCTCAAAGGCCATGAAGGTCTCAAGTGCTGCAGGAGTTTCAAAGACCACAGAGGTCTCAAAGGCCACAGAGGCTCAGGAGGTATCTGCCACTCAGGCCTCAGCTACCACTAAGCTGACTGATACCCAGGTTCTGGCAGCTGAAACGAAGAATCCGGCAGCTGAAACCAAGATGCAGAATACTGACCCTCAGGCTGTGACAATGCCTGCTACTGAGACCAAAAAGGTCAGCTGTGGGGCTGATACGAAGGTCAATACAAAGACCCTGGAGACTGAGGCTGCTGCCTCTCAGGCTCTGGCAGATGAACCTGAGCCTGAGGGTGCAGCTGCACAGGCTCAGGAGAATCAGGATACTCGGCCCAAGGTCAAGGCCAAGAAAGCCCGAAAGGTAAGACCCTTGTCTTTCTATTTCTCTCAGTTGGTTCATGGTTCTGTAAACCTTTAGAAAGTTCCCTCTGCTCATCAAGGCTGTGGCGGGACACTAAGAGAAATGTGATATAATTCCTGTTTTCAGAAAGCTCACAGACTGGTGGGCACATGAGACAGGAATACGAACAGCTGCAATCTGAACGAAATGCAGTTTATATTTACATATTAGCTACCATATGTCAGGCCTTAAGCTAGGCACATTCACACAGGTTATCTCATTAAATCCTGAAAGTAATCTAGTTTTGTAGAGAAGGAAGCTGAGTCCCAGAGAGGTGGAGTGACATGTCCAGGGTGGTATAAGCAGAGCCAGTGGTGCACACAGGAGGAGAAGCCTCAGGCCCCACCCTTGGGTTGCTCCTGGCCTGGTGGGAAGGTGAAACTCCTGCTTGGAAAACAGTGAAAGACAAATCCAAGACTCAGGCTGTTACTACAAGGATGGGATTAGAGGGGACTTCAGGAAGAGAGAAGATGAGGAAAAAGGACCATCTGCACCATCTGGCAATGTTGTGCTTGCTCTCCATTGATGCAGGTGAAGCATCTGAATGGGGAAGAGGATGGCAGCAGTGATCAGAGTCAGGCTTCTGGAACCACGGGCGGCCGAAGGATCTCAAAGGCCCTAATGGCCTCAATGGCTCGCAGGGCTTCAAGGGGCCCCATAGCCTTTTGGGCCCGCAGGGCATCAAGGACTCGGTTGGCTGCTTGGGCCCGGAGAGCTTTGCTTTCTCTGAGGTCACCTAAGGCCCGTAGGGGCAAGGCTCGCCGCAGAGCCGCCAAGCTCCAGTCATCCCAAGAGCCTGAAACACCACCACCTCGGGATGTAGCCCTTTTGCAAGGGAGGGTAAGAAACCTGTCCTCTCCACTCAGCGTTATTCACTGCTTTGCCTGCCCTCTTCTCTGCCATCCTCTCAAGTCTTCTGCAAGCATGTTTTGATCGTTCCATCTTTTCCTCCTCTCCCAGGCCAATGATTTGGTGAAGTACCTGTTGGTTAAAGACCAGACGAAGATTCCCATCAAACGCTCAGGTAGAGTTCTACTAACCCTCCTTCCCCCCAGCTCTGTTCTCCATTGCCCTCTCCCCCATGTGCTGAGGGCATTTCTTGCTCTCCTGCTCCCACTTATGTCCTCCTAAAGTTCTAATTTGGCAGTAGTAGTACCTCTGTTCATTAGCTCAGAACCTGTTTGTGCCACCCACAGCAGGGTTGGTAAAGGGTCTTTAGTTTGGGTATGGGGGCCACCCGGCTTCACTTCTGCCCAGGTGCTCGCAACACTCTCCCCTTGCAGACATGCTGAAGGACATCATCAAAGAATACACTGATGTGTACCCTGAAATCATTGAACGAGCAGGCTATTCCTTGGAGAAGGTGAAGGGGCGGACCTGGGGGATGGGTGCAATGGGGTAGCCTTGAATCAAACAAAGGTGTACATGTCTCTTCTGGGGGGTACCACAGAGACTAATCCAGCCCCATCACTGTGAGGATGGGCAGACAGTGGCCTAGCAAGGGGCATAGACTAGCTTGAGGTCACACAGCAAGTCAGTGGTAAAATCACAGCTAGGACCCAAGCCACCCAGCTTAGTCCTGACTTCTGTCCACTGCTGGACATGTCCTATAATGTACTTCAGATGCTCATCTCTCCCTTTCATTCCCCACTCTCTGGCTGCCTAGATTCCCACTAATCACAAAGATGATGTTGATTAAAAGTAATGCATTTGTTGCCTGTTTGCCATGTGCTGGCCACTAAACTAAGTGCTTTAAGTGCATTATCTCACTGATGTTTCTCTCTCTCTCTCTCTCTCTCTCACACACACACACACACACACACACACACCCCTAGGCACAGGGGGAGCTGTGGGATGCCCAGGAAGCTGAATTCTGTGATCTCACAAGCTGTTTTCCCCATCCGCAGGTATTTGGGATCCAATTAAAGGAAATTGATAAGAATGACCACTTGTACATTCTTCTCAGCACCTTAGAGCCCACTGATGCAGGCATACTAGGAACGTAAGCTGGGAAAGGGCTGGGGTGGGAGGGAGGCTTCTGCTTTTGCCCATGGTACTACTCCATCCCTGTCCTCTCCCCACATCCCCTTAGGAAGTCAGAAAAGACAGAGCCTAAAAACCCCTATTCTAGCTCCTGCACGTAGTTGGAGCCCTGCACACAATAGTGATACCTGATTATGATTGACTGGAGGATGTAGAAGCCTGAGGCAGGTCATTCCTACTGTCAAGTTTTCTGTATCTCCAGAAGCTTCCCTGTTGTTGCTTGTCTCTTCCTATTGACCTTGGTAGAGTGGTTCTCAAGGGAGGGCTTCCTGGTATGGGTGAATCATGAGGGTTGAAGGGCAGGAACATCAGTGGGGCCGTGCCTAGAATTCTTTTGGAGCTGAGGGGTCTGGAAGAGAAAGAAGGGACTCACATTGGCTGGGTGTCCGGGTTGTACTGGGTTGACAAGTACAAGTACAATTCTATCCTCTCAGCAACCTGGGGAGAGGAGAATGTGATTTTCCCATTTTATGAATAGGAGAGTCTAAGTGCCTTGCCCAGGGTCACATAGAGCTTGAAGCACAGACTGGGCAGAATTCTCTCATATCTGAAGAATCTGGGAGAAGCTAGCCTAGTGAGCTGGCTGGTGTGTTTTTTTTGCAGATGGCTGCTGGATGTAAACCTTCTCTCTGTCCCATTATTCCCCTAGGACCAAGGACTCACCAAAGCTGGGTCTCCTCATGGTGCTTCTTAGCATCATCTTCATGAACGGAAATAGGTCCAGTGAGGGTGAGTGGCTGGGCTGGCAGCTGAATGGGGGATCATGGTCGGAATTCCACATGTTCATTTTCTATCCCTGTTTCCTTTTGCCTCCCCTTGCAGCTGTCATCTGGGAGGTGCTGCGCAAGTTGGGGCTGCGCCCTGGGTATGATTGGGCTCTGTCAGTGCTTGCTGTCTGTGTTGTCCTTTGGCAAGAGAAGATGGTCCCAGGATTGCATCAGCCTGGTGGTCTGGTGGAGTGGGCAGGGTTGCTGGACTGGGTAGAGGGTCCAGGGTTCTGACCTGGGTGGATGGGGAAATGGTCCTGAACTCTGCTGTCTGTCTCACTGACTCTTGGGCTTCTGTGGAGCTTCCATCTTATGTTGGAAGCCTCTTTTCTATGTTGGAAATGTCTCTGCCCACATCTGGGAAGTGCAACAGCCCCGATTATATTTATCTATGTATGCAATTATGTATGTATGTATGTATTTTATCATTTTCTGCTGTCAGGATACATCATTCGCTTTTTGGGGATGTGAAGAAGCTCATTACTGATGAGTTTGTGAAGCAGAAGTAAGTGTCTGTCTAGTGTTCCTGTGTTCCATGCATTTTGCCTGTCTTAGAACTGAGTAATAAAGCTGTGGTGCACGTGCGTGTGCGTATGCAGGTGGTAGTTTATTCCTGAGGTAGTGGCAGAAAACAGAAGCACACATTTCCTGACCTACTTGTACTCTCACATATGCCTTTGGAACAATTCTTCAAGGGAGGGATTGTCATCACCAGTATTGTACGCGTGAGGAAACTAAAGCTCAGAGAGGTGAAGTAATTTGCTCAGGGTTATTATACAGGTAGCAAACCGAAGAGTTGTATTTAGATCCTGGCCCCAATACCTTGGTTCTTTTTTACTATGCTAGCTAGGGCTTCATAGAAATTAATCTCCATAAAGAAATGCCATAGAATGGTAGCTTTAAGCAGCCAGGTACTGTGCTGGGGTCTTGACTAGTACATCTCATTTCATTTTCATAACTACCCTGCAGAATAGCTGCTGTCACCTCATCCCCTGTATCAGTTGAGGAGCCTAGGGCTCGGAGAGTGGAAGTCTGAGCATGGCCCCGGCTGGTAAAGGATCCATTTGGACCTGAAGCCCAGACCTCCTGACTTTTCTGGCCAGGGCCCACCCTGTTCTTGGTCCTTGGAGAACATGTGGGCACTCATACAGGTGTACCAGCACACACCTGTGGGCTCACACACAAATGGTCGAGAGTATGTATGGAGTCCACTGCTCTTGGTTGACTGTTTCTTCCCGTACAGTCATTTTCTAGGGTGGACTGTCCCAGGGTTCAGCCAGGCCATGGACGAGCCCCGTGGTGGGGTGTGCTCAGAGCAGGGGACCTGAAGAAATGGCTCCTCTGTTTACAACACACCCAACAGGAACCTGGGTTATTGTGACAAGGGGCACAAAACTCGTGGCCTTCCTATGAACAAATACCCTACACGTGCCCCCTGCACCTCCACATGGCTGCTGGGCAGGACCAGTGAGATAGGGCTGAATATTGGAAGAAAAGCTGCAGTATTTAGTGGGGGAGTTTGCCACCTAAATGCATGAGTGGGCCATGAGTGGTCTTACAGACATGAAGGCTTTGAACCTCTCTTTTCAAGGTACCTGGACTATGCCAGAGTCCCTAATAGTAATCCGCCTGAGTATGAGTTCTTCTGGGGCCTGCGCTCTTACTATGAGACCAGCAAGATGAAAGTCCTCAAGTTTGCCTGTAAGGTAATTGGAGAGCTGTCCAAGCTTGGCATACCAAGAGCATGGGGTGCCACTGTTTGGGGTAGGCTGTGTGCAGAGCAGCCTGCAGCTCATGCATGAACATTCTGAAGCCTGTATTAATGTGCAAACACTTTATCTGAATAGTTTAATCCTTACAACTGACATGTCATTGCCTTACTGCAGATGAGAAAACTCAGGCTCAGAGAGGTTGTCAGGTGTTATGTCCAAGGTCGCAGAGATAGTAAGTGTCAGAGCAGGGATGGAATATTAGGTGTATAATTACTAGTAGTATTTATTGTATTACTATAATTTGCATCCTGTAGGCGCTCAGTGCTCAGATTCTGATCCTTCAGATGGTTGTTATTCCTGTTTCAGGTACAAAAGAAGGATCCCAAGGAATGGGCAGCTCAGTACCGAGAGGCAATGGAAGCAGATATGAAGGCTGCAGCTGAGGCTGCAGCTGAAGCCAAGGCAAGGGCTGAGATTAGAGCTCGGATGGGCATTGGGCTCGGCTCTGAGAATGCTGCTGGGCCCTGCAACTGGGACGAAGCTGATATTGGACCCTGGGCCAAAGCCCGGATCCAGACGGGAGCTGAAGCTAAAGCCAAAGCCCAGGAGAGTGGTGGTGCCAGCGCTGGTGCCAGTGCCAGTGGCAGCTTTGGTGCTAGCACCAGCCTGACAGCCACTCTCACGTTTGGGCTGTTCGCGGGCCTTGGTGGAGCTGGTGCCAGCACCAGTGGCAGCTCTGGTGCCTGTGGTTTCTCCTACAAGTGAGATTTCAGGTATCTATTTAGACTTGGGGGCAGCCGGGCCTCATGGGAATGGGATGAGGAGCTGGGTGGTTATAGGAAGGCCAAGGTTGGAGGACCACATGGAGAGTGTGAGAAAACACTACTTTTGGCATTTTATTCCTTCTTTTTTGGTGGATATCAATTGACTTTTTGATTTTCTTTTACTTGTGTTTTCAGATATTCCTAATCCCAGCAGTCTTTCTCTTCGAGCCAGGGTGCATCCTCAGAAACCTACTCAACACAGCACTCTAGGCAGCCACTATCAATCAATCGAAATTGACATTCTACATTAAATCTATTTGCCATTTCTGAGTTTATTGCTTTTTTTGGTGGGCTGTCACATTTTGGTATCACATTTTAAAATGAATTGGGAAAGTTTCCACCTCAATCTGTGCTTAGCTTTAGGTGACATTGTCAAATTCAGTAGAGCAAAATTAGCATGTTTCTCTGGGATAGGTTGGGCCCCATCTCTAGCCTATAGAGCAGGCAGGATTGCAGTGGTGTGAGGAGTCATGGGGATTATAGGCATAGAGGGCACACTTCGAAGAAGAGCCCTGAGGTGGGCAAGTCTGGAGCAGAAAAATAGAGGAGATTGAACAAGTATAGACTCTCCTTTTGAGAAATTTGGGTGAGACAAGAAGGAGGGAGAGGGAGGTAGCTAAAGGGAGATACAGGAACAAGTAGGGATTTTCTTGGGAAAAGAGAGAGACTTGGGCAGGCAGGAGCCAAAAGACAGGGAGATGTTGAAGGCTGACTCGTGCAGCCCAGTCCCTGAGGAGGTGGGTGGGGAGGACCTGTGGGAAGGGACTGTACAGAAAGGACTTGGAGAGGGGACTGTGGAAGGATGTTAGGCAGTGGGGAGGCCCCAGTAGAGCATGGAGTCCATGGTTTTTGGGAGACCCCTTCCCCGTGGCAAGGTGCTCAGTAATCTTGTAGGAATCAAGATGAGTGTTAGTTTATTCCAAGGTTTTCGTTCTGTTGTTTGGTTGTGGAATAAGGACAAGACCAAGGGCAGTGAGTGTGAGTCTGAATCTTCGTTACTGTATCCACAGTGTCTGACACATAGTAGGTTCACAGAATGGTGGAAGAGATGGACCATGGGACCCAGGCAGGCTTGGTGAGGAAGATGAGATTGTGTGACAGACTGGGAGACAGTGCAGGGGTTTGTGGACAGGAGTCTCTGAAGTCTATGAACAAGGCAGAACATTAAGTGAATGTACTAAGTGCCTGCTACGTGCCATGTTCTAGGTGTCTGGGAAGGAATGTTGAGAGAACTGGAAGGATAAACTGGGGCACTAGTCAGATGGTCAGACAATGGGATGATTATATTTAAGAAGACAGCAGAGAGAACTCTGGGTGATGGGAAGGTCCAAGGAGTAGGTGGTTAAACGGGAGAGAAGGTGATGGTTCCTAGACATGAGGGGTCAATGGCCTGGGAAGATGGGGTATTGGTTGGGTTATCCATTTGGACAGTGAAATCACCCAGGATGGAGGCAGGAGTTGGGGTAGGGAAGAGCACTGTGAGGCAAGTGCCAAAGTCCCCTCGTGTAGTTGAAGATGTCCTCCCAGCTCCAGTGCCCACTAAGGCATGCGGCCCGCAGGCAATCAGAGATCCACCTTTGCCCTGTTTTGGGGAGTATTTCCCTGAACCTTTCTTTCCAGGAAGCTCTCATCATCTAATTGCCACATTACCAGACTCCTTATCTGGGACAGAGTCTTGCAGACAATGAGGCTCTAGTAACAGCTGCCTTTCCCCTCCTGTAGACTCTGTAAGCAGTAAAGGAACAAGGTTTGCTGCTTAGGGAACAAGATCTAAAAAAGAAAAAGCTGCACCTGGAGCAAGTTAGTTCCTTGCCTGTGGTCATGAATTGAGACCTGCTTTTGCTGCCGAGGTGTTCTTCACTGGAGGCAAAGGTTCTTCGATTAATTCCATAGGCCATGGTCCCCTCGGGGTGGATAGTACCTGGGAGAGGTAGACAAGGCCAGAGGCAGCTTAGACCTAGGAAGGACTCTCTAGTGGGTGGGTACCACGTCCAGGGCCCTCTCAGACTTCCAGGTGATGTCCATCTGAAAATGGAATGGGCTGGGGGGGGGGCGGTGATGGTGAGGGGTGACAAGGAACTTGGGGACTATGATTCTAATAAAAATTTAGTTCAAAGTGCTTGATAGAGATAAGGGTGAATCAGTCATGAAGAACTCTGACCTTCCCACTTACCTTCCCTCTGCAGACCACTAGGTTTGCAGGGCTCCCTGCCTCTTCTCCTTTCCTACAAAGCTTAGACCTTGACAGGACAAGTGATGGACTTTTTCTCACTACCCAAGTGTAAGGACTGAAGGCATGTGAGGCAGGGAGGAAGAAATCAAGTCCAGTTCCAGGCAAGTGGGGAGTGGCCAGAACTAGGAAGAGGGAGTGCCAGGGGAAATGGGGATAGACCCTGGTTCATGTTTTTTGTCACCTTTATCAGCTTGGAGGCCACTACTACAATGAAAGAACTCCCACAGTAAATCATTAATTCCAAATAATTCTAGAATGTATCATATATCCTCCATTTGGCTAGGAGTGGGAAAAGCCCCTAGAGCAGTTTATCTATTTTTTATTATCACTCCCCAAGAAGCCTATTTGGACATTTTTGTCCTAATTGCTACCCCCCATGAAATTTGAATACCACAGATAAACTGTATATCTATTTAATAACTATGTACATTTGCACTTTATACATAAGAAGATATTTTATTCAATACAGGGTTTATAATGACTAAATAAAATGTTTAAAAGTTTAACAATTTGTAAAAGCTATGAACATTTAACTTTATTTGCTGAGCAACTTTAAATGTAACCTATTTACACTGTAAGGTATCAGAGTACATATGTAAATTAGCAATTTATATAACTGATGATATTAGCAGTGTAATCAAAATTTTAAAATACTATTCAAAACTTATTTTTTCAGCAGAAGTAAAACAAATGAAGTTTTAAATTAATTTCTTAAAAATTATTTTTAGTGTAATTAACTTTTAAGTGTTGCTGGATATGAGAAAACTTAACTAGCTGCTGGATATTCATTCAGGTATCATCAACATTTTTCTTTTCAGTACTTGACATAATTAGTGATAGATTGAATAACTTTTGTAGAATTAAATAAAAGCCATTTTTCTTTAATTCTGAAAGCCCAAACAACACACAGAGCCACTGAGGATCCAACATAAAGGCAGTCAATGGCAGACAACAGGCACAAGCAGGTCACTTCTGCAAGAATGAGCAATAGATTGAAAGTCTTCCAATCATAGCCATCTATTTGCCATGGTTCTGTAGTGTTGATCTTGCATACATTTTGTGTATTTTCCTCATTGTTTCTCATGTGAAACCCAAGAAAATCCAGTAACAGAAATTAAATATTAAAGAGTAAGATTCCTCAGGTAGGGCTGAGCTTTAGAGGGCCACAAACTATTGTAATTTTTGTGAAAGTTTTTTGTGATTTTTGTCCCCCACAAAGACCAATTTTCACTCCCTTGGGGGGTGATTACCCACCATCCTATCTGCCCTTTACCCCTGCATTGAGAATAGAAACCCTACAGCAACATTTCACCTGGACTCAATAAAACAAGGTAGAATGAATGCTGAGTGGGGTGTGGGGAAGAAGAGAGAGAGAGAGGGAGGGGGAATGAGAGGAAGAAAAGAAAGGAAGGGAGGGAGGGAGGAAAAGAAAACAAATATCTACTAGAGACCAACCATTTGTGAAAAGAAAATGGATAACAATATTTTTCTCCAAACTTACACTTTCAAAAATGCTTTGGTTCAACATAATACTATTAATCCATGTACAATTGCCATTCATCCCTTCAAAAGGAGATCACCCCAAATCTTATTACCTACTATCTCCAGCCTCCAGTCTAGGAATTTTTGGGTGATGTCCTTTCCTTTTCTACCTACCTCGCAACCCATTCTAGATATGCTACAAGCTATGAACTAGATTGTACATTGAACCACCATGTCCTGTGAGTGTATGGGTATTGTATCATTTGGATAATCTTTGGATCATCACTGTGTATGATGTGGATGAAGGTACTAGGGGATTTCCTGGGACTCATATATTCATATATAGAAGGTAGATTAAGCCCTGCTCCAGTGGGTCCAGCAATCCTGAACTGCAAGTTGTGTGTTATGCTCCTGAGACCCTAGAGGTTGCCTCCACAATGACTGTGTGGAATCTGAGCTCTTGGGGGTCCTACCTGTATTGGCTGGCTGTAATATGCATTGACCTTTTGCCACTGAACATGGCAGTGCTAGGATCATGCAATGAATCTCCTGAGTTCCAGACATGCTCTTCCCTACCCCATTGTGTAGCAGAGAGATTCCCTATTTCCCCTTGATAGTTGGGACCACTCATCCCAGCCACATAGTAAGCACCCCTTTCTTTGCCTATTGGTTCAATGTCATGAGGAACTCCAAATGGCCAGGTGGAAGTCTCAACTTCCTGTGAATCAAATTTTTGCAATTGTTTCACTAAGTGAAGTGATGAGAGGTGCCATTCCCATTTCCACCCTTTGGTTTCTAGACCTATGTATTCTGTTTATGGGAGAAAGAGCATCATATATTGGTTGTTGATTCACAGAATACACTGAATTCTGCAGGATAGCCCCCAGACCTCACAAAGTGTTGTTTCCTGTCACCAGAACTAAATCTTCCATAGGCAACCCCACCCTTCTGCAAAGGCGGTTGCTTATGGGTGATCACCCATCGTCGTTAGACCATTTGTCTTACCTCTTTCACTGTGAAATGTGTTCCTTGACCAGAAAAAAAAATTGTATGGGATATCTCAATGATGTACAAAGTGTATAAAGTAATTAGAAAATCCAAGGATGGTGGTGCTGGTAAAAGCACCAGGGAAGGCAAATCCATTCCAGAATATGTGATTATTTCCATAAGGATAAATTGATGCCCACTCCCTGATGGAAGAGGCCCAATCCCTCCATCATCCAAGGACTTGTTGGTCTCCCCAGGAAATGGTGACATATTGGGGTTTCTGCTGTTGAGAAATTGGGCACTCAAGAGTGTTGGTAGCCAAGTCAACCCATGTGATGGTAAATCCATGTCAAATCCCTGCATAACATCCATCCCTTCTACAATGGCAGTTTTGTTCACTGGCTCATCTAACAAGCACTGGAATGTCTAGAGAAAGAGGTTGACAGATTTCCACAGGCTGGGTCATCATGCTCCCTTTTGTAAGCATTCACACGAGACACAAATATTCTCACACTCAGCTCATTCCAAGAGATCCGTTCACTTACTCCTCATATATACGTACGCAAAGCAATTAGACTGTGCCTTACACGTAATAAGTGCTCTCTAAGTATTTTGCTGCCTTGTTGTTATTGCTCAGTTCTCCAATCTTGTTCCTTCCCAGTGTCTGACCATCTGACAAGACTGTTAATTGGCATTGATCAGTGCCCCGGCCAGGTCACTTTCTGAATTAAGAGATCAACCAGACGCACAGCTCCGAGTTTTGCCTCCTAGGAGAATTTCCCTTCCTTACTTCCCATCAGGGTCACATCTAAGTGGGGCTGTTAACTTCCAGTTAGTTCCTACTTATCATACAGCATCATCTGCAAACCATGCTCCTGGGTTTTTTCTTCTTCAGTGAGCTGGTTACTGGGAACTCACCACAGGGGCCTAGAAGTGAGCTGAGGGAGAGCAAGCAATGTGGCACGAGTAGGGACTATGGGAGTTTGTGCCTCCTATAACTCGCTTTTGCTTTCCGGACCTGCTCCAGACTGACTTTATTTATACCGCTACTCTTTGGTGATGGAATGTTGTTATTTTATTTATTTATTTTTTTAGAATTTTGGTAGGAACTTTATAAATTTATTTATTTATTTATTTTTGCTGTGTTGGGTCTTCGTTTCTGTGCGAGGGCTTTCTCTAGTTGCGGCGAGTGGGGACCACTCTTCATCGCGGTGCGCGGGCCTCTCACTGTCGCGGCCTCTCTTGTTGCGGAGCACGGGCTCCAGACACGCAGGCTCAGTAATTGTGGCTCACGGGCCTAGTTGCTCCGCGGCATGTGGGATCTTCCCAGACCAGGGCTCGAACCCGTGTCCCCTGCATTGGCAGGCAGACTCTCAACAACTGCGCCACCAGGGAAGCCCTGGAGTGTTGTTATTGCCTGTCCAAATTTATGGCTTGGCGGATCAGATGGCACCAAGCTTAGGATGGGCAGCTCAGTTTGCGTGGTCACTTGGGGTCCCATGGTTAGGTGTTCAAACTCTACCAGGGCCAGTGATTTAACTTTGTTAACTCAATCATCAGGTGCCAGGAGCTGTTTCTCAAAAGGAGGGTAATTATTTGACAAAGAGCATGGCTTATGCTCCAAAACTCTAGAAAATTGTGCTTTAATTCTCTGCTTGGGGCTTGTCACAGGCCCCACGCATCATCCCAATCTGTCACAGACGCTCACTCAACTCACTCAGACATTTACTTGTTCATTCCACAAACCTCTGCTAGTGACTACAGTGTTCATGGCCCGTGCTGGGTACTGGGGTGGCCTGTTCTCAAGAACAGTGAGGGGAAACAGTGACAGCACCAAAAGGAACCACTTGCGTTTGTGGGAGCCCAGATGAGCAAGTGATTCACCCTTCTTCTGCATATAGGCATGTTATTAATCACAGATGTTGTGTGAGGAACATCTGCACAAATGTACAGTTACAGGCACACATTTTTATGTACAAATATAGGCATTGTGTACACGCATGCTATTATGGAATACAAGTCAGCAGTCAGTGTGCTCTGGTGGAAGGAGTCCTGACTGGGAGACAGGCGACAAGGGTTAAACTACCCCGGCTCCCTCACAGGGTCCCTGTGTGGCCTGGGGCATGTCCCTGGCCCTCTCTGGCTTCATGTCTACTGCCTGTAACATGCGAAGAGCATTAGCTCACCCAACCTGGTCTTCGTGAGCGTCACGTTAGATAGTAGACGGGTAGCACACAGAGTACTTTGTGCCCCAGGAGACTTATGTCTTCGCTAATTTATCTTCAGTTTACTGATTGAGTGAGCCATCTGCTTTTTGATGGCATTCTGACTGATGAAGAGAGTAAATGGGAAAGAAAAGGGGAATGAGTGAATGTGTGAGTAAAGGAAAGAGTGGGTGAATGTAATGTGAGCAAATGCATGAATGAATCAGTAAATGTGAATGAGTGAATGACTGAATGAGTTGATCAGTAACCTTTTCCTATTTATTCTACTAAGGGATGCAGAGGCCACACTTGCTTTCCTCTGGAATCACCACTGAGAATGGAAGGGCAATGGGAGGACAGTGTGAAGTGCAGGCTGCCCCAGAGGACATCATCTCAGGCCCTGTAGGCCAGAGAGACATCCTGGCTGCCAGGCTTGCTTCAAACTTTATCTCAAGGTGTTTGTTTGTTTGTTTGTTTTCATCTCAAGGTGTTTGAAGGCCACACTGGCTACAGTAGAATCGCTATGTGAGCTGTCAGAATACAGATTCCTGGACCCCACCCTCCTGGAGTCTGCTTCAATAGGTTGGGGAGGGGCCCAGGAACCTATCTTTTTGACCCATTTGCAAGTGAACTTGATGTCCAGTCAGATTGGAGAACCACTGATCCGGCCTAGACGCCTCCGCTGAGGGACAAGTGGACAGGCACAGAGAAATCACCCATGTCATGTGGCCACTCTCACTAAACTGTTTAGCTTCGGATGTCCTACCTACTTGGACCCTGCTGACCCAGAGAGACAGTATGGAATACAGACAGGAGAGAGACAGACACAGACCTGGGTTCAAATCCCAGCTTTGACCTTCTCCAAAGGTGGGGCAGCAGGCAAATCACTCACTGGCTCTGCTTCACTTTTCCCGTCTGTACGATGGCGACATGCAATCGATGGCCCAGGACCACTGTGAGAATTTGAGAAAATTCCTCTCTGCAGATCACCGGTACAGAGTAATGAAGACCTGATGATAATTGTAATCATTAGCATTATCGAGCACTTACTAAGATCCAAGTATGGTTCCAAATGCTTTACATAAATGATCTCATTGAATTCGCACAAACACTGTCTATGAAAGAGGAGCTATTATCCTTCCTGTGCTACAGATGAGGAGCCTGAGGCTTAGAGAGTGTGAATAACTTGTCCAGGGGCCCACAGGCAGCATCTGAGTCCTTGGAGCCTGCACGCTTAAACCCTGAGCTATAAATGGCAGCTCCCTCCCCCCGTTCCCCTTAAAGGTTAAAACGGAGGGGAGAGCCAATCCTGTGGGGATAAAACAGAACAAAGACCTCTGAAAGGAAGGAAGCCAAGGGAATGTATGTAAGCAGGCGCCTCAGAGAGTATGGGGGCTCAGTTTGCCCCTAAGCTTCCTGACAGCTGTAGCAGGAAAGGGGGGTGGGGAGCAGAATTCCCTAGTTTCCATTTTCTGGAAAAAAGGAGGCACAGAGGCATGTCTAAATGGACATTTGTCTTGGGCTGAAATTCCAGAGGAGTTGATCTTGTGGCCAGCTCAGCAAACATCCGGGACCAGAAGT
Organism: Eschrichtius robustus; assembly: GCF_028021215.1. Classification (NCBI taxonomy): domain Eukaryota; kingdom Metazoa; phylum Chordata; class Mammalia; order Artiodactyla; family Eschrichtiidae; genus Eschrichtius; species Eschrichtius robustus. The sequence continues at coordinate 50,066,223 of NC_090845.1, read as the reverse complement.
TCATCTGTGATTTCATGAGGCGCTAAAAGTCTTATTCACACACGTGATTCTGAGAGTCAAGAAGCCAGAGGGGGAAGAAAACACATGAAATTCTATCTAGAAGAGAACGTTGCTGGGCTGCAGTTTCCCACAGCAGTAAGGGGCATGGGAGGAGACCGAGGCCCTGACTGTGTATCTGTCTCTCTCCACAACACACACGACACGGTCTCTCCGGGAGGAGATCCAGGCTCCTGGGGACGTGACACTCCTCCAGAGACTGGGCTCCCGGGATGGGTGGCAAATGAGCCAGGATGAAGTTGTGAGTGAGGGCCAGGCTACCAGAGCCTGGGAGCTGAGTGGGGGCTGGGTCTGTCAGGCTGGGCTCGTGGAAGAGGCAGAGTAGGGGGAGCTGGTTGTAGGATTGGGAGAGGAATGTAGCATTTGGGCCGGTGGAGGGGCGTTGCAGGCAAAAGGAGCAGCAGGTGGTGCAGGGCTTACTTCTCACCCTCCCCAGATATTGCCTCTTTTGATGTCCCTTTACCTGGCTTTCTGCCTGGCGAGCTCTCCATCCCACCTACCCCCTCCCCACCCATGCAGGTGAGGCTGACTCGCCCCCATCCACCAGGATTGAGAGGGGAGAGACCAGTGTCCGAATTACCGTCTGCGCGACACTGCAAGACCAGTCTGCCTTCTCCAGTTCAGGCATCAGGGCCGACTTCGTGGTCCAGTATGATGTAGTCATGGAGGACATCGTTGGAGACGTGCAGGTGAGAGGGCCAGGAGAATGGAAAGAGCGTGGGCTCTGGAGTCAGACAGGCCTGGGAAACAAGGCGCTGGCCTCCACAAGGTGCGCGTTTGTTTCTCCCTAGGGATCAGTGAGGACTAGTGAACACGGACAGGACGGTGTGTAGCGACACATGACTTCACACCTGGTGAAGCACATATGTCCCCCAAAGAGTTGGAGACCCGGAACTGTATAAACTGAATCAAGATCCAGTTGAATACATTCCTAACTGAAGCAAGTCATAGCCCACTCTTAACCAGACCTTTTGGAAAGGCAACCATTGGCCAGTGATTAGTCTCTCCCACTTTCTGCAGCTCTGATACTCTCATGTTCTCTTGGGCTTTCTGGATGTCTCTAAGTTTTAAAAATTCTTTTTGCCTCACTTGAGCCATTTGCCTAAACAGGGAGCCCTTAACTTCTGAGCTCACACACTCACGAAGAACGTGCAGAGGTCCCACGCTCTACCAGAGGGGTAGAGGCTGATCCGGGACCCTGGGCTTGACAACAACAATTGCATGGCAGCCTGAGATGTCTGGTCCCAGCCTGCTTCTCCCACCACACCTCTCACTGCCTCCAGCACACAAACCATCCTCCAGCTGCCCCACACCATGCCACACCACACACCAATGTCCCAAATCACCTGCACCCGCCAGTCATCTGTGCCTGATTATGTGCTCATACTATCTGCCGCCCTGGGAATGTCTTCTCCCTCCTTTCTCCACTGGTGAGTGTCCTCCTCATCCCTGAAAACCTTGCTTCAGGGCCACCTCCATGATGACCCCACCCCACGTACAATTCCTCTCTCTGCTCTGGGCTAGTATAGTGCTTTGGTTACACCTCTCCTCATGCACTTACTTACTCATTCATATGTGGACTCATCTCCATCAAGCAGGAAACTGCTCTAGCCCAGTCCTGCCCTCAGTGACTCTGGGAAGTCAGGAATGAGTTGGACACAGCCGTAATCTCCCTTTGGAAATGCCCCATCCTGAGGTAACCCAATACATAGAGCCAGAGCAGTCATAAAAGGTTCTAAGGGCTGTGTATAAATCTGTAATGGGTTACGTATGGATACCACTGAGGAGGGTTTCACGAGAGCCTTCCTGAACGAGTTGGCCTTTAAGTTAGCATAGGAAAACTGAATAGACTTTACCTCCACCTGGACCGATAGGATGAAGGGGAGGGCATGCAGAGAGAGGGGAATAGCATATGCAGAGGCACAGAGGTATAACAGAGGCCTGATGTGTAAGGGGAATAGAAGGAATTCACCCTCTCAGAATAGGAGCTGAGGGTATCATGCCAGTAGGTGGCAGCAGGGCCTTAACCTGGTGTTCTGGGGTGTGTGTGTGTGTGTGTGTGTGTGTATGTGTGCGCACGCACGTGTGAACTGAGGCATTTGTCTGCTTGTTCATTCTTTACCTCTCCCACCATTGCCTGGAGTAAAGATACAGATAGAACAGACGGAACTAGGCATTAAATAGTACGACTGATACTCCCATCCACTGTGTGCTATGATTCCTGCATCCCCCAACCAAGAACCCCTCAATTCACCTCCCATTTTACATGAGTATGCCCGCCTTTCAAAGCCCAACACATTCACTCCATGGGCACCTAATCCGGTATGCCCACTGCTGGCTGATGTCAGGAACCCTGAAGTGAATCACACACAGATCTTATTCACTGTCTCCAGGTGAAACAGAGAGACACGAGAATGACGCAAGATGAGAAGTGCTTTGTCAGTGACAACATAAGTATGATGGAAGCCATCATGAGGGGTGAGGAGGTCAGGGAGCCTGACCTGGGTCTTAAAGAATTCAAAGAAGTGTACCAAGTTGGGAAGGGGGCTCTCAGAAGGCAAAGGCAGTCTAGTAAACTGAGGGCTGCATGATACAGAGAATGGAGGCTGGAAATATCCAGGGGTGTGTAGGGAACTACAAGTAGATTGGAGTTCCTGGAGTGTTGATTTGAGGCCCAAGAAATGCTAAGAGGTGAGATTGAAGGCCATGAGTGCTGCAGGGGCTTGATAAGGAACATAAAATTTATGTTGAACATGCCCAGGGAGCCCTGAGGGGGAATGACGCTATGAGGTTTGTGTTTTGAAAGACCAGACCGTGCAGCTGCTACAACGATGCATGGATGGGAGGGGCCCCAGGAGAAACAGGGAAACCCGAGGGAAAGGAGCCCTAAATTTGGGCTTCGTTAGTTTGGGATGGCGAGGAGGGGTGGACCTGAGACATATCCAGCAGATCAAACCAGCATGAATTTGTGGCTGGTTGGATGTGAGGAGTGAGGGACACAGGAGGATTCAGGGGTGACACTCAGGTTTGTATCTGGAGTGACCATGTGCATGATGGTGCCTCTAAATGACAAAGACACGCAAGGGTGAGACGGGAGGAAGGTAATGAATTTGTTGTTTGAGCAGCATACATTGGAGGCTTCAGCCATCCAAGGGAACAGGTCCAATGGTGAGTGGGTATGAAGTTGTGGAGGGGGAAGAGTGAAGAGCATTGGACTGGGGAAAGAGCTGTGGGGTCAGCAGTGGAGATTCAGGGGTTGAATCCAAGAGAGCTAGGGAGGTGACCCAGGCCAAATGTATAGAGTCGGAAGAACAGATCCAGGACGGCAGTTGCTAAGGTAGAGCTTCCCAGTCTAGGAGCTATTGATCTCCACAGCCCTTGGGGTATCTGGCCCCACGAGCTGCCATCAGCCTATTCAGGGCTCTAAATCCCCACCACTTCCCTCCACTGTGCTACACAAACGTAATCATTTTCTTTGCATGCCATGACAGACAAATATTAGGCAACACTGTTTAAGGGACACGGGGGGAAATGCAGCTGAAGAAAGAGACTGAATCCGATGGACCTGAGAGCTGGTAGGAGAATAAGGAGCGTTCATCATCTCTGAATCTCAGGGGAAAAGATTCTTCTGAGGACCAGAAGTGATTGTCAATTGTGAAATAATATATCAGGGAGGTGCAGTCTGATGAGAACTGAAACACACCCACTGAGTTTTCCAACCAACTGGTCGTTGCTACCTTTGGTGAGAGATGGATCAGCGGTGGGGCTGGAAGCCAGTCTGCAGTGGGCAGAGGAGTAAACCGGAGGTGAGAAGAGCATTACAGCTGTCGAGTTCATTACCTTGGCATGCTACTGGGAAGAAAGGAGCTGATTTGAAGTTTGGGTGGGATCGGGATGAATGGAGGTTGTCTTAGTGGATGGAAAAGACACCAACATAATTTTTTTTAATTAATTAATTAATTTATTTATTTCTGGCTGTGCTGGGTCTTCGCCTCTGTGCGAGGGCTTTCTCCAGTTGTGGCGAGCGGGGGCCACTCTTCATCGCGGTGCGCGGGCCTCTCACTGTCGTGGCCTCTCTTGTTGCGGAGCACAGGCTCCAGACGCGCAGGCTCAGTAGTTGTGGCTTACGGGCCCAGTTGCTCCGCAGCATGTGGGATCCTCCCGGACCAGGGCCCAAACCCATGTCCCCTGCATTGGCAGGCAGACTCTCAACCACTGCGCCACCAGGGAAACCCTAACATTTTTAAACTCTAAAGAAGACCCAGTCGGGTGCATGGGCTGGGTCGGAGAGTAGGAGTCTGGCTGGTGGAGGAGGTACTGGAGGCTGGGCATGCATGGGGTCAGGGAAGGATTGTTTTGTCTTTCAGTAGAGGGAGGAGGCAGTCTTTCAGTAGAGTAGAGGTGTGTGGACCCTGTGCAAGGGTGGGGTGGGCAGTCCAAAGGACATGGCCTGGTGCCCTTAATTTTTTCATGAGGAGGGAGGGGAGGCATTTCCTGAGAATGGGGTGGCATGACAGCTGAAGGGAGTGTGAGAGGTTGGTGACCTGGGTCATGCCTCTGGTTTATATAATAGGATGTGAGGTGTGGGGCCACTGGTGAGCCTGGGACCATGGAGAGGTAGGAATGTGATTTTCCCAGAAGCTCTCACCTACCCAGGTATGGGAAGAACACAGAAGGACAGCTGGACTCTGCCTGTGGCTTGGGCAATTGCAGGATGGTTGACCCAGGGCTTGGGGAACTGCTGTAGAGTGCCAGGAAAAAGTGCAGACAAAGCCTACGCTTGTGCTTGTGAATTAATTCAAAGGCTGGGGTGGAGGGGAAGAGCAAGATGTCCTCCCATCTCCTTCCTGCTCTCCACCACCCCCCTCCCGCCCTCCAAGACGGGAGGAGATAGTGTGTCCAGCTTTGTGACCAGAGAATGCCTGAAGGGCTGAGAGGAGAATAAGCTGGTTATCCCAGGACAGAACTTGCTTCAGGCTCCTGGGCAGCACAGACCCTCAGCAAGCCTATACTTCCTTAGGCTGAGCTGCCACTGGTCCTGGGGGCCCTTCCAGCTTCCCCCTCCGCTTCCCTCAACTGTCCCAGGCCCCAGGCTCTGCAGAAGGAGAGATGGAGTGGGGGAAGGGGGTCAGCAGCCAATCATATCCCCGATAGCCCAAGGCATCTGCACCTGGTCTAACCAATCCCCTCTGAACAAATAGCTCACTCAGCCTCTGCTCCCTCCTCCCCTCCCTGCTCTGCCCAGCAACAGCAGAAAGGAGGTTTAAGGAGGAGAGGGAGGCCCTGCAAACTCCCAGCCCCTGGCAGCAATGGAGCCGGGCCTCAGGCTCACTCTATAGAGGGAGGTTAAAACAACACTCTCAGTTCCTGGAGCCCAGGCAAAACGTCCCTAGGGGCCCTCAAGACTATGCAAGCCCAGCTCTCACAGACAGGAACTCACATATTACAGAGATCCTGATCCCTGGAGCCTTGGGCCACAAGCCAGTCTCATTTTCTCCACAGCTCAGGGGCAGGCCCTGGGCTGGCAGCCTGACCAGCAGAGATACACTTCTGGTGGAGGAGATGGACATTGAGCAAACAATCCCACAAATGCCTATTTAATAGCAACAGTGATAAGGCCTAGGAAGGAAAAGAGCAGGGTTTTATGCAGCAAAATAAGAGGGGACTTGATTTAGACTGGCTTTCACAGTTTTTGTTGATTCCACTTCTTTTTTCCCAGATTTGCGATGGCTATTTTGTTCATTACTTTGCACCCAGAAGCCTTCCACCTGTTGAGAAAAACGTGGTGCTTGTTATTGACGCGAGCGGCTCCATGTTTGGTACCAAAATGAAGCAGGTAACAAGGACCCTGGGGATCGTTCATAGCTCTTGATTTAGAAAGCTCAGAAAGCAGAGAGTGCTGGTACAGTGGTTCCCTGAGACAAGACACCCTGCCATCCCATCACCTTTGGACCTTATAGGCCTAGGCCTACCTTAGAGTCTTGGTACCTTACATATCAGGAGCCATGTAGACATGGAGCCACAGAATCCTAGGAACACTGAAACATAGGACTATGGGGCCTGAACCCATCATGAGCCTCAACCACAAACCTCCAGGTCTCATAAAGGCCCAGAGTCATAGAGACTTTGGGCTAGAGTACTCTGGCATCATAAAGCCTGAGTCAAAAACATTAAAACTGTAGTCATTTTAGATTCAGAACTGTCAAGGGACCACAGCTTTGTTTTGCTTGGTTTTGTTTGACTATATAGTCAGAAGAATACAGTGCACTGGCCTTATAGTGCTTAGAAGCCATAGAGTCCCGGGTCCATCTAGGCTTCAGTCTTGTACCCCACCTACAAGAGCACCCTTGAAACGAATCCTGGAGCCATAGGCCAAAGAGATTTTGACTTTAGAGCCTGAATCCATAAAGTTCTGGAAGCAGCGTTTCAAACCATAGTACTCTAGGGTTCTAGAAATATACAGTTCTAGTGTCTTGGGACAGTGTAACCTTTTTACCTTTACATTTTGAACCACAGAGTCCATGGGACCTAAGGCTAACTGACTTGTGTTTTATGAGAATATAACCATACTGGGAGAAGGGAAGTATTGAAAACTGTCTCCTCTAGCCTTTAATGTATGGGAAGGGATATACCCAACTCCAAACTTTTTTAGTCTTTCCATTTCATCTAAGGCAGGAGAAAAGCTGAAAGAAGTTATGATGAGCATATTCCAGGGGCTAGGTGCCCTAAAAGACTGAGACCTAATCCTAGAACTATAGAATGTTTCTCCTCCCCCCATGCATGACCACCATATCAGCTGGGTTCCTGTGTAAAAGCAGGAGGTTACAGTTGAAAGAACTGGAAGCCTGTACTCTATTTATGGAAGAGTCTCTAGGTAAACCCAAGACAACATAGGAAACAAAAACAAGGACTCTAGAAACAATTTTAGCCTCTGACACCCGCAAATGCAGCAACCAACAAACACAACCTAACTCCTAACAAGATAAACATAAAACCTCGCACTAAAGGTCTATTTACCTCAGTTCCTTTTACCTCATACCTCATGTCTGGCTTTCAACAAAAATATACAAAGAGTGCTAAAAGGAAAAACACAATCTGAAGAAATGAATCAAGCATCAGAACCAAACTGATATGGCAGAGTTTGGAAATTATCAGGCCAGGAATTTAAAATAAGGATGACTAATATGCTAAGGGTTCTAATGGGAAGAGTGGGCAACATACAAGAACAGATGGCAAATTTAAGCAGAGATAGATATCCTAAGAAAATTAAAAAGAATACTAGAAATATAAAACACTGTAACAGGAATGAAAAATGCCTTTGGTGGGCTCATTAGGAGACTGAACATGGCCAAAGAAAGAATCAATGAACTTGAAGATATGACAATAGAAACTTCCCAAACTGAAAAGCAAAGAGAAAAAAGAATGAAAATATATATATATGGAATATTAAAAAAAAAAATAGTTCTGAAGAACCTAGGGGAAGGACAGGAATAAAGACACAGACGTAGAGAATGGACTTGAGGGCACAGGGAGGGGGAAGGGTAGGCTGGGACGAAGTGAGAGAGTGGCATGGACTTATATATACTACCAAATGTAAAATGGATAACTAGTGGGAAGCAGCCACATAGCACAGGGAGATCAGCTCAGTGCTTTGTGACCACCTAGAGGGGGTGGGATAGGGAGGGTGGGAGGGAGACACAAGAGGGAGGAGATATGGGGATATATGTATATGTATAGCTGATTCACTTTGTTGTAGAGCAGAAACTAACACATCATTGTAAAGCAATTATACTCCAATGAAGATGTTTAAAAAAAACAAAAACAAAATATCCAAGAACTGTGTACATGTACAAAAGTGTAACATGTGTAATGGGAATACCATAAGGAAAAGAAAGAGAGAAAGTAACAGAAGAAATATTTGGAGGAATAACAGATACAAATTTTCCAAAACAAATTACATCCATCAAACCACAGGTCCAGGAAGCTCAGAGAACACTAAGCAGGATAAATACCAAAAAATGTGCATGTAGGCATATCCTATTCAACCTGCAGAAAATTAAAGACAAAGAGAAAATCCTGTAAAAGCCCACAGAAAATAATATCTTACTTATAGAGGAACAAGAATAAGAATTACATTGAATTTCTCTTGAGAAACCATGCAAGGAAAAGGAGAGTGTAGTGAAATATTCAAAGTGTTGAAGGAAAAAACCACTCACTTTGAATTCTGTATGCAGCAAAATTGTCCTTCCAAAGTGAAAAATAAAGACTTTAGCAGCCAAACAAATATTGAGAGAATTGTCACCTGTAGACCTGTCTGGCACAGCTAAATGTTAAAAGAAGTTCTCCATAGAGAAAGAAAATGGGATAGCTCAGATACTTGGATCTACATAAAGAAATGAAGATTGTTAGAGAAAGAATAAATAGAAGTAAAATAATATATTTTATTTTTTAACTAATTGACCTAACAGATAATGATTTGTTCAAAATAATAATAGCAAAAATGTATTCAGTGAATATAGTTTACTGATAATTGAAATTAATGACAGCAATGTTATAAAGGACAAGATAGAGGAATTGGACTACTCTGTCACAAGGTATTTGAACTATTCATGAAGCTGTATAGTGTTATTTGAAAGTGGCCTAGAATTAGTTGTAAAGGCATGTTGCAAACTCTAGGGCAACCACTAAGAAATTTTCTTAACATAATGGATATGCTAAGAGACAAGAGACAATGGGACCATATAAAACACTCAACTGAAACCAGAGAAGGCAGGAAAAGAGTAGGAGACAAAGGAAAAAAAAGGGAAACAAAGAGAAAACAGTTAAAAATATAGCAAGTATTAATCTAATTATATCAGTAATCACTTTAATGATGACTTGTCTAAATACACCAATTAAAAGGCAGAAGCGTCCATATAATATGTTTATATATAGCTGATTCACTTTGTTATAGAGCAGAAACTGACACACCATTTTAAAGCAATTATACTCCAATAAAGATGTTAAAAAAAAAAAAACAGTACAGCCGACTTAAAAATTGCTTCAAAATTTAAAAGGCTAGGGGCTTCCCTGGTGGCGCAGTGGTTGAGAATCTGCCTGCCAATGCAGGGCACACGGGTTCGAGCCCTGGTCTGGGAAGATCCCACATGCTGCGGAGCAACTGGGCCCGTGAGCCACAATTACTGAGCCTGAGCGTCTGGAGCCTGTGCTCCGCAACAAGAGAGGCCGCGATAGTGAGAGGCCCACGCACCGCGAGGAAGAGTGGCCCCCACTTGCCGCAACTAGAGAAAGCCCTCGCACAGAAACGAAGACCCAACACAGCCAAAAATAAATAAATAAAAATTAAAAAAAATTTTAAAGGCTAGATCTCATGTTAAGTGTTCTTACCATAACAAAATTTTAAAAATTAAAAAAAAAAAAGACGGAAGCTGTCAGTGTCAATTAAAACAAAACAAAAACAAAAACCAACTGTATTTTCTACAAGAAGCCCATTTTAAATATAAAGACACAGATAGATAAAAGTAATGGGATGCAAAGAACATATACCATGCTAACACTAATCAAAAGAAAGCTGGAACAGCTATATTAATTTCAGACCAAGTACACTTCAGAGCAAGTAAATTGTCAGGGATTAAAAGGTGCATTATATTATGGTAAAAGGGTCGATTCTCCAAGAAGACATAATAATCCTTAATGTGTATGCACCTAACATTAGAGTGCCAAAATACACGAGGCAAAAATTGATAGAACTGCAAGGATAAATGGACAAATCCACTATTATAGTTGGAGACTTCAACTTCCCTATATCAGAAATGGACATATCCAGCAGGCAGAAAATCCATAAGGACATTGTTGAACTGAACAGCACCATCATTTAATTGAATCTAACTGACACCTACACAACATTTCATCCAACAACAGCACAATGCACATTTGCCCCAAGCTCACGCAGAATATTTGCCAAGATAGACTACATTGTGGGCCATAAAACACACCTTAACAAATTTAAAATAATATAAATCATACAAAGTATGCTCTCAGACTAAATGGAATAAAACTAGAAATCAGCAACAGAAAGATAGCTGGAAAATCTCAAAGTAATAGGAGATTAAACAACATACTTTTAAAAACGTAATCTGTTCCTGGATAACAGGAGATTCTCAGGGAAGGCCATCATTTATGTGTCAGCCCTCTTAATGGAAGCAGGAATACGGTGCTCAGCTTCTTTTTTTTAAATATTTATTTATTTGTTTATTTATTTGTTTATTTATTTATTTATTTGTCTGCTCCGGGTCTTAGTTGCAGCATGTGTAATCTTCGTTGTGGCGTGCGGGATCTTTTTAGTTGCAGCATGTGGGATCTTTTTTTTTTTTAGTTGCAGCATGCAGGATCTTCGTTGCCGCATGAGAACTCTTAGTTGTGGCATGTGGGATCTAGTTCCCTGACCAGGGATTGAACCGGGGCCCCCTGCATTGGCAGTGTGGAGTCTTAGCCACTGGACCACCAGGGAAGTCCCTGGTGCTCAGCTTCTGATCCCAGAATGTGTGACCTATCCCCTGAGTTCATCTTGTGGCAGGAAAGTTTCTGATCCACTTAAAAGCATTCAAGGCATCTTCTATCAGTTTAAGATGTAGAGAAAGGCAAGCCACAAATGTCCTTCCTGTGGTTTCTAGAATCCACACCTCTATAAAAGGTTGAAGGTGTATATTATGCTTAAAATCACTGGATTTACCACCTCCAAAATACAGATTTGAGTCCCTGGTCCATCAATGACTAGGTGTGTGACCCTGAGCTAGCCACTCCACTCTCTGAGCCTTAATGTCATCTCTTGTAAAATGAGGATAATATTAGTACCTTATTCATTGTGTTGCTGTGAAGATGAAATGAGCTGATGCATCTAAAGTACAGTGCCAGGAGCATAGCAAGTATCCTATAAATGCTACCCTAATACTAGAACCTACATATTGTATTCCCTGAGCGTAGCCCTATACTAAATATTGTCATGGAGAAGGGAGCCAAGAGGAAGTAGCAATCTAAGCCCTGTTCTCAGAGGACTCAAGATCTGTATGGAGAATGAAAATATTCCACGTAAGATAGTCAGCAAATAATGTGGGACAGGGAATATCTGGGTGCGAAGGGCATGGATCAGACTAGGCAATCAAGGAAGGGCTGCCCAGAGAAAGAGCAACTGAAGGAACTATGAAGATATGAATAAGTAAAGGACAAAGTTGTGGAGACGAAATGGAATCTAGGTTATCTGGAGGCTGGTGAGAAGACCAGCCTGGAAGAAACAGAAATTGAGGTAGAAGAACAGATTAGAGAGAACAGAGAACCAAAGCATGCAAAGTCATTGAAAGGTAGCTATAAATACCTGGAATCGTAAAGCTCTTAAACTTTAGGGCCCTCGAATCATTGAATCCTTGATCATGGGTTCAGAAACCATAGAACACATGAATCCTAGCTCTCTGAAAGCATAGAACTTGAACCTTCTAGACCACCACTGTCCAGTAGAACTTTTTTGATGATGGAAATGTTCTAAACAGTGTCCAGTACAGTAGCTACTGGCCACATGAGGTTCTTGAACCCTTGAAATGTGGCTACTGCAAATGAAGAAACAGAATTTTAACTTTTTCTTTAATTTTAACTAACTTACATTTACATTTAAATAACTACATGTGGCTAGCAGTTACCATTGGACAGTACAGTTCTAGGCTTTGAGCCATTAGAGCCTATAGAGCATTTTGACCTAAGACTCCTAGACTTAAAGTGCTGGAGTCAGAGAACATTAAAACCATACAACACTTAGACCTCAGTACCTTGTATAGAAAGAGCCTTTCAGTCTTGAACAAGACCTCAAGTCTTGGTCCATCTCCTTCACATCATCTATATCCCACAGACTAAAAAGGCCATGAGTGTGATCCTTGGTAACCTGCCGGCCAGCGACTACTTCAACATCATCTCCTTTTCTGACACAGTTAGTGTCTGGAAAGCCAGAGGCTCCATCCAGGCCACCATCCAGAATGTCCACAGTGCCAAGGACTACCTGGGGCACATGGAAGCTGCTGGTTGTGTTAGACCTACCCACCCAAATTGGCAGGCTGTGGTGACATGGGAAATTCCTGAAACCCTCCCTTCATGCACCCATCCACTTCACCTCTCATAATGTCTGAAATATCACTGTTACATTTTACACAAATATGTCCCTTTGTCCTTCTGTGTTTCTTTGCCTAGTGGAAAGAGCACAGCTAAATATCCATGTATTTTAGGACACATTCCTCTTTGGGGCTGAATTTCCTCCTCTTTAAAGCACATACTCAAAAGAATTTGCTGAAACTTTTGTTTTATTTTGTATCAATAATCTAGATATTTATTTTTAAGTATTTGAGCAAGCTGCTGCCCTGATTTTGGCTTCTGATCAATCCTCTCTCAGACGATTACTGAAGTCTCCCCCACCCACCACCTCCTGACAACTCAGCCCTTTTTTCCCCTGTAGCATGGAGGTGGAGATGCTATCCTTGGGGATCTGCCAATCTGACTAGCGAATGAGACATCCCCCCAGGAAACAGTCAGAGCAGTCTGAGACAGGGAGTGATAAAAACCAAGGCCATGTGGGCCCCACTGTCAGATCTCAGGGAGACTGTGTGGGGGTGGGGATTTGGGAAGGATAAGCAGTGGAAACAGTGTGAGCAAAGATAAGGAGATATGACTGAGCCTGGGAGGTTGGTGAGGTACCCAGTGTGTCCAATGTGGGTAGAAGTTACTAGAAAAAATGGTCTCACAGTCTGCTCTCCAATTAGGGACTGACATCAATGCAGCTCTGCTGGCAGCTGCTTCAGTGCTGAACCATAGCAACCAGGAGCCTGGGAGGGGCCCCAGTGTGGGGAGGATCACTCTCATTATCTTCCTGACAGATGGGGAGCCCACGGCTGGAGTGACAACTCCCAGTGTGATCCTCTCCAACATCCGCCAGGCACTGGACAACAGAGTGTCCCAAGGTCAGCTTGGCCTTTGGGGATGATGCTGACTTCCCACTGCCGCGTCGCTTGTCCCTGGAGAACCAAGGAGCAGCCTGGCGCATATATGAGGACACCAACACAGCCCTACAGCTGGAGGGCCTCTATGAAGAAATCTCCATGCCTCTGCTGGTAGATGTGCATCTGGACTACCTGGGTGGCTTGATTGGCGCCTCCCCTTGGGCCTTTTTCCCCAACTACTTTGGTGGTTCAGAGCTGGTGGTGGCAGGCCAAGTGCAACCAGGTGAGCAGGAACTGGACATCTACCTGGCAACCCGTGGCCCCAGGGGTCAGCTTCTCGTGGCCCACCACAGTGAGGTGGCCACCAACAGCAGCCAGAAGGTCTTTGGTTGCCCAGGGAAGCCAGCCCCCAATGTAGCCCACTTCATATGCTGCCTCTGGGCCGACATCACCTTTGGAGAACTGCTGGAGGCACACTTCCAAGCTCACGATGCCAGCACTCACAACCTGCTGGCTACCAAAGTCCTCAACCTGTCCTTTGAATAAGATTTTGTCACACCTCTGACTTCACTGGTCATGGTGCAGCCCAAAGAAGCCACTGAAGAAGTCAGGAAACAGACTTCCACCGCAGATGGACTAGGCACCATCATGCCCTCATCCACCAGCAGTCATGGCCTAAGGACAGGCACAGCCCAGCCAGCCTTGGTTCCCAAGGTTTCTCCCAAATCAAGGCTTGTGAAACCAAAGTTCTACTTATCCTCAACTACTCCTGCCCAGTTCCAAGGAGTTGGAGCCACTGGGTCAGAGCCCTAGTACCCCATCCACCCTCACACACCCAAAGCCCCAAATTCCAGCACAACAGGATTCTGGCAACTTGGCTCAGCCAACATTTAGGATACCACCTGCTGCCATTGTGCCCTCAAATTCTGGTGGCCTATTGCTTCTGAAGCCCAGCACGCCATTACATCAGAATTCTGGTACCCTATTACCAATGAATTCCAAGACACAAGTCCCACCTCTGAATCCTAGCACCCCAGCCCAGCCCAAAGCTGGCTCTATGAAACATGTTACTCTGCTGCATTCCAAACCTGGTTCTCCATCACAACCTAAACTAGATGCCCCATCACACCCCCAACCTGGGGTACTTACATCACAGTCACCCAAAAGCCTGTCACAGCCTAGGGCTGGAGTCTCCACACATCAGGTTGTCAAATACCCATAAGGGTTCCTGCTCCTAAGACCCCAAACAACCTGCCGTACCCTAGACCAGGGATCCTCTTATCCAAGACCCCTAAAATCCCATCACCTCTTAAACCTAGTGCCCCACCTCACCAAACTCCCCTAAGCTTATCACTTTCCAAACTTAAAACAATAATCCCCAATAAACCCAAAATCTCATTACCCCCCAGGCCTGACAAACTCAGGTCCTCACCTCCTCAGAGCCTTAGCATACTTCCGAGCACTATCTTAAGTCCTACAAGTCCCAGCAGTTCCATGACAATTTCTGTCCTTGGAGAACCCCTCCCTACTCTCTTTCACCCCACCCTGCCCTCTCTGCTGCCCCCTGGAAGGCTCTGGCATCAGCATGACCTGTTGCCGGAGCCCCAATGCACCAGGAAAATTCTGGGACCATCTGTGTCAGGAGTCCCGATGATGGGCCTACCCAATAGCTCCAGGCGTATGCCAGAAGGCAATCCCCCAAACCTGCCAGTCTTGCTGCCTTCTAGCACCCTCCCTGAGGCGGTCAGCCTGCTCCTTATCCCTGAGGAGCTACAGCTGCTGTCTGAGTTAATGGAGGAGTCCAAATTTGTGGAGTCCTTGAACCCACCGGCTTTCTATACCTTCCTCACTCCTGACAAAGATGGTGAGTGCCATGGGCAAGAGGTCAAACCACAAGGGGGGGCAATATGAATAGAGAGAACCAGGAACTAGAAGTATACAAAGCTTGTGCAGATTCTTGTGATTCAAGCTGCTTGCTTGCTTACTTTGAGACTTCGAACCAGCTACTTAACTTCTCTGGGCCTCAGCACATAGGCACAGAATTAGAGGCCCTGGGAGAGAAGGGATGTTAAGACTCGGGAATGCACAGAAATGGACTGGCCAAGCTATGGCTTTGACATTTGCTTTGTTGGACAAGAGAATTGCTCATGCTTCCCAAGCAGAGAAGGGATGTGGGGTTATAAATTGGAACATCACTGGGCAAGTCAGCTCTGATTGGTTCTTTTGTGCTCTATGAACAACCCTGCTTAATGAAAGGGATATAAAAATTGGGGAAGGTGATGACAGTTGTCTTTAAATTTCCCAAAGACTGCGAAATAATAACAGTTTACATTTTTTAGCTCTTCCTATGTGCAGGTACTGCTCTACATATTGTACTTGTAGTCCTCATTTAATCCTCACCAAAAAACTCTTAATATCTGCATTTTACTCATGGGGAAACTGAAGCACAGAGAAGTGAAGTAACTTGTTCCACATCACATAGCTAGTAAGAGATTTGAACCTACATAATCTGGTCCCATGCTGAATGTGATTCACCACTTCACAATTCGCCTTCCTGAGAGGAGTGACATTTCCTGGGGTGACCTTGTAGGGTAGGATCAGAACCAGTTGGTGGTGACAATAAGTCATAGAGATAGAAATTTGGGCATGACATCCTTGACATACCCCTCTCCTTCACCACCCTCCCTCCCAATATCCCATCCATCTTCAATTCCTGACACTGTTATCTTTAATATGTTTGTCAAATGCACCCACTTCTCACTACCCCAACTGTCACTATCCTAGGGCAGACTACCATTGTGCCTCACCAACAAAACTGTTCCAGCCTCCTCACTGGTTTTCTTGCTTCCTCTCTTGAGATATTCTCTTGGCCATTCTCCCCCAGCAGCCGAAGGGATCATTTTTTGTTTTTTTATAAATTTATTTATTTTATTTTATTTTTATTTTTGGCTGTGTTGGGTCTTCGTTGCTGCACGCGGGCTCCCTCTAGCTGCGGCGAGTGGGGGCCACTCCTCATTGCGGTGCGTGGGCTTCTCATTGCGGTGGCCTCTCTTGTTGTGGAGCACGGGTTCTAGATGTATGGGCTTCAGTAGTTGCGGCATGCAGGCTCAGTAGTTGTGGCTCGCAGGCTCTAGAGCACAGGCTCAGTAGTTGTGGCACACGGGTTTAGCTGCTCTGTGGCATGTGAGATCCTCCCGGACCAGGGCTCAAACCCGTGTCCCCTGCATTGGCAGGCAGATTCCTAACCACTGCACCACCAGGGAAGCCAAAAGCGATCGTTTAAAAACATAGATCACTTCATGTCCCTTCCCTACTTAACTCCTCTCAAAGGTTTCCTATCATACCTAGAATAAAGTCCAAAGTCCTCTTTATGAGCTTCAAGGCCCTGCATGATCTGCCCTCTATCCCATACCTCTCTGACCTCACCTTCTCCCACTCGCCCTCTGAACTCAAGCCCCAATGGCCTCCTGTTCCTCCAATGGGCCTTACCCCCATCCCTGCCTCCACTCAGGGACCTCTTCCAAGCTGTTCCCCCTGCTTGAAAATTGCTCTGACCTGCCTTGCCCTGCTCCCTACCTACCACCCTCATCTCTTCCATTGCCACTCAAACTCCAGCTCATGCCTTAAATCTCAGGTCAAATGTCCTTCTCACCCCTTCCTACTGCCCCAGACTACGTCAAGGATCTGCAACTCCCTCCATCAATCTGTTCTTTTTTCTTATAGCATTTGTCACCATTGGTAATTATAATTTCATTCATGCCTGCCTTCCCAACCAAAATATGAGCTTCACCAGGTCAGAAATCATGACCGACTTTTTCACCACCATATCCCTGATGCTTGAACGGTGCCTGAATGAAAAAATAAATGATCACATGAATGCATGCGTAAATGCTATAAGGAAGAATTTTGAACATAACTGAGCTTGAAAGACTAAGGTGCTATGGAGAACATAAGGTCTCAGTCTTGGCAATGTGCAGGTCAGATTGGGAAGCCAATGAAGACTCTTCTGGTCAGAAGGAGAGTCTCCCCTTTGGTGGGCCGAGGACATCTTTGCCCTCCGAGTGTGAAGGATTTCTCTTATTTCTTTTACACTTGGCAGAAAATCCACATTGGGACAGCAATTCTGAGGAGATCCTGGGAGGAGCTGGAGACAGCATGGAATCTCAGGGAAGTTCTGCAGGGCTAGCAAAAAGTGAACAAAGAGCTCCCCTGACAAAGATCCCTGAGCTTTCATTTCCATTCAGTTAGAATTTTCACAGGTATTGTGTGAGCCCAGAGGAGGGACAATGTATTAATTTTCCATTGCTGCATAATAAATTACCACAAACTTAGTAGCTTAAAACACTCCCATTAATTATCTCACAGTTCTATGGGCCAGAAGTCTAGGCAAGAGTTAGTTAGGTTCTCTGCTCAGGATTTCATAAGACTAAAATCAGGGTGTCTATCAGACTGAGTTCTCATCGTCTTCCACGTTCGTTCAGGTTGTTGGCAGAATTCAGTTCTTTGTATTAAGACTGAGATCGCTGTGGGATTTTTGGGGTTTTTTTGTTTGTTTGTTTTCTTTGTTTTTTTTTTTTTGTTTTTTTCTGATTGTTGGCTAGCAGTCACTCTCACCTTCTAGAGGCCCCTGGGGCCACTTTCAGGTCCTAGAGGCTTCCTGCATTCCTTGCCACGTGACCCCATCCATCTTCCAAAGACAGCCATGGAGAATCTCCCTCCTGTTAAATCCTTCTCATACTTCAAATCCCTCTGACATCTCTGTCTCTGATCTCCAGACCCAGATTTAAAGAGCTCATGTGATTAGGTCATGCCCACTTGGATAATCTCCTTATTTCATCAACTGCACCACATAACATGACCTATTTATGGGAGTGATAACTCACCATATCACACCCTGAGGATTTTACAGGGTGTGTATACTGGGGAATCTTGGGGGGCATCTTAGAATTCTACCTACCACAGGCAGAAAGCAAGAGAAAATAACATTTGAGTTTGCCTGGAAGAATAACTAGAAATTGATCCTTAGTAGCTAAAGGAAGGAGAACATTCCAGGTGGCAGGAAAAAACAGAAGCAAAGGGTCACTAGCAAGATAAGGCAGGGAACTCATAAGAATAGTCAGTTCAGTTTGGCTGGAGCATGCAGAGAAGCCTGGAGAGCTAGGCAGGGACTAGATATCAGAAAAGGCTTAAATGCTGAGCTCAGGATTTTGGAGGAGGTGACTGAGAGGCCAGGGGGCCCCAGAGTACCTAGGAACGTAATAGATCAGTCTCTTACCAACACAGTCCCCCTCTATTTTGGAGGCACGTTGCCAAGCATCTTCACCTTCTCATCCTCGGGTAAGCCAGCCACCCTTGCTGTCCTGTTTGAGTACAGGACAGCTTGCGCACTAGGATTGGGGCTGGACTGTCTCTCTGGGGAAATAGACATGGCCTCCTACCTTCTCCTCTCTCCTTCCCTCCCCTCCTCTCCCATTCCTTCTGATCTCAAGTGACCTCAGCGTGCAGTGACTTGAAGCAGGGTTTTGGTTCCCAGTCAGAGATTGAGGTCAGGTCGTGGCAGTGAGAGTACCAAAGCCTAGCCACTAGACCAGTGGCCCTGGCCTTTAGGCTTTGCAGAAAAGAATTCCCACAAAGATGGAAAGTAGTGAAACAAGTAAATTGTTTATTAGAAGGAAAAAGAGTACAGTACATGTGGATAGACACAGGGTGGACTCAGAGATTGACGCCCTCATGGTAGTTTAAATCACTTATATGGGGCATTTCTTCTGGGTTTCCTTTGGCCAATCATTTTGATTTGCCTGGTTCAGAGTCCGTATTTGGTATACCTCAGGATCCTCCCAATGTGTGCGCCAAGATGGATTCCACCCAAGAGGGCTATGGGTAGTTTGGCGTCACTCCCCTTTTGACCTCCAAGGACCTTTCTAGTTGGGAAGATCTCCTTGACTTTGAGAATGAGAACTATGTGGTCTCTTATCTTCTATCTGGGTAGGGCCCAGCCTCCTCTCTCAATTGTCCTGCTATTCTCATCTTGGAGTATCGGTCCACAGGTATTGAATCTCCAATTGCTTACCCTGGGGGGGGGCATCTACCTCCTTCCTCAAATACCCCATGAGAGATGTAGCCCCCAAGAAATATTTATGGGGAAGATGAAGGACAAAGGTCTCTCTTCCATAGCTTCTTCAGGCTGGCAAAGGGCTTGTAGACTCTACCTAGTTGGGGTCACAGAACTCTTGCCCTGTCTCATTAAGGGGCCCCAGGGTGATTTCTGTTGTTATTTCGGCAGGATTGGCTATGGGGAGTTGTTGGAGTCCCTGCATCACCATTATCCTGTGATGCCCTAGAGAAAACAAACTAAATAATTAGATTAGAGAAGCAGGGGCTAAAGACTAATAAAAGACTACTATAATCAGAGACTCAAGCAAGGGTAGGAAGCTGGTTATACAAGGTCAGCATATCTTTGTTAATCTCAGGCTTAAAATTTTAGTATATTTCTCTATTTCTAAAATGGAAGTTCTGAACCTGTTGGTTCCAGGTCTCCTTCTTGGACTGAAAGGTCTTGGTTGCAGATTTGCAACAGTATGGAAGACAACAGAGCACTAGGCAAAATATAACATAAATCAGTATGGCTGAAACAAGGAAGGTTATAAGAAAATGGAAACCTCCCATCAGAGAGTTTCTTTTTTTTTTGGTTCATGATTTTATTTTTACACAACATTGTAAAGCAACCATACGCCAATAAAATTAATTTAAAAAAAAATAATGCTGGTATAGAAAGGAATGACAGTTCACAATTGCTTAATTCTTAGATATCACTAGAAATTAAAGTTTTTAAGATTAAAGAATTCTAATGAATACATGTAATTATAATTACTAGAACCAATAAAGGAATACCAAACTTTTTGTATACCAAAAAGTTAATTAATCAATTAAATTTATCTTTTGAGTGAACTTAATTAGAATCTAATATTAATTCTATTTGTAATTTCTTTTTAAGAATATTACTATACTTTTACTTTTAAAGCCACTTCCTGTTACATTTTTAAAATCCCTTTCTTTTTTTATTAATTTTTATTGGAGTATGGTTGCTTTACAATGTTGTTTTAGCCTCCACTGCACAACAAAATGAATCAGCCATACACATACAGATATCCCCTCCCTTTTTGGACTTCCCTCCCACTTAGATTATCACAGTGCATTAGAAAGGTTTTAATATCTTGTGGGATCCAGGAAAACAAGCTGGAGAACCACTTTTCAATTTTCCTGCCCATAATGAATAACGAGGATTGGTGGTTAATTGTCTGCTGAAGCCAGGTGGCTTGTTGTCGAATTTTCTCAATGTTGCTCTCTACCTGGGAAGAGGTGTTAATGTATGTGCAGCAAGAAGTGTTGGCAACTGCATGTACCCCTCCTTGCTCTGCCAACAGATAATCCAGGGCCAGTCGGTTGTCAAGTACCACCTTGGCCAGCGAATCTAGAGACTTCTGTAAATTAGTGAGAGAGTTAGCAGTACTGTTACCTATGGCAGTAAGAGTATGAGACAAGTTTCAAAGGACATGTTGGTGGGCGGCTACTCCCCACCATGGTAACAATGTATACCCAAAGAAATAGGCATCTCCATCTGGGATGCCACCAGGTAAACCTCGAGTTAATTGAGTGAACAGTTTTAATGAAGTGGTCCAGTGCTTGGATTCGTTTAAGGAGTGGATTAAGAAAGGGGTAATCAAGGTTCCCAGCATACACTGTGTGGGCATGGAGTTATTTTGTAGGCAATTAGTGGTGCATGGTTTTTTATCTACCTGGTATATGAAAATGTATCCTGGCAGGGCACAGTAGACTAACTCACCCAAAGTTTTAAAGCCTAGCCATCCGGAGGGGGAAGGGTAAGCTGGGACGAAGTGAGAGAGTAGCATTGACATATATACACTACCAAATGTAAAATAGATAGCTAGTGGGAAGCAGCTGCATAGCACAGGGAGATCAGCTAGGTGCTTTGTGACCACCTAGAGGGGTGGGAGGGAGGCTCAAGAGGGAGGGGATATGGGGATATATGTGTACATATAGCTGATTCACTTTGTTATACAGCAGAAATTAACACAAAATTGTAAAGCAATTATACTCCAATAAAGATGTTTAAAGCAAAAAGACCTAGCCATCCAATTCTATTGTTATGGAAAATTTCTCCAGCTACAAATCCAACCCGTTCCATCCACATCCGTCCTGCTATCTGCTTCTCCTGTGTGGATCGTTCTTCCTTTGGGTAGTGAGTTAGAGTTTGAGCACAAATAAGTAACTGGAATTCTGGCTTGGGGGGGCATTATAAAACGCTGGGGTGCTTTAATGCCAGTTCTTCATCCTCCCAGTTTGACCTCATATTCTCCTTCTGTTGCTAAGGGGAGGGTTAGGCAAGAGACATTAGAATTTTCTTCAGTAGGAAAATGAACAAGTCTGACTCCGTACATTACCGTTCTGAGCCTTGGGTCTCTGGTAGAAGACCATTTTCCATCAGGAACTTGGCTAAAATTCCTTACAGGATGGACAAGAGGGTTGCTCTGGTCCACAATGGACTTAGCTCAGGGTAAACAAATCCAGCATTCTGTCAATAGAGTGGAGGAAGCAAGAGTTTGTGCAATGCAAACCAGAGTTGCTGTCCATCCTGTGGATAAGGGAAATAGGCATAGAAAAGCTAAGGCTTCATAGTAGCACCAGTCAGAGTCATATTTAAATCACCTAGCATGGGCAGAGAAGTTTAGTAAATTCCAAGAGCAAAGGTGGGAGCAAAGAAGACAATAGTTATCTAAATCTACCAGAGCCTATCAATTATTCTGTAAGTGGATTGGAGTAGCGGAAGGCAAGAAGGAAGATAGTGGCTATGGGTACTTAGCCTAGGGTCTAAGAAGTCTTTTTGTCCTTTTCAAATAAAAGCTTCAGGTCTTGGAGAGGTTCATTCATCCACCTGGAATTTTCAGGCTTTCCTGGGTCTTCCGGATCCTGTGGAGACTCAGAAGAAGGGGTGGATTCACAGGAATGGCTGGAATGTGGGTCTTCAGGTTCTTGTAACGTATCAGTGGAAACAGGTTTAATCCTGGACAGATGAACCCAGCTGGTGACCCCCTGGAGTTTAACTGCTGTAGGAGTGCTCAGCAGGACTAGGTAAGGACCCCTCCATTTTGGGAGTAGCTGATGACCAGGGGACCCATTTTTCCAGGTCTTTAAAAGTTCCCAATCTCCAGGTTTTACAACAGAGTGACTGGGACTGTCATCTGGAGAGGGCTGTACTCTGTTACCATGCTCTTGTATAGCCTCTGCACCTGGCCTGGGTTTATAATGTATTTAAGATGAACCTGGGTTTCTGGGTCAGTTAGCATGTCCAGAGTAAGGAATGTTCTTCTGTATGTCATTTTAAAAGGGCTTAACTTAGTGGTTGTTTTAGGGGCTGCTCTGACCCTTAAGAGGGCTATTGGCAGCAGGCAATACCACGACTCTGACCCTTCCTGATGGAGTTTGCCCAAGGTTTTCTTTAGAGTATGATTAGCCTGTTCCACTTTTCCTGAAGACTGCGGTCTCCAGGATGAACGGAGGTTGTATTTAATCCCTAAAGCCTGCAAAAGCTGTTGAGTGATCTTTGCTACAAACGAAGGTCCATTGTCACTCTGAAGGTGACGGGGCAACCTGAATCTAGGAATACTTTCCTTTAGGAGAGCCTTAGCCACTTCAGTTGCCTTCTCTGTTCTAGTAGGGAAGGCCTCTATCTATCCAGTAAAAGTATCTATAAAGACTAGTAAGTATTTGAAACCCTGGAAAGAGAGCATCTGAGTGAAATCTATTTGCCAGTCCTCTCCTGGGTAAGTCCTACATCGCTGGACTGGGTTAACAAGAGGGGGAGGCTTGAAGTTGCCTCCTGGATTATGGGTGGCACAAAGGGCACAGGCTCAAGTAACTCTTTTAATTGTCTCCGGGAGTCTTTTCCCTATAAAAAGACGGAAAACGATTATAGACATTGCATCTCTCCCCAGATGGAGAGAATCATGTAGCCCTTTAATAATTTTCCATTGGTCAGAGAGAGGTATGAGCAATTTCTGATCTATGTGCCACGAACCATCCATTCCCTTAGTTCCTCCTCTTTCTCATGCCCAGTTCTCTTTGGAAGTTGAGTACCTGGGTATAACATTAGAAGGGGTAAGAGATGGGATTAATGCCATTTCGGTTATGGGCATCAAGACTGCTTTCTTTGTTTCCCGATCTGCCCTGTTGTTTCCTTGAGAAATTTGAGAAGTTCCCTTTTGGTGCCCATGGCAGTGAATGACTGTTATCTGTTTTGGTTTTTGAACCACTTCTATGAGATATAAAATCTCAGCCCTATATTTTATAGGGAAATTTCTTGCATTTAGGAGTCCTCTCTCTTTGCAGATAGCTGTGTGGGCATGTAAAACGAGGAAGGCATATTTTAAGTCGGTGTATATATTTACAATCTTTCCTTCCCCTAGGATTAAGGCTTGGGTTAGAGCTATCAGTTCAGCCTTTTGGGCTGAGGTGTTAGGTGGCAAAGGTTTTGCTTCTATGACACTATGCATGCTCACAACAGCATACCTTGCTCTCCTAACTCCATCTTTAATGAAACTACTGCCATCAGTAAACCATTCTTCCTCAGGGTTTTCTATGGCCTGGCCTGTTAGGTCAGACCTATAGGCATAGACCTGGTCAAGGGTTTTGAGGCAAGAATGTGTTAGCTCTGGGCTTTCAGCGGACATTAGTGTAGTGGCGTTAAAAGTGCAGCAAGTTTTGAGGGTTAGCTCTGGGGAGTCAAGGAGCAAAGCCTGGTACTTAATAAGACGGCCTCCAGTTAGCCAATTGGGGCCTTTTATATCTAGAATCCCTTTCACTTGATGAGGGGTCTGGACTTCCAGTGGCTGTCCAAAGGTGAGCTTGTTGGCTTCTTCCACTAATAAAGCCGTGGCAGCTACGGCCCGGAGGCAGCCAGGCCAACCTCGGGCCATGGAGTCTAGTTGCTTGGAAAAGTAGCCTATAGGCTGAGGAACTTCTCCTAGATTCTGTATAAGGACACCAAAAGCTGTCCCCTGTTTTTCAGCCGCGTACAAGATGAATGGCTTTTCAAACTGGGGAGACCCAAAGCAGGGGCTCTGGTGAGGACCTGCTTGATATCATTAAAAGCCTTTTCTTATTCCCTGTTCCAAAGTAATAGTTCTGTATCTGGGCCTTTAGTGTCTTCATATAGGGGCTTAGCCATTAGCCTGAATCCTGGAATCCAAATTCTGCAAAATCCTGCCATGCCCAAAAAGGTACGGAGATGTTTCTTTGTCTTTGGTGTGCTTAGGCCTAATATAGCTTGTTTTCTATCTGGAGATAACTGTCTACTTCCAGGTTTATAATATATCCCAGATATTTAACTTGTTGCTTTGAGATTTGTGCCTTTATCTGAGAGGCTCTGTAACCCCAGGCCCCAAGGATATTAAGGATTTCAATGGTATTTTGATCTGAGGCCTCCATGGAGGGACTACATATTAATATATCATCTACATACTGTATAATAGTCCCTTCTTTCAAGTGTATTTCCCTTAGTTCCTTTCCTAGGGCCTGGGTGAAAAAGTGTGGACTGTCCCAAAACCCCTGAGGCAATACTGTCCAGGTATATTGTTGCATTTGGCCTGAGTCGGGGTTAGTCCACTAGAAGGCAAATAGATATTGTGATGAGGGATGAACTGGGATGCAAAAAAAAGGCATCCTTGAGGTCAAGTACAGTAAACCATTTAGTGTCCTCAGGGATTTGGGCTAATATGTTATAAGGATTGGCCATGAGGGGATGTATAGGGACCACTGCATTGTTCACTGCTCTAAGGTCTTGTACCATCCTATATTTCCAATTTGGCTTAACAAGTAGCCTAATAGGAGTATTGCATGGAGACTGGCAGGGCACCAAGAGGCCATGCGTTAAGAATTTATCTATGAGGGGTTATAAACTCTTCTTCACTTCCAACTTTATAGGGTATTGTCTCTTGTTAGGGTAGGCAGCTTCTGGTCTATGGCTAATTCTTACAGTTGGGCATTTATGGCCCTTCCAGGGATTCCTTTGTCCCATACTGAAGTGTCCACTGCCTGTAGAATATGGCTGGGAATAGGACCTTGCTCTTCCAGTTGGTCTGTCTTAGTCAGAGTCAAGATAAGGGGCTGCTCGGGGCCTCCTAACTGGAGTATGGCCCTGAGGGAGCTCAGAAGGTCTCTCCTCAGTGGTGGGGTGGGACACTCAGGTACAACTAAAAAGGCATGCGAAATCAACCACTGCTCAAATTGGCAAGTGAGAGGCCCAGTAAAGTAATGGGTGCTAAGCTTTTCATTAACACCAGTCACAGTACAGCTTTTGGAGGAAAGAGGTCTATAGTGAGAAATTAAGACAGAGTGAGTGGCTCCCATATCAATTTAAAAATCAATCTTCTTACCTGCCACGTCAAGGACTACCCAGGGCTCCTCAATGGAGATAGACATCTCATTAGGGGGAGCCACCAGAATCCCCAGCCCACCTCAGTGGTCGAGCATGGCCATCTTGGGAGCGGGAGCCCCCTTTCTCCTTTGGGACTGAGGGCAGTCCCTCTTCCAATGACCTACTTGTTTGCAGGTTGGGCATGGCCTGGGGGGCTCTTTCTGGCAATCTTGGGCCCAGTGGCCAGTTGACTTACATTTGTAGCATTCCCCCTTGTTGGTCTTACCTCCAGATGGAGAGTTGGACTTTCTTGGCCCCCTTGGGTTGTCCTGAGGTTGCAAGGCATGGCTGACAGCAACAGCTATCAGTTTTGCATGAGCCCTGGCCTGTCTTTTCTCATGTTGGGTTCTCTCTTCCTTCTCAGCTTGATCTCGATTATTAAATACCCCAAATGCCACATCTAGGAGTTGGGGCATGGGTGTTTGTAGGGCCAATTGTAATTTTTGGAGTTTCCATTTAATATCAGGGGTGGACTGACTAATAACGTGTTGTGTTGTCCAAGCAGGGGCTGACTTTCAGAAGTGGAGGGATCTATGTTGGTATACTTCCTAAAAGTCTCCACAAACTGCCCATGAAAGAGGGCTGGATTTTCTTCTTCTTGGGTCACTCCTTTAACCTTTTTATAGTTAACTGACTTTTTGATACACTTTCTCATCCCTTCTAATACACATTGGAGCATATGCTTCCTGGCTTCTGTTCCTGCCTGCAAATTAAAATTGCAAGGGAGTTCCTGATTTGGGACTGCATCTCCACCCATAGCATAATGTTTGGGTTGGTGTCTGGCAAGCTGGTTGGCATGTCCCTGGGTTGCTCTCCAGATTCTCTGTTTTTCCTCCAGAGTACAACAAATAGATAGAATTACTTGGACATCCTTCCAAGTTAAGTCATGAAACCCTTCAACAAACTTACTAGGGTCTTCAGAAAACTGGCCACGTTTCTGTTTGCATTGGGCTAAGTCAGTTAAAGAGAAGGGCACATGTACTCTGATTGTCCCGTCTCCATTTGCCACTTCCCTAAGAGGGCATAGTTTCCCTGATCCTGGGTGATAGGAAGCTCCACTGCGAGTTACCCAAGAAGGACTAGCCTCTCTTGGGGTAATGGAGGGTCTGGTGGGACATAAGGAGGTGCAGTTTGGGATCAGTCAGAGGGAGCAAGAGAAGTAGGTGGCTCTGGAGAAGTAGGGATACTGTCAGGAGTAGGAGGAGCTAGGTTTCCCCCTGAGAGATGGGAGAGCTTAGAAGGGGGGTCATCTAAAATGTCAGGAGAGTTTTCTGGTTCCCCAGGTTTTGAATTATAAGAGCCATGTAAGGTGGGATTTTGGTAAAGGACCATGAAAGCCTGAATATAGGGAACCTCAGTCCACTTTCCCATCCTGCAGCAATAGAGATCCAATTGTAGAATGGTATTGTAATTTAGACACCCATTTTCAGGCCATTTTTCTCCATTCCTTAACTTATACAAAGGCCAGGCACTGTTACAGTAGAACTTAAGTTTTTCCTTTCTTAGCCCTTCTATTTAAAAAATTTCCAATTCTTAATGATACACTCCAGAGGTGTCTCTTCTTGCTTGGAGGGGGATCCTCCTATGTTGAGTAACTTGCAAGCGAGAACAAGAGAGAGCTCCTAGAATGAAATCTGGCATCCTGGAAACATTTATCAGGAGGCTTTAACCTGAAGGGGTTCAGGGCATTGCCCAAATTCCCTTCAAACCTGATGAGGTTTCAAGCGTCCTCTACTCTCCCATCGATTTCTGACCAGACGTCTCTGGTCTTCCGTGGTAACTTGCGCAAGTCTTCTCCCCCAACATGGCCAGGGGAGGACCTTCGAACCAGTGCAGACCAGTTGCCAGGACTTTCCTTAGGAGGGATCCCTTGTCTATAGAGCTTATGTCCTGTGATAAGTCTTCCTATGCTGGGGTGTATTCCTTGTGACTGAGCATCTACAAAGTTTATAATTCAGGCTTCTGGGTAGCGGCCAGCCAGATAGATAGCAGTGTGTAGGCTGCCAAGACCTGGAGTGAAGGGGGTCCCATAGATGCAAAGAGGAACCCTTGGAGAAATTGGAGTTGGGCGCTATGGAAGATGCCACAGGGTTCAAGCTTCCAGGGCCGGGAGGTGGAGAAATTCTCATAGTAAATTTCTGGGCATTGAGTGAGGTGAGAGACTAGACAGCAAAAGAACCCAAAATCCTTTGCCCTGTCTGGCAGCTAAGATAGAACTGGGAAGCGTCTGACAATTTTGTCTCACACAGGCAGCACTGGGTTTGTCAGTGGCGGGGATGCAGTTTAGGAATGATGTCTAGGAAATCCTTCCCTAAAAGGGCGTGGAGATACGAAGTGAGAAAGAGACCTTGTTGTGCAAGTAATTTGGGAAAGAAAAGCATAGGGGAGGGTTCCATACGGGACAGTGAGAGAGAGAGAGCGAGAGAGAGAAAAAGAGACCCCTTGGGTTCCTTCTCAGTTGGAAATCACGTTTCCACCATGTCCCAAAGGATAGCATCAGCTGTCACCCGAGTGTTATTTGAATCTGCACGGCCTGGGGAATCCGCCTGCCACCCCCAATGCTGGTGGGGGTAGCCACAACGCTGTGAGCAGACAGAGGTTATGCCCTGCAGGTCTTGAAAAGAAAGTGAAGTGGAGAGTGAGAAAGAAAACAAGAGCAAAAGTCAGGGGCCTCAAGCCACAGCTGGGTGAAACCCACTGTTTACCTTGAATGCCTGAATTCCCAGGTTTCGGAACCAAATATGATCTCGGGTGCCTCAGCCTGCAGCGGTTTGAAGCAGGGTTTCTGTTCCTGGCCAGAGATTGAGGTCAGGTCGTGGCGGTAAGAGCAGCAAATCCTAGCCACTAGACCAGTGGTCAGTGACAAGGCTCTGGCCCTTCAGCTTTGCAGAAAAGAAATTCCACAAAGATGGAAAGCAGTGAAACAAGTAAAGTATTTATTAGGAGGAAAAAGAGTACAGTACGCGTGTATAGACACAGGGACTGACTCAAAAAGAGAGTCACGCCCTCATGGTAGTTTAAATCACTTATATGGGGCATTTCTTCCAGGTTTCCTTTAGCCAATCATTTTGATTTACCTGGTTAAGAGTCCGTATTTGGTATATCTCAGGATCCTCCCAATGTGTGCGCCAAGATGGATGCCACCCAAGAGGCCTATGGGTAGTTGACATCACTTACTATGGGGTGGCGCCCCCTCCCTTTTTGACCTCCAAGGAGCCTTTCTAGTTGGGAAGGTCTCCTTGACTTTGAGAATGAGAAATATGTGGTCTCTTATGTTCTATCTGAGCAGGGCCCAGCCTCCTCTCTCAATTGTCCTGCTATGCTCATCTTGGAGTTTCTGTCCACAGGGAATGAATCTCCAATTGCTTACCCTGGGGTGCCCATCTACCTCCTGCCTCACTTCTAGGGCCATAACTTCAGAGTTGTGCCTCCTGCCTTGCAGTGGATGGGGACACCCACTTTGTGATCCACATCCCATGCTCAAAAGAGAGGATCTGCTTCACACTAGATGGGTGCCCAGGGGACCTACTACAGCTCATAGATGACCCAAAGGCAGTTGAGAGCCCCAAAGACTCTACCTCATATAACTCCACAGCCAGATATACACATGTCAACACCCCCAGACATTTGTGGGCTAATACAAACACATAGCAGGGCACCGCACTAACACACAAGTACATACCCAGACACATGGAAACACACACAAATATACTCTAACACCAAGACACTCACAGATACACATACACACACACTAAGGAATACAGTAAACTCACAAAAATACACATCCAGGCACATATATTTTGACACTTTCCACACCTACACATAATAACATACAAATAGGCATCCAGATACACAGAGATGCACAACACATGCCCAGATATACATAATGACACATATATCAACACACTCAGACACACATACATGCACTGGTAACCACACTCATCCCAATACACAAGAATTCAACACACATAGGTACACATACTCTGCTACTCTAGACATATAAAACACACCAAAGCACACAAATACCATGACACACAGCCAGATGCATGCACACTGACACCCCCAGATATACAATATGTACCAACACACAACCAGACACACACAACATAAACTATTCACCAAGACTTATAACACCAACATATCCAGAGACACATATACACATACAACCAAAAAAATACACGCTCTACCATAACACCTTCCCCAAATATGCAGATGCACAGATATGTCCAGAGATACTCATATGAACAGAACTAAACACACACATTTACACACTCAGAGGCAAGCACATGCATGCAAACAGCCCCACTGGGGTAAGCATGCACACATATACATACATGCTCATACAGTGCACAGGAAGGAGCAGCTAGATGGGCTGTGGTAGAAGCACTTTCCTCAGGAGCTAGCTCTCTAACCACAGATCTGCACCACTTCACCTGAACTTCAGGCCCTGAGACTTCACCCCTCCTGTGCTGTGGGTGACTATGTGAATGACCACGTGAAAGCCTGTGCTCCCAGCAAGCATTCTTCTCCCTCCAGGGCTGCATGTACATGGACAGCTGCTTGGGGCACCATCAAGGCCAGGGCACAAGGACCTACTTCCAGACCATCACAGTTACTAAAGACAAATCCCGGGCCTACACTATCACCATCACCCGCAGTTCCATATCCATGCAAGGTGAGGGTACCTTGCTTCTGTCCTGGGACCAGTCGGCCCTACTGAAGAGGTCCCAGTTGGAGCTCCATGTGGCTGCTGTAGCCCACCTTATCCTCTGCCTTGGGCCCCACCTTGAGTTCCTAGTCCTCCAGCACCGCTACCAGAACCCCAGCACCCCACAACTACCCCACCTGGGGCTCTATGTGATCAATGGCTCAGGTCTCAGCCCCTTTGCCCGTGGCCTGCTGGAAAAGTGTTACTGAGGCTGATAGTGATCAGAGAGCACCAGTCCCAAGAGAGACTCTGCCAGGGTGAAAGGCCAGTGAGCCCCCAGCACCTTGACCCTCAAACCACAAAGAGGAATCAGAGCCAAGCTGTGCCCTTGGAGAGCTCCTGGTCTAGGAAGAAGACAGACCCAGGACTTCCCTGGGGGTGCAGTGGTTAAGAATCCGCCTGCCAATGCAGGGGACATGGGTTTGACCCCTGGTCTGGGAAGATCCCACATGCCACAGATCAACTAAGCCTGTGTGTCACAACTATGGAGCCTTTGCTCTAGAGCCTGCGAGCAACAACTACTGAGCCCATGTGCCACAACTACTGAAGCCCGTGTGCCTAGAGCCTATGCTCCACACCAAAGAGAAGCCACCACAATGAGAAGCCCATGCACCACAACGAAGAGTAGCCCCAGCTTGCCACAACTAGAGAAAGCCGACACACAGCAACGAAGACCCTATGCAGCAATAAATAAATAAATAAATAAATATTTAAATAAATAAATAAATATATATATATATATATATATATATATATATATATATATATATATATATATATATATATATATATATAAAAGACAGACCCAGGCATGGATAGTGATCCCAGGGAGTTATCAGTGCTAGACAGAAAGCAGTCCAGGGAGCTGGAGGAACTCAGGGTGAGGCATCTTGCCCAGCTTTGGAGTTCAAGAAAGATCTCCTGTAGGAGAGAGACCCACACCGAGTCTGAAAAGCTGAGCAAACATGTAGAGGAAAGGAATGGAGATTGCAGGAGATGGAGCTGGAGTGATCAGACAAGAGTGCCAGCATGAGGAATTTGGCTTTTTCCTGAAGGCAATGGGAGTCATGAAAAGGCATAAGCAGGTGAAAGATACAGTCAGGTCTATTACGAAGATCCCTCTGGAGGCTGCTGTAAAGGGGGATTGCAGGAAGCCAGACTGTAGGTCAGGAGACACTAGCAGAACCTGAGGCAGAGGCATACACCAAAGAGTTTGGGCAGTGATGGTGGGTTGGACAGATATTTTTACTTCCTCTGAACCTCCTCACTTCTCCAATCTGCCTTGTCATCTCCTTCAAGCCGGACTGAACCCCTTCTGCTGCCATCTCATCCACCTTGGCTCTCTACTTTCATACTATTGTTCCATCTGGCTCCTCCACGTTTCACACAATGCTCAGCCTCTTCCCTCCTCCAGGCCTTTGCTGCCCCTCCTCCCTCCCACTTTTCCTTCTAGGTTTCCTGCTTTAGGATCCTCTCAGAGCTGTCAGTAGGACTCAGGCCACTGCCTTAACTGGTGTTGCATCTCTCTCCCTCAGGACAGTTCCAGCATGCAGACATCCAGCTGGTGGCAGGGCCTATGGGGCCAAGCTTGAGGAGGCACCAGGGCCCAGATGTGCCTGTGATCCTAGGCAAGAGGCTGCTGAAGGACTCACCAAGGCTGCCACCCCACTGGGCTTCCTGCTGGCTGGTGAAGCACTCTCATGTACAGCGGCTGCTGGGCCACCCCTACATTGCCTATGTCCTGTGATGGCCCCTGAACCCCAGAGCAGGAGACCTAAGTTTTGGAGACCCAGAGGCCAGGGCATAGGGTGAGCCAGGAACAAAGCCCCGAGGATGTGAAAACACACAGGGACATGCACACTAACACATGCACTAAGTGACACATATACTAGAACACACACACAAAGACATGCAGATCTATGGACCTAGAGGCTTAGGGACTTCTGCCTCCTCACAGTCCTTACTGTCTCCAGTCTCTACTCTTTTCAATCCATACTCCACAGCAGCCTTAGAAGTGACTTCCTTAAAACAAAAAACTGAGGCACCAGTCCTGCTCACGACCTTCTCTGGCTCCCATGACATATTTAAAGCTCTTACAGTTCCTCTAACAAACCATGCTCTCTCCCACCAATGGGCCTTTGCATGTGCTTTTCCTTCTATGTGGGACTCACTTCCTTGGCTTCATGCAGGTAAATTTTACATATTCTTCAAGTCTTAGTTGTCACTTCCTCTAGGAGGCCTTCCCTGACCCCTCCCATAGATTGTGTTTGGTCCCCTCCTGTTACCATAGCCCACCCCCACATTCCATTCAAGCTCACCTATCATACTGTGTAGTAATCATCTATTTACTTGTCTGGATCCCTTACTTAGACTGTGAGCTCTTTGAGGGCAAGGACTTTTTCTGAATCATCTATGTATCCCCAGGGCCTAGCACATAGTAGGTGCTTAGTAAATATTTGCTGAATGAATGAACCAAAAAGGATCCCATGACACAGCAGTAGACACACACATATACTACTCACAACCAAAGGCACGGAATCACACACAGAAAGACAGCAACGAGGACACAGACATGGATGGGTAAATAGAGATAGAGACATATGGAAACACAAGGATCTCAAAATAAAGAGAATAGACATAAGGGCATGTAGACATACAAAGAGGGGGGTAGGAAGCCAGAGTGACAGTATCAGGGACATAAACCCAGAGAAACAGATGCCCACTTGCTGGGCTTCTGTATCCCCATTTTGAGGTGCTGTCCCTGTCACAAACAAAGAGGCAGGGAGACAAAAATGAGGTCACCCAGGGACAGGCACACAATGACTAATGTGAAGACAATGAGACATAACAGCATACAAATGAAAAGATAGAGATTCACAGAGATCCAGACACAGGAGCAGAGGAGTCAAGACACACAGGGACACAGAAGTAACCAGGGGGACATTGGTCAAAACCACAGTCCAAGACACCAAAGACAGAGAGGTAGAAACACATAGACATGATGACATATAGACATGGGGTGGGGGATGAGAAGAGAACACAGAGATACAAGACCAGAGACCTATAAGGACATAGAAACAGAGATGTTACACAGATCCAGACTTGGTGACAAAGACCCAAGGACACACGCAAATGCAGAGAAACACACTAAGAGTGAGACCGGAGCATAGACTTATATATTTAGAGATCCAGCGACAAAGACATGGGGATGCAGACACCTCAACAGTGACAAACACCACCAAAGAGATAAGTTTCAGACCAGGTAACAGAGACATAAGGACAGACAAAATAGAGGCCCAGGAATAATGGGAACATTGTGACACAATGATGGGGACATTGTGACACAATGACAGGGACACAGGAATTCAGAGACAGAAATCTTAGAACAAGTAGACATGGGGATGTGAACTCACAAACACAATCATATGGATACAGGCTAGACATAGGGACAAAAACACAGGCACACTTCTGGAAGGATCAAGATAGGAATAAAGAAACCTAGACACACAGAAACAGACACACAGAACATAAACAAATGGGCAAAGACACAGAATCAAGATACACCTGGTTACCCAGAAATAGAGACACACAAAAAGACAACCAAGGCCACAGACGAAAGGATGGGGACAGTGAATCAGGGACACATAGATAGTGGGTCAAAAATAAAAAGACATGGATCCAGACACCAGACACAAACAGACACAGAGACACAGACATGGTGAGTCAGATCAAAACCATACCAGGGACAGAGCAAGACGAAAAGAGGAACAGATACAGAGAGACACCCTGACAAACAGACCCATAGAAACAAGAACACAGTCATGGGAATCTAGAGAAAAAGATCAATGGACTAAGAAAGAGAGGCACTGAGGTACAGAGCAACTTAAGACACAGCAACATCAAGAAAATAATACAGAAACATTGGCAAAACCTGGAGAAAATAAATGTAGAAGTAGGATAAATATCAAATCACAGACATGGAGAGCCAAGCCCCAGAGATGCATAGACTCAGAGACTCACCAACCAAGGACACATGGAAGGAGGCATGTGCAGATTCATTAATATAGACACTAAAACACAGAGGCTCAGAGAGAGACACCCAGACAGGAATATACAGACTCCAGGACACACTTACACTGGATCACAAAAGTTCAGGGATATGCAAAACTTGGGGATGCACAAAGATAGAACACACAGATACTGGAACACAGAGGCTCATGGGTGCCCTGACATGGAGATGCACAGACACTAGATCCTAGATCACATTCAAAGACTCAGGAACATGCAGACTCAACGATGAACAATGACTCAAGGACACAACACTTAGGAAAGTGCAAAGATTCAGGAACATGTAAAGACTCAGGAACACAAAAACTCAACAATGTACAGAAAAAGGGATGCACAAACACTCAAACAGAAAGGTTCATTGGATGCCCAGACACTGAGAAGTGGAGATCCATGGGCACACAGAGACAGGGAGACACAGACACTAGAACACAGAGGCTCAGGATATGCAAAGACTCAGGATATGCATGTCCTTATCCTTGAATAAGTATATTCAAGGATAAGGATACACAGACACTGACATACAGAGATCAGGGACACACAGAGACAAGGACATAGAAACAAGGGAATACAGACAGAGACTCCAGGACACCCAGAGATGTGGACATACAGACACTGAAACAAAGAGACCAATAGGATGTATAAGGTAGGTGCATAAAGAATAAGACACAGAAACTCACAGACTTACAGGGAGCCAAGGATATGCATATACTGAACTACGTATGATATGCAATGGAAACCACAGACACCAGAACACAGAGACATTGGGGCACAGAAACCTTGAGAAACTAAAATATGTAGCCACTGGGACACAGTCAAACACTTGCTCATACAGCTTTTAAGATATACATAGCCACTGGGAAATATAGGCAACCACTAAAACTCACAGAGACACTGGAATATACAAACACAACACACATAGACACTAGAACTGATGTCAGAACACACAGGGACACTGGCACACAGAGACAATGGGACCAGACACTGCCACACAGATACTGGTACACACAGACACTGGGATACACAAACAGGGACACATAAAACCTGGGACACACACACACACTGGGACACAAGGAAACTGGGGTATAGAGACTGAAGCACACAAAAACTGAAACTCAGAGACACACAGGAGCATGCTGAGACTGGGACACACAGACAATAGAATATAGATATTGAGGCACACAGACATAAGGACATATAAAAACACTGAGACACACAGACACTTTACCTCACAGACAGTGGAACAAACAAACACTGGAATATACATACACTGAGGCACACTGACATTGGAACACACAAAAAATGGGACACATCCTGGGACATACAGTTATTGAGGCACATAGAGACACAGAACCACCATAGAACCACCACAGAACTGTATCAAACAGATGTTGTGACACACAAACACTGGGCTACAGGTACTGAAGTACACAAAAACACTGAAACTAAGAGACATATGCAACATGGAAACAGTCACTGGGGTACACAAACCATGGGACATATAAAAATTGAGGAACACAGATACTGGAACATTCACAGACATCAAGACACACAGGCACTAGAACATACAGTCGTTAGGACATAAACAGATATTGGGACACCCAAGCATTGGAGTACAGAGAGGCTGTGATCTACAGATACTGGGAATTATATATACACTGTGACACACAGTCATTTTGACACACAGACTGTTGCACAGTCAGTAGACAGAAACAGGGACTTATAGACATTGAGGTACATAGACACTGGGATACATAAACATTGAGACACACAGATACTTGGGTGTACAGACACTGGGACACAGCCCCTGAGACACATAGACACTTGGATGTACATAAACACGGGGATACAGTCACTAGGGCACCTAGGCACTGGGAAACAAGGTACACAGACACTGAGACAAACAACCACTGGGACTTACAGACCCTGAGACACACAAACACTGACACATAGAGATGTTGTGGTACACACTGGAACATACAAACATTGGGGTCCTCAGAAACTAGGACATACAGACACCAGAAAACATACAGACACTGGCATATACAGTAGGAAACACTTAAACCTACAGATTCAAGGACACGCAAACACTAGGACATACAGACAGTGTGATATAGTCCCTGAGGCACACAAACACTGAAACTCAGACAGAATACAACATGCTGACATAGGGACACAGTCACTGAAACATGTAGACACTGGGATATAGCAGACTCAAACACACAGAAACTGGGGTACAGACACTAAAGCACACAAAACACTGAAATACACAGACACACTGCAACATGCTTACTCTGGAACACACAGTCACTTTGGAACACACAAACACTGGGACATACAGACATTGACAGACAATAGAACATACAGTCCACTGGGACTTGCATAGACACTAAGACACATAGACACTGGAACTTACAGACATGGGGATACACTGACACTGGGACGTACAGACACTCTTTTCACAGATATTAAAACACAGAGACACTAGTACGAAAACACTAGGGCACACAGACAGGGATAGAAACTGAGGCACACAGAAACACTGAAACTGAGCTATACAACCAACATGCTGACACTGTGACACACAGACACTGGGGGCACATGGACACTAATGCACTTATTTACAGAGATAGAGAAATTGGTATACATAGACACTGTGGTACATAGACACTGAGACACATAGAACTTGAGACACATAGAAACTTTGATATACAGTGGCATGGGGATATATATTCATTGAGACACTCAGACACTGGGAATGTAGATACTGGTGCATAGTCACTAGGATACACAGACTCTGGGATATACAGGCACTGGAACACATAGATATTGGTGCACACACACAAGGTACACAGACATTGGGACACACCAACACTGGGGCATTCCCAGATTCTATGAAACACAGACACCAGGAAACACAAGCATTGGGATACACAAACACTGAGGCATACAGATATGGGAACACACAGAAAGTAAGGCTCATAAACACTGGGATATACTGTCATCAGGAAATATACATTAGAACATACAGTAAATAGGATGCATAGACACTGGAAAATAGGAGTTAGTACATACTGACAATAAGAACCACTGACTGGGACACACAAACACAGGCACACTTGGTCAATGGGACACACAGAGACATTGTAACACAGAGACCCTGGGACACACACACTGGGACACAGAGACTAGGACAAACAGTCATTGGAACATACCCGGAACCTGCAACTCACAGACCCTAGGAAACACAGACATTGAGATATACAGCCACTGGGACATATTGAATCTCGAAAAACAAAGACTCTGAGATATACACAGATGCTAAGATAACATCACTGTTCAATATACTCATTGGGACATGTACAGACACTGGGGCACAGAGACACTGGCATTTACACATAAGGGTAAATACCAACAGTGGGAAACACGGTGCTGGGATATTCAAACACTGACCCCAAGACACATAGACACTTGGGCATAGAGAAAAGCTATGACATACAGTCATTAGGACATACAAACACTGGAACACAGAGACACCAGGGCATAAAGACATTAGGACACACAGAAACTAAAACATATTGACACTTGGACACAATGTCGCTGGGATATACACAAATACTGTGACACTCAAAGGTTGAGACACAAAGACACTGGGATACACAAACAGTGGGAGACGTAGAAATGGGACACAAAGAATCTGAGGGTGTTCTTGATGCCAGGCCTTGTAGGACCTTTACTATTGCTTTGCCATTGACAAAGAGGAGAAAAGGAGAGACTAGGAGAGGGAGCGGTCTCATCCTGAGCCTTGTGACAGGGGTAAGCATGAGAGTGCTCTAGTGAGGAGAGTGGATGGCAGGGTAAAACGAGTGAAGTGGAAAGAGGGAGTGTGGATGAGAAATGTGAGTTTTCTTCCAGGGCCAGTAGAACCAGTGCAGCTTGGGGCAAGGGATGGTGTTTGAAGCCAGACTTGAGGAGCTTGGTCTGATAGGATGAGAGGAGAGGAGAGGGGAGAAGAATGCCTTTCTGAGGTGTTAGTGGGTGGGAATGCACAAACAAAACTCTATCCTTGGTGCACATTCACACTCCTTTTTCTTAATTGAATATTTTAATATTTCATTTAAAATATTATATTAGTTTCAGATGTACAACATAGTGATTCAATATTTTTATAGATTATACTCCATTAAAAGTTATTACAAAATAATGGCTATAATTCCTTGTTCTGTACAATATACCTTGTTGCTTATCTATTTTATACATGGTAGTTTGTATCTCTTAATCCCATACCCCTAACTTGCCCCTCCCCACTTCCCTCTTTGCACTGGTAACCACTAGTTTGTTTTCTGTATCTATGAGTCTGTTTCTGTTTCACTATATACATTCATTTGTATTATTTTTTACATTCCACATATAAGTGATATCATATAGTATTTGTCATTCTCTGTCAGAGTTACTTCACTTAGCCTAATATTCTCTAGGTCCATCCATCCAGTGTTGCAAATGACAGAATTACATTCTTTTTTATGGCTGAGTTATGTATATGTGTGTGTGTGTATGTATATATATGCATATATATATATATATATATATATATATATATATATATATATATATATATATATATATATATCTTCTTTATCCATTCATCTGTTGATGGACACTTAGGTTGCTTCCATATTTTGGCAGTTATAAAATATGCTGTTATGAACATCAGGTACGTGTATCTTTTGAATTAACATTTTTGTTTTTTCTAGATATATACCCAGGAGTGGAATTGCTGGATCATATGGTAGTCCTATTTTTAGTTTTTGAGGAACCTCCATACTGTCTTCCATAGTGGCTGCACCAATTTATATTCCCACCAACAGTGTACAAGGGTTCCCTTTTCTCTACATCCTTGCCAACATTTGTTATTTGTTGACTTTTTGAAGATAGTCATTCTGACAGATGTGAGGTGATATCTTGTTGTTTTGATTTGCATTTCTCTAATAATTAGTGATGTCAAGCATCTTTTTATGTGCCTATTGGCCATGCATATGTCTTCTTTGGAAAAATGTCTATTCAGGTCTTCTGCCCAATTTTTAATTGGGTTGTTTGATTTTTTGATGTTGAGTTGTATGAGCTGTTTATATATTTTGGATATTAACCCCTTATTGGTCATGTCATTTGCAAATATTTTCTCCCATTCAGTAGGTTGTCTTCTCGTTTTGTCAATGGTTTCCTTTGTTGTGCAAAAGATTTTAAGTTTAATTAGATTTTATTTCTTTATTTTTAAAATTTCATTTGCTGTAGGAGACAGATCCAAAGAAATATAGTTACAATTTATGCCAAAGAGTGTTCTGCCTATATTTTCTTCTAAGAGTTTTATGGTTTCAGGTCTTATGTTTAGGTATTTAATCCATTTTGAGTTTATTTTTTGTATATGGTGTGATAAAATATTCTAATTTCATTCTTTTTCATGTAGTTGTCCAGTTTTCCCAGTACTACTTATTGAAGAGACTGTCTTTTCTCCATTATATATCTTTTCTCCTCCTTTGTTGTATAATAATGGGCCATAAGCGTGTGGGTTTATTTCTGGGCTCTCTGTTCTGTTCCACTGACCTATGTGTCTGTTTTTGTGCCAGTACCATGTTGTTTTGACTACTGCAGCTTTGCAGTATAGTATGAAGTCAGGGAATGTGATACCTCTAGCTTTGTTCTTTTTCCTCATGATTGCTTTGGCAATTCTGGGTCTTTCATGGTTCCATATAAATTTTAGGATTATTTGCTCTAGTTCTGTGAAAAATGTCATAGGTAATTTGATAGGGATTGCATTAAATCTGTAGACTGCTTTGGGCAGTATGGCCATTTTAACAATGTTAATTCTTCCAATCCAAGAACATGGGATATTTTTCCATTTCTTTGTATCATCTTCAATTTCCTTTATCAATGTTTTATAGTTTTCAGAGTATAGGTCTTTTACCTCCTTGGTTAATTAATCTACCAGATAATAAGAATGCTAACTGAATTAGGGGAAAGAATAGATGAACACAGTGAGAATTTTTAAAAGGAACTCAAAAATATAGAAAAGAAGCAGTCAGAACTGAAGAATACAATAACTGAAAGAAAAAACACACTACAAGGAATAAACAGCAGACTAGGTGATATAGCAAAATGCATAAGTGATCTGAGAGATAGAATATTGGAAATCAACCAATCAGAGCAGAAAAAAGAAAAAAAGTTTTAATGAGAACAATTTAAGGGATATTTGGGATAACATCAAGCATACCAATATTCACCTTATAGGGGTTCCAGAAGGAGAAGAGAGAGAAGGGAGTTGAAATTTTATTTAATGAAATCATGGGTGAAAACTTCCCAACCTGAAGAAGGAAACAGATATCCATGTACAGGAAACACAGAGGATCTCAATCAAGAGGAACTCAGACCCACACCAAGACATATCATAATTAAAATGGTAAAAGTTAAATATAAAGAGAGAATTATAAAGGCAGCGAGAGAAAAACAAAGGGTTATATACAAGGGAACCCCCACAAGGCTATCAGTTGATTTCTTGGCAGATATTTTGTAGGTCAGAAGGGAGTGGCATAATATATTCAAAGTGTTGAAAAGGAAAAATCTGCAACCTAGGATACTCTACCCAGCAATATTACCATTTAGAATTGAACAATAGATAAAGAAGTTCTCAGACAAGCAAAACCTAAAAGAGTTCATCAATATTAAACCCACCATAAAGAAATGTTCAAGGGTCTTCTCTAAGTGGAAAAGAAAAGACTATAACAAGAAGTAAGAATTGATAGGAAAGGAAAAATCCCAATAGTAAAGGCAAGTATATAGTAGGGACTGAGTTTCACCATTTAAATAAGCTACTATGAAGATTAAAAGATTAAAAAAATTGTAAAAGCCATTTTAACTACAATAAACAGTTAAGGGATAAACATGAAGATGTAAAATGTGACATCAGAAACAAAAAATGTGGGGGTGGGGGATAAAAAATGTACATATTTTAGAATGAGTTTGAACTTAAATGACTGTCAGTTTTAGAAAAGTACAAATAGTTACAGGTTAACATATGTGAACACCCTGGTAACCACAAGTCAAAAACCTACAATAGATACACAGACACTAAAAAGAAAGGAACGCAAATACTGCTAAAGAAAATCATCAAACCAAAAAGGAAGAAATGAACAGAGAATAACTACAAAAACAACTGAAAACCAAGTAATAAAATGGCAGTATGTATCTTTCAATAATCACATTGTATGTCAGTGGAATAAATGATTCAATCAAAAGACCTAGGGTGCCGATTGAATAAAAAAACAAGACCTATCTGTATGCTGCCTACAAGAGACTCACTTCAGAGCTAAAGACACACAGACTGAAAGTTAACAGATAGAAAAAGATATTTTATGTAAACAGAAAAGACAAGAAAGGGAAGGTAGCAATACTCATATCAGACAAAATAGAATTTAAAACAAAGTCTATAACAAAAGACAAAAGAAGGCATTATATAATGATAAAGGGATCAGTACAAGAAGAGGATATTGCACTTATTAACATAAACACACTGAAAACAGCAGCACCTAAACATACAAAGCAAACACTAACAGACATAAAGGGAGAAATTGACAATAATACAATGAGAGTAGGCAACTTTAACACCATAGTTACATCAGTGAACATATCATCTGGACGGAAAATTAAAAAGGCAAGAGTAGTCTTCATCCAAAGAAAGATAGACAACATGAAAAGGCAGAGGGCTATGTACCAGATGAAGGAACAAGATAAAACCCCAGAAAACAACTAAATGAAGTGGAGATAGGCAACCTTCCAGAAAAGAATACAGAATAATGATAGTGAAGATGATCCAGGACCTCAGAAAAAGAATGCAGGCAAAGATCGAGAAGATGCAAGGAATGTTTAACAAACACCTAGAAGAATTAAAGAACAAAAAAACAGAGATGAACAATAAAATAACTGAAATGAAAACTACACTAGAAGGAATCAAGAGCAGAATAACTGAGGCAAAAGAACGGATAAGTGACCTGGAAGACAGAATAGTGGAATTCACTGTTGCGGAACACAATAAAGAAAAAAGAATGAAGAGAAATGAAGACAGCCTAAGACCTCTGGTACAAGATTAAACGCAACAACATTTGCATTATAGGGGTCCCAGAAGGAGAAGAGAGAGAGAAAAGACCAGAGAAAATATTTGAAGAGGCTATAGTCGAAAACTTCCCTAACATGGGAAAGGAAATACCCACCCAAGTTCAGGCAGCGCAGCAAGTCCTATACAGAATAAACCCAAGGAGAAACATGCTGAGACATATAGTAATCAGATTGGCAAAAATTAAAGACAAAGAAAAATTATTGAAAGCAGCAAGGAAAAAAACGACAAATAACATACAAGGGAACTCCCATAGGTTAACAGCTGATTTCTCAGCAGAAACTCTACAAGCCAGAAGGGACTGGCATGATATACTTAAAGTGATGAAAGAGAAGAACCTACAACCAAGATTACTCTACCTGGCAAGGATCTCATTCAGATTCGAAGGAGAAATCAAAAGCTTTAAAGACAAGCAAAAGCTAAGAGAATTCAGCACCACCAAACCAGCTGTACAACAAATGCTAAAGGAACTTCTCTAAGTGGGAAACACAAGAGAAGAAAAGGACATACAAAAACAAACCCAAAACAATTAAGACAGTGGTCATAGGAACATACATACTGATAATTACCTTAAACTTGAATGGATTAAATGCTCCAACCAAAAGACACAGGCTTGCTGAATGGATACAAAAACAAGACCCATATATATGCTGTCTACAAGAGACCCACTTCAGACCTAGGGACACATACAGACTGAAAGTGAGGGGATGGAAAAAGATATTCCATGCAAACGGAAATCAAAAGAAAGCTGGAGTAGCTATAGTCATATCAGATAAAATAGACTTTAAAATAAAGAATGTTACAAGAGACAAGGAAGGACACTACATAATGATAAAGGGATCAATCCAAGAAGATATACCAATTATAAATATATATGCGCCCAACATAGAAGCACCTCAATACATAAGGCAACTGCTAAGAGCTATAAAAGAGGAAATCGACAGTAACACAATAATAATGGGACACACAATAATAATAATAATAACACCTCACTTACACCAATGGACAGATCATCCAAAATGAAAATAAATAAGGAAACAGAAGCTTTAAATGGCACAATAGACCAGGTAGATTTAATTGATATTTATAGGACATTCCATCCAAACACAACAGATTACACTTTCTTCTCAAGTGTGCACGGAACATTCTCCAGGATAGATCACATCTTGGGTCACAAAACAAGCCTCAGTAAATTTAAGAAAATTGAAATCATATCAAGCATCTTTTCTGACCACAATGCTATGAGATTAGAAATGAATTACAGGGAAATAAATGTAAAAAAC
This sequence comes from Eschrichtius robustus, assembly GCF_028021215.1. Taxonomy (NCBI): domain Eukaryota; kingdom Metazoa; phylum Chordata; class Mammalia; order Artiodactyla; family Eschrichtiidae; genus Eschrichtius; species Eschrichtius robustus. Next base: position 50,022,479 of record NC_090845.1, on the reverse strand, counting down.
ACAGACACATAGAGGCTATACAATACGTCACTAAATAACCAAGAGATCACTGAAGAAATCAAAGAGGAAATCAAAAAATACCTAGAGACAAATGAAAATGAAAATATGACGATCCAAAACCTATGGGATGCAGCAAAAGCAGTTCTAAGAGGGAAGTTTATAGCTATACAAGCCTACCTCAAGAAACAAGAAAAATCTCAAATAAACACTCGACCTTACACCTAAAGGAATTAGAGAAGGAAGAACAAACAAAACTCAAAGTTAGCAGAAGGAAAGAAATCATAAAGATCAGAGCAGAAATAAATGGAATAGAAAGAAAGAAAACAGTAGCAAAGATCAATAAAACTAAAAGTTGGTTCTTTGAGAAGATAAACAAAATTGATAAACCATTAGCCACACTCATCAAGAAAATGAGGGAGAGGACTCAAATCAATAAAATCAGAAATGAAAAAGGAGAAGTTACAACAGACACCACAGAAATACAAAGCATCCTAAGAGACTACTACAAGCAACTGTATGCCAGTAAAATGGACTACCTGGAAGAAATGGACAAATTCTTAGAAAGGTATAACCTTCCAAGACTGAACCAGGAAGAAACAGAAAATATGAACAAACAAATCACAAGTAATGAAATTGAAACTGTGATTAAAAATCTTCCAACAAACAAAAATCTTCCAACAAACATCTGGTCCAGGACCAGATGGCTTCACAGGTGAATTCTATCAAACATTTAGTGAAGAGCTAACGCCTATCCTTCTCAAACTCTTCCAAAAACTTGCAGAGGAAGGAAAACTCCCAAACTCATTCTATGAGGCCACCATCACCCTGATACCAAAACCAGACAAAGATATTACAAAAAAAGAAAATTACAGACTAATATCACTGATGAATATAGATGCAAAAATACTCAACAAAATACTAGCAAACAGAATCCAACAACACAGTAAAAGGATCATACACCATGATCAAGTGAGATTTATCCCATGGATGAAGGAGTCGTCAATATATGCAAATCAATCTATGTGAGGCACCATATTAACAAACTGAAGAATAAAAACCATATGATCATCTCAATAGAGGCAGAAAACGCTTTGACAAAATTCCACACCAATTTATGATAAAGACTCTCCAGAAATTTGGCATAGAGGGAAGCTACCTCAACATAATAAAGGCCATATACAACAAACCCACAGCAAACAGCTTTCTCAATGGTGAAAAACTGAAAGCATTTCCTCTAAATCAGGAACAAGACAAGGATGTGCACTCTCACCACTATGATTCAACCTAGTTTTGGAAGTCCTAGCCACAGCAATCAGAGAAGAAAAAGAAATAAAAGGAATGCAAATTGGAAAAGAAGAAGTAAAACTGTCACGGTTTGCAGATGACATGATACTATACATAGAGAATCCTAAAAATGCTACCAGAAAACTACTAGAGCTAATCAATGAATTTGGTAAAGTTGCAGGATACAAAATTAATGCACAGAAATCTCTTGCATTCCTATACACTAATGATGAAAAATCTGAAAGAGAAATTAAGGAAACACTCCTATTTACCTTTGCAGCAAAAACAATAAAATACCTAGGAATAATCCTACCTAGGGACACAAATGACCTGTATGCAGAAAACTATAAGACACTGATGAAAGAAATTAAAGATAATACCAACAGATGGAGAGATATACCATGTTCTTGGATTGGAAAAATCAATATTGTGAAAATGACTATACTACCCAAAGCAATCTACAGATTCAATGCAATCCCTATCAAATTACCAATGGCATTTTTTACAGAACCAGAACAAAAAATCTTAAAATTTGTATGGAGACAAAAAAGACCCCAAATAGCCAAAGCAGTCTTGAGGGAAAAAAACGAAGCTGGAGGAATCAGACTCCCTGACTTCAGACTATACTACAAAGCTACAGTAATCAGGACAATATGGTACTGGCACAAAAACAGAAACATAGATCAATGGAACAAGATAGAAAGCCCAGAGATAAACCCACGCACCTATGGTCAACTAATCTATGACCAAGGCGGTAAGGATATACAATGGAGAAAAGACAGTCTCTTCAATAAGTGGTCCTGGGAAAACTGTACAGCTACTTGTTAAAGAATGAAATTAGAACACTCCCTAACACCATACAGAAAAAAAACTCAAAATGGATTCGAGACCTAAATGTAAGACCGGAACCTATAATACTCTTAGAGGAAAACATAGGAAGAACACTCTTTGACATAAATCACAGAAAGATCTTTTTTGATCCACCTCCTAGAGTAATGGAAATAAAAAGAAAAATAAACAAATGGGACCTAATGAAGCTTCAAAGCTTTTGCACAGCAAAGGAAACCATAAACAAGACGAAAAGACAACCCTCAGAATGGGAGAAAATATTTGCAAATGAATCAATGGACAAATGATTAATCTCCAAAATATATAAAAAGCTCATACAGCTCAATATTAAAGAAACAAACACCCCAATTTAAAAATGGGCAGAAAACCTAAATAGACGTTTCTCCAAAGAAGACATACAGATGGCCAAGAAGCACGTGAAAAGCTGTTCAACATCACTAATTATTAGAGAAATGCAAATCAAAACTACAATGAGGTATCACCTCACACCAGTCAGAATGGCCATCATCAAAAAATCTACAAACAGTAAATGCTGGAGAGGGTGTGGAGAAAAGGGAACCCTCTTGCACTGTTGGTGGGAATGTAAATTGGTACAGCCACTATGGAGAACAGTATGGAGGTTCCTTAAAAAGCTAAAAATAGAATTTCCATATGATCCAGCAGTCCCACTACTGGGCATATACCCAGAGTAAACCATAATTCAAAAAGACGCATGCACCCCAGTGTTCATTGCAGCACTATTTACTATAGCCATGTCATGGAAGCGACCTAAATGCCCATCGACAGATGAATGGATAAAGAAGTTGTGGTACATATATACAACAGAATATTACTCAGCCATAAAAAAGGAACGAAATTGGGTCTTTTGTTGAGACGTGGATGGATCTAGAGACTGTCATACAGAGTGAAGTAAGTCAGAAAGAGATAAACAAATGTCATATATTAACGCATGTATGTGGAGCCTAGAAAAATGGTACAGATGAACCAGTTTGCAGGGCAGAAGTTGAGACACATATGTAGAGATCAAACATATG